>NC_091543.1:12678750-13032500 GCF_030788295.1 Drosophila virilis
CGCGGAGCTATTACCCGAGATATTAAAAAAAAAAATCATCGAAAAAGTTTCGATTTTCGCACCGACCTCGATTTTGAAAAAAAAAACCTTATCGTTTGGAATGTCATATCTTCGCGCGGAGTTATGTCGTTTTGGAACGTCCTATCTCCGCGCGGAGCTATTATCTGAGATATTATGTCGTTTTGGAACGTCATATCTCCGCACGGAGCTATTACCCGAGATTTGATATCATTTTGGAACGTCATATCTCCGCGCGGAGTTATGTCGTTTTGGAACGTCATATCTCCGCGCGGAGCTATTATCCGAGATGTTATGTCGTTTTGGAACGTCATATCTCCGCGCGGAGCTATTACCCGAGATTTGATATCATTTTGGAACGTCATATCTCCGCGCGGAGCTATTATCCGTGATATTGAAAAAAATCATCGAAAAAGTTTCAATTTTAGCACCGACCTCGATTTTGAAAAAAAAAACCTGATGATTTGGAATGTCATATTTTCGCGCGGAGTTATGTCGTTTTGGAACGTCATATCTCCGCGCGGAGCTATTATCCGAGATATTATGTCGTTTTGGAACGTCATATCTCCGCGTGGAGCTATTATCCGAGATATTATGTCGTTTCGCAACGTCATAGCTCCGCGCGGAGCTATTACCCGAGATATTAAAAATAGTCATCGAAAAAGTTTCGATTTGAGCACCGACCTCGATTTTGAAAAAAAAAAACTGATGATTTTGAATGTCATATCTTCGCGCGGAGTTATGTCGTTTTGGAACGTCATATCTCCGCGCGAAGCTATTACTCGAGATATTATGTCGTTTTGGAACGTCATATATCCAGCGCGAAGCTATTATCCGAGATATTATGTCGTTTTGGAACGTCATATCTCCGCGCGGAGCTATTATCTGAGATATTATGTCGTTTTGGAACGTCATATCTCCGCACGGAGCTATTACCCGAGATTTGATATCATTTTGGAACGTCATATCTCCGCGCGGAGTTATGTCGTTTTGGAACGTCATATCTCCGCGCGGAGCTATTATCCGAGATATTATGTCGTTTTGGAACGTCATATCTCCGCGCGGAGCTATTATCCGCGATATTATGTCGTTTTGGAACGTCATATCTCCGCGCGGAGCTATTACCCGAGATATTAAAAAAAAATCATCGAAAAAGTTTCGATTTTAGCACCGACCTCGATTTGGAAAAAAATAACCTGATGATTTGGAATGTCATATCTTCGCGCGGAGTTATGTCGTTTTGGAACGTCATATCTCCGCGCGGAGCTATTATCCGAGATATTATGTCGTTTGGAACGTCATATCTCCGCGCGGAGCTATTACCCGAGATATTAAAAAAAAAAATCATCGAAAAAGTTTCGATTTTCGCATCGACCTCGATTTTGAAAAACAACGTGATGTGAACCCTTGCCATTTTTTCGCTTTGGGTCAAATTTTTGGATTTCCCCACGAGTCACGAGTCAAAAATGGTAGAAAATTCAAAATCTGACATTTTTTGACGGAAATATGCCATAAAATCATCAAAAAGGTTGAATTTACGAACGAATCGGTTTTTTGTCAATAACATTTTTCAACCCATCGATGATTTACTTATTTGATGTTCCAAAACGACATAATATCTCGGATAATAGCTCCGCGCGGAGATATGACGTTCCAAAACGACATAAAATCTCGGATAATAGCTCCGCGCGGAGATATGACGTTCCAAAACGACATAATATCTCGGATAATAGCTCCGCGCGGAGATATGACGTTCCAAAACGACATAACTCCGCGCGAAGACATGACATTCCAAATCATCAGGGTTTTTTTTTTCAAAATCGAGGTCGGTGCTAAAATCGAAATTTTTTCGATGATTTTTTTTAATATCTCGGGTAATAGCTCCGCGCGGAGATAAGACGTTCCAAAACGACACAATATCTCGGATAATAGCTCCGCGCGGAGATATGACGTTCCAAAACGACATAATATCTCGGATAATAGCTCCGCGCGGAGATATGACGTTCCAAAACGACATAACTCCGCGCGAAAATATGACATTCCAAATCATCAGGGTTTTTTTTTTCAAAATCGAGGTCGGTGCTAAAATTGAAACTTTTTCGATGATTTTTTTTAATATCACGGATAATAGCTCCGCGCGGAGATATGACGTTCCAAAATGATATCAAATCTCGGGTAATAGCTCCGCGCGGAGATATGACGTTCCAAAACGACATAACATCTCGGATAATAGCTCCGCGCGGAGATATGACGTTCTAAAACGACATAATATCTCGGATAATAGCTCCGCGCGGAGATATGATGTTCCAAAACGACATAATATCTCGGATAATAGCTCCGCGCGGAGATATGACGTTCCAAAACGACATAACTCCGTGCGGAGATATGACGTTCCAAAACGACATAACTCCGCGCGAAGATATATCTCATCTGACATGTGGTCGCCATAATTTTGGCGGAGGTATTTCGCTGTAAATCGAAATGCCATCATTTTGGAAAGAAGGGAGATATGTCGCTATAAAACGACATTATCTCGCCATTTTGGAAGATTGACGGAGATATGTCGCTATAAAACGACATACTCTCGTCATAATCAACGCGGGACCTTCGTCTTAATCTTGCCATCATCTTGGAGAGATGGGAGATATGTCGCTATAAAACGACATATCTCCCATCTGACATGTGGTCGCCATAATTTTGGCGGAAGTATTTCGCTGTAAATCGAAATGGCATCGTTTTGGAGAGAAGGGAGATATGTCGCTATAAAACGACATAATCTCGCCATTTTGGAAGATTGACGGAGATATGTCGCTATAAAACGACATACTCTCGTCATACTCAACGCGGGACCTTCGTCTTAATCTTGCCATCATCTTAGAGAGATGGGAGATATGTCGCTATAAAACGCCACGAGCTCGCCTTAAATTGGCGGAAGTATGTCGCTATAAATCGTCGCAATCTTGCCATCATTTTGGAGAGAAGGGAGATATGTCGCTATAAAACGACATGTCTCCCATCTGACATGTGGTCGCCATAATTTTGGCGGAAGTATTTCGCTGTAAATCGAAATGGCATCGTTTTGGAGAGAAGGGAGATATGTCGCTATAAAACGACATAATCTCGCCATTTTGGAAGATTGACGGAGATATGTCGCTATAAAACGACATACTCTCGTCATAATCAACGCGGGACCTTCGTCTTAATCTTGCCATCATCTTGGAAAGATGGGAAATATGTCGCTATAAAACGACATGAGCTCGCCATAAATTGGCGGAAATATGTCGCTATAAATCGTCTTAATCTTGCCATCATTTTGGAGAGAAAGGAGATATGTCGCTATAAAACGACATATCTCCCATCTCACCCATCTGACATGTAGTCGCCATAATTTTGGCGGAAGTATGTCGCTATAAATCGTCTTAATCTTGCCATCATATTGGAGAGAAGGGAGATATGTCGCTATAAAACGACGTATCTCCCATCTCACCCATCTGTCTTAATCTTGCCATCATCTTGGAGAGAAGGGAGATATGTCGCTATAAAACGACACATCTCCCATCTCACCCATCTTACATGTGGTCGCCATAATTTTGGCGGAAGTATTTCGCTGTAAATCGAAATGCCATCATTTTGGAGAGAAGGGAGATATGTCGCTATAAAACGACATAATCTCGCCATTTTGGAAGATTGACGGAGATATGTCGCTACCAACGACATACTCTCGTCATAATCAACGCGGGACCTTCGTCTTAATCTTGCCATCATCTTGGAGAGATGGGAGATATGTCGCTATAAAACGACATATCTCCCATCTCTCCCATCTGACATGTGGTCGCCATAATTTTGGCGGAAGTATTTCGCTGTTAATCGAAATGCCATCATTTTGGAGAGAAGGGAGATATGTCGCTATAAAACGACATAATCTCGCCATTTTGGAAGATTGACGGAGATATGTCGCTATAAAACGACGTACTCTCGTCATAATCAACGCGGGACCTTCGTCTTAATCTTGCCATCATTTTGGAGAGAAGGGAGATATGTCGCTATAAAACGACATATCTCCCATCTCACCCATCTGACATGTGGTCGCCATAATTTTGGCGGAAGTATTTCGCTGTAAATCGAAATGCCATCATTTTGGAGAGAAGGGAGATATGTCGCTATAAAAAGACATAATCTCGCCATTTTGGAAGATTGACGGAGATATGTCGCTATAAAACGACATACTCTCGTCATAATCAACGCGGGACCTTCTTCTTAATCTTGCCATCATCTTGGAGAGATATGTCGCTATAATACGACATGAGCTCGCCATAAATTGGCGGAAGTATGTCGCTATAAATCGTCTATAAAACGACATATCTCCCATCTCTCCCATCTGACATGTGGTCGCCATAATTTTAGCGGAAGTATGTCGCTATAAATCGTCTTAATCTTGCCATCATCTTGGAGAGAAGGGAGATATGTCGCTATAAAACGACATAATCTCGCCATTTTGGAAGATTGACGGAGATATGTCGCTATAAAACGACATACTCTCGTCATAATCAACGCGGGACCTTCGTCTTAATCTTGCCATCATCTTGGAGAGATATGTCGCTATAAAACGACATGAGCTCGCCATAAATTGGCGGAAGTATGTCGCTATAAATCGTCTATAAAACGACATATCTCCCATCTCTCCCATCTGACATGTGGTCGCCATAATTTTGGCGGAAGTATGTCGCTATAAATCGTCTTAATCTTGCCATCATCTTGGAGAGAAGGGAGATATGTCGCTATAAAACGACATATCTCCCATCTGACATGTGGTCGCCATAATTTTGGAAAGAAGGGAGATATGTCGCTATACAACGACATAATCTCGCCATTTGGGAAGATTGACGGAGATATGTCGCTACACAACGACATACTTTGGACGGAAGGCAGAGATATGTCGCTATAAAATGACATGAGCTCGCCATAATTTTCGCGGAAGTATGTCGCTATAAATCGTCTTAATCTTGCCATCATCTTGAATATATATATAATAAAACTATAAAACGATATATCTCCCATCTATCCCATCTGACATGTGGTCGCCATAATTTTGGCGGAGATATTTCGCTGTAAATCGAAATGCCCTCATTTTGGAAAGAAGGGAGATATGTCGCTATAAAACGACATAATCTCGCCATTTTGGAAGATTGACGGAGATATGTCGCTATAAAACGACATACTCTCGTCATAATCAACGCGGGACCTTTTCTTAATCTTGCCATCATCTTGGAGAGAAGGGAGATATGTCGCTATAAAACGACATATCTCCCATCTATCCCATCTGACATGTGGTCGCCATAATTTTGGCGGAAGTATTTCGCTGTAAATCGAAATGCCATCATTTTGGAGAGAAGGGAGATATGTCGCTATAAAAAGACATAATCTCGCCATTTTGGAAGATTGACGGAGATATGTCGCTATAAAACGACATACTCTCGTCATAATCAACGCGGGACCTTCTTCTTAATCTTGCCATCATCTTGGAGAGATATGTCGCTATAATACGACATGAGCTCGCCATAAATTGGCGGAAGTATGTCGCTATAAATCGTCTATAAAACGACATATCTCCCATCTCTCCCATCTGACATGTGGTCGCCATAATTTTAGCGGAAGTATGTCGCTATAAATCGTCTTAATCTTGCCATCATCTTGGAGAGAAGGGAGATATGTCGCTATAAAACGACATATCTCCCATCTGACATGTGGTCGCCATAATTTTGGCGAAGATATTTCACTGTAAATCGAAATGCCATCATTTTGGAAAGAAGGGAGATATGTGGCTATACAACGACAGAATCTCGCCGTTTGGGAAGATTGACGGAGATATGTCGCTACACAACGACATACTTTGGACGGAAGGCAGAGATATGTCGCTATAAAATGACATGAGCTCGCCATAATTTTCGCGGAAGTATGTCGCTATAAATCGTCTTAATCTTGCCATCATCTTGAATATATATATAATAAAACTATAAAACGACATATCTACCATCTATCCCATCTGACATGTGGTCGCCATAATTTTGGCGGAAGTATTTCGCTGTAAATCGAAATGGCATCGTTTTGGAGAGAAGGGAGATATGTCGCTATAAAACGACATAATCTCGCCATTTTGGAAGATTGACGGAGATATGTCGCTATAAAACGACATACTCTCGTCATACTCAACGCGGGACCTTCGTCTTAATCTTGCCATCATCTTAGAGAGATGGGAGATATGTCGCTATAAAACCCCACGAGCTCGCCTTAAATTGGCGGAAGTATGTCGCTATAAATCGTCGCAATCTTGCCATCATTTTGGAGAGAAGGGAGATATGTCGCTATAAAACGACATATCTCCCATTCCACCCATCTGTCTTAATCTTGCCATCATCTTGGAGAGAAGGGAGATATGTCGCTATAAAACGACACATCTCCCATCTCACCCATCTGACATGTGGTCGCCATAATTTTGGCGGAAGTATTTCGCTGTAAATCGAAATGCCATCATTTTGGAGAGAAGGGAGATATGTCGCTATAAAAAGACATAATCTCGCCATTTTGGAAGATTGACGAAGATATGTCGCTATCAAACGACATACTCTCGTCATAATCAACGCGGGACCTTCGTCTTAATCTTGCCATCATCTTGGAGAGATAGGAGATATGTCGCTATAAAACGACATATCTCCCATCTCTCCCATCTGACATGTGGTCGCCATAATTTTGGCGGCAGTATTTCGCTGTAAATCGAAATGCCATCATTTTGGAGAGAAGGGAGATATGTCGCTATAAAACGACATAATCTCGCCATTTTGGAAGATTAACGGAGATATGTCGCTATAAAACGACATACTCTCGTCATAATCAACGTGGGACCTTCGTCTTAATCTTGCCATCATTTTGGAGAGAAGGGAGATATGTCGCTATAAAACGACATATCTCCCATCTCTCCCATCTGACATGTGGTCGCCATAATTTTGGCGGAAGTATTTCGCTGTAAATCGAAATGCCATCATTTTGGAGAGATGGGAGATATGTCGCTATAAAACGACATATCTCCCATCTCTCCCATCTGACATGTGGTCGCCATAATTTTGGCGGAAGTATTTCGCTGTAAATCGAAATACCATCATTTTGTAGAGAAGGAAGATATGTCGCTATAAAACGACATAATCTCGCCATTTTGGAAGATTGACGGCGATATGTCGCTATAAAACGACATACTCTCGTCCTAATCAACGCGGGACCTTCGTCTTAATCTTGCCATCATCTTGGAGAGATGGGAGATATGTCGTTTTATAGCGACATATCTCCCATCTATCCCATCTGACATGTGGTCGCCATAATTTTGGCGGAGATATTTCGCTGTAAATCGAAATGCCATCATTTTGGAAAGAAGGGAGATATGTCGCTATAAAACGACATAATCTCGCCATTTTGGAAGATTGACGGAAATATGTCGCTATAAAACGACATACTCTCGTCATAATCAACGCGGGACCTTCGTCTTAATCTTGCCATCATCTTGGAGAGATGGGAGATATGTCGCTATAAAACGACATGAGCTCGCCATAAATTGGCGGAAGTATGTCGCTATAAATCGTCTTAATCTTGCCATCATTTTGGAGAGATGGGAGATATGTCGCTATAAAACGACATATCTCCCATCTCACCCATCTGACATGTGGTCGCCATAATTTTGGCGGAAGTATTTCGCTGTAAATCGAAATGCCATCATTTTGGAGAGAAGGGAGATTGTCGCTATAAAACGACATAATCTCGCCATTTTGGAAGATTGACGGAGATATGTCCTTATAAAACGACATACTCTCGTCATAATCAACGCGGGACCTTCGTGTTAATATTGCCATCATCTTGGAGAGATGTGAGATATGTCGCTATAAAACGACATATCTCCCATCTGACATGTGGTCGCAATAATTTTGGCGGAAGTATTTCGCTGTAAATCGAAATGCCATCATTTTGGAGAGATGGGAGATATGTCGCTATAATACGACATAATCTCGCCATTTTGGAAGATTGACGGAGATATGTTGCTATAAAACGACATACTCTCGTCATAATCAACGCGGGACCTTCGTCTTAGTCTTGCCATCATCTTGGAGAGATATGTCGCTATAAAACGACATAAATTGGCGGAAGTATGTCGCTATAAATCGTCTTAATCTTGCCATCATTTTGGAGAGAAAGGAGATATGTCGCTATAAAACGACATATCTCCCATCTCACCCATCTGACATGTGGTCGCCATAATTTTGGCGGAAGTATGTCGCTATAAATCGTCTTATTCTTGCCATCATATTGGAGACAAGGGAGATATGTCGCTATAAAACGACACATCTCCCATCTCACCCATCTGACATGTGGTCGCCATGATTTTGGCGGAAGTATTTCGCTGTATGTCGAAATGCCATCATTTTGGAAAGAAGGGAGATATAATCTCGCCATTTTGGAAGATTGACGGAGATATGTCGCTATAAAACGACATACTCTCGTCATAATCAACGCGGGACCTTCGTCTTAATCTTGCCATCATCTTGGAGAGATGGGAGATATGTCGCTATAAAACGACATGAGCTCGCCATAAATTGGCGGAAGTATGTCGTTATAAATCGTCTTAATCTTGCCATCATTTTGGAGAGAAGGGAGATATGTCGCTATAAAACGACATATCTCCCATCTCTCCCATCTGACATGTGGTTGCCATAATTTTGGCGGAAGTATGTCGCTATAAATCGCCTTAATCTTGCCATCATCTTGGAGAGATGGGAGATATTTCGCTATAAAACGACATGAGCTCGCCATAATTTTGGCGGAAGCATGTCGCTATAAATCGTCTTAATCTTGCCATCATCTTGGAGAGATATAGAACGACATATTTTGCTGCAGCATATCTTACCCAAATTTTCACATTCTAAAAACACTAAGGTCCCGCGATGATTATGACGAGAGTATGTCGTTTTGTAGCGACATATCTCCGTCAATCTTCCAAAATGGCGAGATTATGTCGTTTTATAGCGACATATCTCCCTTCTCTCCAAAATGATGGCAAGATTAAGACGTTTTATAGCGACATACTTCCGCCATTTTGGAAGGAAGGCAGAGATAAGTCGCTATAAAATGACATGAGCTCGCCATAATTTTGTCGGAAGCATGTCTTATCTTGCCATGATCGACGGCGGAGATATGAAACAACTTAATCTTGTTTAATCTCGCTATAAAACATATAAAACATAAAACCCAAAAAACATAATCATGCAATCATAACTGCAAGCCAATATTATATTCTTTTGGAAATAGATAACTAATTGAGTTTATTAATGGATGAATTTGTACAAATAACTACAAAAAAATACAGTAAAACTACGCTTTAATACGTTAGAGTAGCCCGTGTTGAGCCCAGCTTATTCTGCGTTTTCAGAGGTGTTTAATAAAGCGAACATGCTCGATGAAATTCTATGTATGAATCGGGTCCCTAAACACTTAGATGTATTACCCATAGGAACCAAGTTAAAAGGGCGGTGGCATAACGAAGAGGGGCCAGGGGCGGGTGCCGTGGGTTGGTTTTGGTCAAATGACTTTGTCGACGCATAAGTAGCTGTGAAATTAACGCTGAAAAATTTTAGTGGCAAATGCGTGCGAATGCGCAAATGAGCAAGCGAGAGGGCTTAACAAAGACCCACCCCCACCCCCGCTGCGAGTGGGGTCAAGGAGGCTAAGGATAAGCTGAATGTCCCCCTGGCTGGCTGTGAGTGTGTGCGTGGCAAAATGCTTATCCTCGATTGGGCAGCGTGAAAACAGAAATTACATTTAATGGTTATAAATTGGAAACTGACTAAATGAAATGCGTAAATATTGACTTATTGAATGGAGTGTGCGCTGCGACTGCGGCTGCGGCGGCTGTTTGCTGAGGGTCACTTCAAATTACATTATTGGCCACGAACCGCAAGCGAAAGCCACAGCCAGAGACGCACACACACACACACACACACACACACACACACACACACACACACACACACCACACACACACACACACACACACACACACCACACACACACACACACACACACACACACACACACACACACACACACACACACACACACACACACACACACACACACACACACACACACACACACACACACACAACACACACACACACACACACACACACACACACACACACACACACACACACACACACACACACACACACACACACACACACACACACACACACACACACACACACACACACACACACACACACACACACAACACACACACACACACACACACACACACACACACACACACACACACACACACACACACACACACACACACACACACACACACACACACACACACACACACACACACACACACACACACACACACACACACACACACACACACACACACACACACACACACACACACACACACACACACACACACACACACACACACACACACACACACACACACACACACACACACACACACACACACACACACACACACACACACACACACACACACACACACACACACACACACACACACACACACACACACACACACACACACACACACACACACACACACACACACACACACACACACACACGCACACACACACACACGCGCACACCCAGCCTCTGCACTTTGGGATTTGACAGCGCTAATTTGTTGATTTGCTGTGTTTGATTTTTGCTGCTTATTTTCTTCTTCTTTATATTCTAAATGCCTTTTTTTCTATCTGTCTAATACTTGCTGTTGTTGTTGTTGTCATTAGCAAGTCAACTCTGCGCTGAGCTGCTTTAAGCGCTAGGCAAAGTTTTGCGCTCTAATGAGCTTATACTCTAATGGCAGCAGGCCAGCAGCACCCACCCCCCCCCCCCCCCACACACACACACACACACAAAAAAAGGGAGTCACTGACAGTGACAGTGGCTGAAGGGTGGGGCGAAGGGAGCCGCACCGAAATTAAAACGAACCCCAGGAAGTAATTATAATTGTTCTCGACATGATTTTTGGCATGCTAATTGAATTGTACAGTCGGAGATTTTTTTTTTTTTTTTTTTTTTTTTTTTTTTTTTTTTTGGCTTTTCTTGGCCACAATTAATGGTAGTTGGTTAAAATAATGTTTTGGCCTTTGCTGGCCCTGCGGTCCTTTTGGTTCAGGTCCAAAAAAGAGAAGCAATTACAAATTGAAATGGCAATGCAAAAAATAGGATAGAGTACTCTAGGCGTTATTCCCTCATACAAACATGCACGCAAAATATGATCTTGGTTAACTACGGCATCGACAGTCAGATCTTGATAAAAGTTGCAGGAATTTAAATATGGCAGATGAAATAGTGTTAAAAGCAAAGCACAAGGCGCTAAGTTTGGTTCGTATAGCTCTTACAATTTTCGAGTTATGCCTAAGAAACCAGTTTCCCAATCGATATTTATCGATATTTAAGAAATAAAAAGTTTATATAGAACAATATATATAAATTTTAACGTCTCTAGATGTACTCGTTGTAGATAGATGTATACTCCACAAATTTGGAGATGTTTCCCATTTCCCTATTTCACACATTTCAACGAACTATTCTTAGACCTTTTTTTACCATTTTTCTTTACAGTCTTTGCTGTTTGCAGGCCGACAAAAACTAAGCTGCAATATTTAAAAATATTCAACAAACGTTCGATAACTAAGTGCACAGAGCTTAAAATCAATTCAAGTTTTTGATCAAATTGAATTGCCAAAGACAAACTAAGGCCAAAGAGATACTGCGCGTATTCAAGTTTCAACTGTGAAAGGACTAGAAGAAATCCTTAGCACACAACTTGGCATTGAGCTAAGTCAAGTGTAAGCTGTTATTGGTTTGGGCAAACACAACCACAAATGAGAGCCCCTTAAATGGTTTGAAGCGAAACCCAAAGCATGCCCTCTCAAATGCACATCAATATGGAGCAATTACTTCAACTACAACAAGAACAAGCCAAGGAAGAGATGGCCCAAATCGAAGCCTCATTTCAGACGAAAATAAAAATCTATTCGGATCCAAAGAGGGGAACAAGTGGCGACGGCAATGACAACGGGTTATAAACAAACGGCTCATATTGAAAAGAAAGTACCATATACACAACTAATACACCCATTACACACGCACACACACACGCACACGCAGTCAGACAGAGATATGTATAGTCAATCCCCGAACGAATTTGTGTCATAAATAGAGGAGAATCGCATAGGGAGGCGACACATTAAGATAGACATATGCGACGCGTCTGGCAGGCCCAAAAATCGAGTTGAGTTTATCTGCGCATCTAACTGAGCTACACATCTGTGTGCCTGTGTGTGTCTGTCTGTGTGTGTGTGTGTGTTTATGTTTATGTGTATCCGTCTGTGTGTAGGTCATAGCCATATAATAAATCGAAGTCACGACAAATATAAATAATAAAATTTATTTTATTTCTATATAGAAATTTCGTTTTTTTTTTTGGTCCCCTTCCTTTTTTGTTTTTTGCATTTCAACGTACGTTCAGTACATAAATCCTGAGCTTAGCAGCGGACAGGACCCCAAACAAGCGCCCGCAACAGCGCAAACGTCGAAGGACACAAAAAAAAAAAAATAATAATAATAAATATAGAAAACAGAAAATTTTTTGGGCGCCTGAAACAACAGACACGAGCCGCAGAATTCTGGGGGCTGATTGGGCTCGCATGAATATTGTTTGTGCATACACATATATACACATCTAGATGTGTGTGTGTGTGTGTACAAAAAGTGAAAAACAAAAAGGAAAAGCGCTGCGAAAAAATATATAACAATAACAAATCCAATATTAGATGGCCATAACAAGAATGCGTTCAAGTACGAGCCAGCGCACTCGCACTGGCGCCTCTCTCCACAAGTTGTAGCCGGGAGCCGCTCTAGAGCCACCCTAGAGCCACCCTAGCGTGGTGCCTAGTCGCAGCGCTCGCACTGTTTTGCAAAGGTTTTGCGTTTGTCTCCACAAAAGGCGGCAGGCGCACAATTTTTGGGCTATTTGCTATTTGCGAGGGTCTGAACCAGCGCACACACAATAAAAACACAAGTGGCCGTGTGGGCGTTTGGGCAAGTGGGCAAGTGGGCAAGTGGGCAAGTGGGCGAGTGGGCGTAGCTTGAAACGAAAGTGGAAACGTAAAACAAGCTGTGAACAAGCTGTATGGAACGCATGTGCTGCAATTTTGGTCTGACAGAGGCTGGCAACAATCCATTCCAAAACGGAGCAGAACAACAAAAAATAAAGTTATCAGAAAAACCAAGGAATGTGCAATGGCTGAAGCAAACCACTCGAATTGAGTCAAATTACTTGGCATTCGGAATGGGATTACTTATGGGCATTGAATTGAAAACAATTTGTCCAGATTTCAACATATCGCCGTACAAAGCTAATATTGTTGCATGAAATATTTGACATAGTACAGTAGATAATGGCATTCGCTTAGGATTATTATGGCTATTTTACCCCGGGGATCAGTACACTTATTTTCTAATGAATAGAGAAATAAGATTGCGGTTGTGGACAAAAAAATATGCAATTTAACTAGACATTAGACCAATATTCAGCTCAATCTGCATGTGAAGCAAAGCTTATTTCAAGAATTCAAAAAAATGTCTCATTTGAATTCAGTCAAATTTGTCCTCGTTATTATTTAGCTGTCATAGAAATAATCTTGTGATAAGTCGATTCTTGTATAGAAAACTTTATCGAGATACTTTGACCAAACAATATTTCAACAAAATATTTAAGTGTGAAAAAGTTCCTCTAATCCTCTTATTCAATGCGGATGCTAAACAAAGAAGTGGCATACAAACGTTTTTCACTTATTTTTCACACTTGCGGGTGGAATTAACCAAAACCCCGTCTTAGCGTGATCACCAGATCAAACAGTTTTCTATATAGAGATTGATATGAAACAGGAAGTAAGTAAAGTAATGTGGGCTTTCAATCATTATTGAACATTTGTTTTCTCTGCGAATTCAACTTAAATTCTTCATTATTCAAATTGATTTTGATGAATCAGAAAATTTTCCTCAGCCTTTCTTTGCTCACAAACAATAAAGAGAACATTTATATGATTAATAAATAATAATGAAATTACAAAACGGAAAAAACTTGAATTGCTTATAAAACACATCGTATTGACAGCTCGAGAATGTTTCGAAATAATTTCATTTATTCTAGAGCTAATTAGCTGCAGGTTTAACTGGCTCGATAAAATAATTCTATGGCACCCAAAAACCGCTCCACTAGAAAATAGGCAATAAAATATAATGCTGTTGCGACCCAAACAAAACAAAAAAAAAAAGGTATAAAGAATAAAGAAACCCCAAGCCGAACTAATTGCAAACCATTTTGGGGTCGAGCAATGTGTGATAAACTTTCAGCTGAGCTGCCGACATGCGAGGTTCCGACTTACATAAGTGTGGGCCAAATGGAGGGGACGGAGGCAACAATATGCCTAACGAGTATGACACCCACATACACACAGAGTGAGCTAGGGAGAGAGAGAGAGTGAGAGGGAGAGAGCGAGCGAGACAGAGAAACGTTGCCCAACAAACGCAACGACCCATCGACCCGAGAACCGAGCATTAACTATGCCAAGTGTTGCAAAGTGTATCTAAATTTTCTGCACTAACACCCAAAATCTAATTTATATCACGTTAATGAGCTTTTACGTCAAATTTTTTGGGCTGCGGCAGAGGCACAAAACTTTGGGCCAGCCCGCAACAAGGCGGGTTAACACAGCGGGCCACAGCCAAAGTCGAGTGGGTTCCATGGGCCAGTCGAATGGGGCAGAACTGTCAACTGTAAAAAGTTGGCCGGCTTATCAAACGAAATTTGCGGCAATAAAACGAAGCAAAACGAAACGAAATGGAACGAAACGAAATGGAATGGAATGCCATGGAATGGAATGCGGGAGGAAGATGGGATAGAGCGAGATGGGGGCAGAGCGGAATGCGGAGCTAGCTGCCACAACTGTGCGTCGTGTGAGTGGCAGCACGTGGAGCGTCTCATGTCTAAGCCAATAAACGAAAGGTTATTTAATATTTGGCTACAGCTTTTGAGCACCTCCCAGCCACACCCCCATGCCCCTCACTGCTCAGGCAACCTCTAACATTTATTTCACTAACAACTTAGCCAACTTGGCACTTTTGTTTTTGCTGTTTGTTTATTTTTTTTGTTTTTCGTTATTTTTGTTTCTTCATAAGAAACATCAAAGCCGTGTGGGCGTGGCTAGTGGGCGGTTAGCAACAGAGCGTGGGATGTGGACACAGTTTCTTATACACTTACATAGGGTCCATTAACTACGTCACGAAGAAGATATCTCTGGCTGTGAAAAGTTTATCTATATTCATGATCGACATATTGATTCTATATGGCACATGGCATATAGCATATAGCATATAGCATATAGCATATAGCATATAGCATATCTCAGTGCATCTGTTCATTTGTCTGTCAGTCTTAAGACTATTTCATGTAGATTTCTTTTTGGTATCGGATTACCATATTATAAAGCTGCCATAGCTATGTTCTTGCACAAATAAATTCACTGTCTTCCAAAGTATCGCGACCTTTATCCTGAGGCTCTACAGAAAGAATCGATACGAAAATGAGTTTCGATCTGAAAGAACTTTCTGCTTTTCAAGATATGTTCAACAGGCTTAGCAATGTTGAGCTTTGCAATTCTACGCACATGACTGAAACCCCGTTAAGAGTGTTTAAAATTCGGTTTTAAAGGTCCTTTTTTTTTGAGTTGAGTTTGCCGTAGATATCATGCGGGCGAATATTAAACAAATCTCGGCGAACGCATTGCAGAAAGTTGTCAACTTGCGCCGATAACACGCCCCATGCCCAACGCCCACAAATATCCACCGATACCCCCTCCCCCCCCCCCCACTCACGCTCCTAACCAAGCAGCAGCGCCTCTGTGTTGTTTCTTTTGTTTTGGCAACAAGCGAAAAGGCAAAACATTGGCAAATTTAAATGCAAATTACGAGGCAGAGTGAAAGAAAACAGCATGCGCAGCCGAAGGGCTGCCAGCCGAATGGGTGGGAGGAGGAGAGGAGTCAGCGGGGTGGCTGCTGAAAAAGTATAGACTGTTTGTGAAATTATGGCGCTATCAAAGTCGCCCAAGAAGCGAGAGCCGGAGCGGCGAGCGACGGAGGTGAACGTACAGACAGGTGCCCCTTTGGGCCAAGCTAAGCAAAAGCAATGCAACTAAGCTGTCGCGCCCACAATACGCCCACATCACACACACACACACACACACACACACACAGAATTGCACGTAAAAAGCGAGTGTTACATGTAATTTGAGAAATCGCATTATTACTTAAATCAAATATGCCGCGATAAACAGGCTAACAAGCTGGCGAAAACATAAAATATCTTAACAAATTAGATGGCACAGACTTGGGGAGCAAACCTTTATGGAACCGCTAAAGGGATATACGAATATTGGCTATGAGCATGGAATACAGTAATAGGCTATGAAAGACATAAGATTGAAGTATTTTATGGTACGATCATGTGATATGTTAGCCAGGCGGAACGGCTGGGGCTAGCGAGCGGCACATATTGGAAATGTTATGAGAACGACGGACATGCCCAACTAGAAGATATCCTGTGATCACCAACTAGCTGCCACTACAAGCATTCGCGGTTTCTTCTATAGACGTTAAATATAAAAGATAAGTTTATAGAATTCTGACTAGAATGGGAGATGATATTCAAAATGTGATAAGTTTGCAATCTGTGTACATCAAAAGAGAGACAAAATTCCAAATCTTGCTTTCTCCGAGTTATGCCAATCTATCTCTCTATCTCATTCTCTACCTCTATCGCTGTCTCAATCTCAATCCTATCTCTATCTCTATCTCTATCTCTATCTCTATCTCTATCTCTATCTCTATCTCTATCTCTATCTCTATCTCTATATCTATCTCTATCTCTATCTCTATCTCTATCTCTATCTCTATCTCTATCTCTATCTCTATCTCTATCTCTATCTCTATCTCGATCTCTATCTCTATCTCTATCTCTATCTCTATCTATCTCTATCTCTATCTCTATCTCTATCTCTATCTCTATCTCTATCTCTATCTCTATCTCTATCTCTAATCTCTATCTCTATCTCTATCTCTATCTCTATCTCTATCTCTATCTCTATCTCTATCTCTATCTCTATCTCTATCTCTATCTCTATCTCTATCTCTATCTCTATCTCTATCTCTATCTCTATCTCTATCTCTATCTCTATCTCTATCTCTATCTCTATCTCTATCTCTATCTCTATCTCTATCTCTATCTCTATCTCTATCTCTATCTCTATCTCTATCTCTATCTCTATCTCTATCTCTATCTCTATCTCTATCTCTATCTCTATCTCTATCTCTATCTCTATCTCTATCTCTATCTCTATCTCTATCTATCCTCTATCTCTATCTCTATCTCTATCTCTATCTCTATCTCTATCTCTATCCTATCTCTATCTCTATCTCTATCTCTATCTCTATCTCTATCTCTATCTCTATCTCTATCTCTATCTCTATCTCTATCTCTATCTCTATCTCTATCTCTATCTCTATCTCTATCTCTATCTCTATCTCTATCTCTATCTCTATCTCGATCTCTATCTCTATCTCTATCTCTATCTCTATCTCTATCTCTATCTCTATCTCTATCTCTATCTCTATCTCTATCTCTATCTCTATCTCTATCTCTATCTCTATCTCTATCTCTATCTCTATGCTCTATCTCTAGCTCTATCTCTATCTTCTATGCTCCTATCTCTATCTCTATCTCTATATCCTATCTCTATCTCTATCTCTATCTCTATCTCTATCTCTATCTCTATCTCTTATCTCTATCTCTATCTCTATCTCTATCTCTATCTCTATCTCTATCTCTATCTCTATCCTCTATCTCTATCGCTATATTCTATCTCTATCTCTATCTCTATCTCTATCTCTATCCATCTATCTCTAGCTCTATCTCTATCTCTATCTCTATCTCTATCTCTATCTCTATCTCTATCTCTATCTCTAATCTCTATCTCTAATCTCTATCTCTATCTCTATCTCTATCTCTATCTCTATCTCTATCTCTATCTCTATCTCTATCTCTATCTCTATCTCTATCTCTATCTCTATCTCTATCTCTATCTCTATCTCTATCTCTATCTCTTTCTCTATCTCTATCTTTATCTCCATCTCTATCTCTATTTAAAATATCAAGAGTGCAGCTTTTGCAGTTTTCGAGAGCAGCTGGACAAACCAATATGCTAAGATTGCCTCAGCTTCTGATGTTGATCGAGCATTTACACGTTATACTATCCTACCCAATTTCTCCATATTTGCAATGGGTTTACGTTATAATGCATATATTATATATAGTATATATACATATTTATATACAAGGCATAGATCAGACGAATAGCTGTAGTTGCGTATACGCCATATATAAAGATATTCGCAGTCAGAAAGCAAATTGCTTGCCATTTTACAGCAAAAAGAAAAGCTGCGTGGTAAGCTTTCCGCATCAGCTTTCATTTGCAGCACGTGTTACGCATTGCGACAGCAACGCCCGCAGGCACACACGCACACACAATGGGGCTCCACGTGTCTGTGTGCACGTGTGTGTGTGATTGTGTGTGTGTGTGTAGCAATGGGGCACGCACAGACGCAATATTTTGCAGCAAGCTTGCGGCTCACCGAATTATTTCGCTGTTGTGCATTCCGTGCGCCCTGCTGGCCTGAGCCTCCATGGAGTTTTGCCATATCCTGCGCTGGGATTTGCTTTAGCTACCCCGTGTGACAGCCTGACAGAGTCCAACTCCAGGCAGACAACGCCAACAACTTGCAACCGGCAACTGGCAACTGCCAGCTGGCCTGGCTCACAACTTTTGGCCAACTCGCCTTGCCACGCCTCCAATTGGCTAGCTCTTCAGTTGTGGCAGCTCAGGTGCCGGTGCCAAAGGCTCGCTCATGTTTTTTGCTCGGTATGCCTGGCACACGGCAGCATGCTCAAGGTTTATCTGCTGCTTATGATTAATTGCCGTCCGTCTGGCAGACAGTGAGAAGTCGCCTCGCAAGCCAAGCAAGATTGGACACAGTAGACAGGACCTTAGCCTGGATGTGACTTTCATCCGGCTAAGTATATGCATCTGCCGCTGATAAGCTGCTTATAAAACTAAATATACAAGGCACTCAGACCCAATTACAAGTTTCGTGTTTTTTCACGTGACACGAAGTCGACGAGAATTCGGCTAGAGATTCCACACTCAACTGTGAAAAATTGGTGGAAAATTGTTGTGGAAATTCGTTTTAATACAAATCAACATATATGTATACAGAATACTTATATATTTAAGTGAATTTAATTTGGATTACGTTGATAAGAGCCAAAAGTAGACGTAAAAAGTATCGATATACACCTCGTAATCGATTTAAGACAGTATGAGAGTGTATAAAATATCGATATTCATAATAATTTTAATTGAAAATCAATCACAAGCACAACACACACAAAACAAAAGACGTAAAAAGTATCGATAAACATATCGACTGTATACGAGTGTAAAAAATATCAAAAACAACAAGAAACAAATATTTATCGATCAACATATACATGAATGTAGCTATACAATAAAATGCAACAATGCGTTTATGGAAATTGTTAACTTTTAGCGATGCGGATAAATGTAAAAATAAATTAATAGCATTTGCGAATTTAACGATAAGAGTATCGATATCGATAGGAAAATATATGCAATAAAAACTATATAATTTTGCATGATGAATATGTCAATATTATGGTTTATCAATGCAGTTATTTACATTGATATTTGTGGACTTACATTACGATTTCAATAAATGTATCGATAAATATATCGATATTAAACAAAAGCAATGCCTAGCAATGTCATCAACAATCAAATAATAATCTGTCTGTCAGATTTATGCACACATTTATATTCACAATAGAAAATTGTTATGGATGTTCATAATTGGATTGTATTAGAATATAATTGCCCACGCGCCAAACATATATTCAAGGAGAGTTTTCGCATGTGAGCAGAGCTCAGTGAATGTCCAATGAATGCACTTTGTCATTCAATGAGTATACTCATTGTTCACTTGACTTTAAGTGGAACATTCGCTGGCAACGGCATTCGCTGGAGAGAGCGCACTCTCAACCTGCACTTCAGTGGATTTTATGAGACAGTTTCGGGGCATGCGGAGGGTGCACATAACTCAGTGACTGAATTGTCGGCAGGGTTGCCCTGCTCTATATATATATTTTTTTTTTAACCTTTTTTTCCGTTCTTTTTTATTTTTTTTTTTTATTATAGTCACAACTATTCCAGTTTCCAAGTACATTTTGGTGACCCACGCAGAATTTATGAACTCGCTCTGTTATTAAATTTGAGCTTCAATGCGAACTGCCCAGTGGTGAAAGGGGGCGGGGCAGCCGCCCCTGTCATCTGCTTGAGCCACTGAGCTGCTGGCCGGGCGACAAACTTCATGACAGGCGGAGTCTGGTGGGCATGGCTAGCCCCTGTGGCACATACATATAGATATATTTATATACATATATTTTTATCGTGCGAGTTGAAATAAAAATGAAATTTATTATTTATTTATTTCTTTATCACTTTGTATGCGGCACACAAACGGACAAAGAATAAAAGACAAAAACAAAAAATCGTCGCAGCGAAACGAAATGAAATGAAACGCCCAGAAGGGGGTCGAGGAGAGGCGCAGTGTTGGCTGGTTGCGGTTGCAAACTGAAACTCAAATTTAGATTGAAACTCGGTCAGTTTTAAGCTCGCAACATTTATGAACTAAGCCAACGAACTAAACCGCAAAGTGACAGCAGCAGCAGCAGGAGCAGCGACAGTCGACACCCCTTTCCCCAGCCGGCTGGACGACCACGCCCATGCGGCCAGAGGTGTGCTCTCACAAAGGAAATAAATGTAATAGTTCGTTACGTAACGCTTTCGCATGTCTCCTGCCCGCCCACAAGCTGTGGCACGCAGTTGCGATTAGAAAAAGGACACACGTAATTTTTAACATTCCGACATGCTTTTTACGAGCTTCCCATTGCTGCCAGGACAGCGGGAACGGCAGGGACAGCAAGGACAGCATCAGCCAAGATCCAAGCCGGGCCGGGCCCATTACAAAGGTTGACTTCGTGCCGGAGGTGAGGTGACAAGTTGGCGGTTATTATTATTATGCCATACGCTTCCCAAATGGATTTGTTTTTCTCTTCATGCCCTTGCGTTGGGCACTTTGATTATGTTACGCAATGTGTAACGCACAGCAGAAACGTATAGATATATATATATCCATATGTATTCGTGATCAGTCGAGCCGTTACCATGTACTCATCTGCTTTAAAGCAAACTTCATGACATAGTTCAGCATATTGGCCAGATAGGACCACTATGCCAAATACGTTTCTTATATGTGCACAACATCTTCTGAACTTTGCATTTTTATATATTATATCTTTAAAGGTATAATCGGTTGAATAATGTCTTTGCTTACGGAAAACTTGTTTGCTGCCTTAGGAAATCTATAACAAACCTAGCCATGATTAACCTGTTACCGAGCGGAAATAAAATATTCACACGTCACATGTCTAGAGTATTTATTTGTCGATGAACCCTGTTGCCTTTTTTACGGCTTAGAATAGTTTAGTTTGGATTGGTTTGGTTTGGTTCGGTTTGGTTGGGTTTTGGGGTCGGCTGCTCGCCGGCATTGACAGTTGGGAGTTGACAGTGGCAGTTAAGGGGTTTTCTTTTTTCGGGTCGGTGCCTTGCTTTCGGCGGCTCGCATTGATGGCATTTTTAATGGCTTAGCGGTGTCTAACTCGTTGCCAATTCGTTCGTTAAGGTTTATTAGGGTCGCATCTGCCAACAAGAATCGTGTGTGTGTGTGTATGTGTGTGTGGTGTGTGCCTCCTGTCTGGGGTGTAGACATGTTAAAAGTGGCGCTAAAGAGCAACACATTGTACGACAACAGCGGCAACAACAAAATGCTCATAAATCAGTTTCAGTTGTTTGTTCGATAACGATTATTGCATTCCGTTGATAACACGCACAGACATATGGGAGCAATCGCATTATTATTAATGCACATTGAAACTGACATTCGAATTGACTATTTATATGTTTGAGCATTCAGTTTAGATAATATATATCGATGGCAGGCATTTGATTTTAAGTAGCTGTCGATGATAAAGTGTGGACAGGGGGAAAAAGATTCTATTGTGAAGCGAGCCAATGCAGCCAATCGCAATGCCTAGAAGTTTATCGATAATTTATCGACACATTAAAACGTTATTAATTAACTATCGATATTTCATTTGACTTGGATTCCTCGACGCATACATACATTCAAGAACTGGTGCCTGGCAACAAATCATCGACAAGTTATCGATTAATTATTTATGGAATTTTTATGACTGTCGACAAACCGATCGATAGCCAATCAATGACTGGAATGTAAAATTTTAGCTTGATTAATAAATCAGATTTTAGATTAAGGTAAATATTCGCTTAACATTGCATCGATAATATATCGATTGGCTCCCAAGACTATCGATAAGTAATCGAAATATCATATACAAAATAACTAACCTATTGTTAATTTGTGTGCCCAAAACTTAGCATTGAACGATAAATTGATCGATAACACAGCCATTGTGCTGAGGCACACAATGAACAGCTCATTGCCAGCCGTGTCCTCGCTCGACGCTGTCTAAAACTATTTCAGCAACAAAGTTCGCCTCTAATTGCTGCCGCGCTACATAACTCAAGCTCAACTTTGGCAGTCAGACTCGAACTCAGAGTCGCAGTTGATGTTGCAATGGCAATTGCTGCCGAGTCAGGCAGCAGGCAGCAGGCAGCCCTTGCATACGGCAACTGATTAGCACGACATTTGCCGGCGACGCCGGCGCTGCCAGTTGACTTCACTTTGTCATTTGAGTATTTAAGGCGAACCCAGCCCCCTTACTCTTTATCCCTTACCGCGCCCACCACCTGCCCGCAGCATGCCACAAAGTTGAGCCTTTGGCTGCAACTTTACGCTAAACGTGAGCGCGACGCCAAAATGAAAACTTTTCAATAAGCTAAACACTTCAAGCAGACAGACGCACTGACAGTTACGACTGCCAAACGGAGCGGTTAGCGGAGAGGCAGAGAGGCGGAGCGGTGGGGCAGCGTGAAAGGTAGAAGGCGAAAGGACACAAGTGGCTGAGCAGCGGCTGGCAAAACTTGACTTTTGCGTGCTAATGAATTCGAGCGTGGCGCATAAAAATGTTTGTGCAGTGCGCACAAAAGTATGCAGCAGCTTTTTTGGCTGGCCCTGGAATTGCCAAGAGAGCAGGTTTGATGTACCGAAGGGGGGGCGGTTGACGTGCAGCAGGCGGGCGGACTCTCGAGCAACTCGAAACTATGCATTTAATTGATTTCAAGCGCTTTAAGCAAACAAATAGTGAAAACAAAAGCTACCAGGGGGGCGACGGCAGAGCGGCCACTGAATGCAATGCAGCGCACGCTTCAAGAAACAAACACATTAGCATAAGACACACACACACACACACACATGGGAGAGTGGGGAAGAGGCAAGGCAAATGTCAATGGTTGAGCAGCAAAAGAAAGGCAAAAAGAAAAACAAACAAATATTGCTTGAAGTGAGAAGCGCAAAGAAGAGACGTGAAGTGAAGTATGCTGCAGCTGCTAGTGTGCATGTGTGTGTGTGTGTGTGTGTGTGTCTGTTGCTGTACTATGCAAATAGAATTGCATTTAAATTAATCATACGCACCGTGCGACCAAGTGTGTGTGTGTGTGCGTGTAGAAATAACGGCACGCTAACGCTTACAGTTACCATCAGCTGCCTGTATGTGTGTGTGTGTCGCGTGTGTGTGTCGTGTTTGTGCAATTTGCAAAATTGCTTTGCCATCGAAGTCACATATCAACATGATTATCATTATCAGGCCGATCATCATCGTGGTGCTCAGCCAGGGTCAAATGGCAGAATTCAAGTGGGTGCAACTTTATATGCGAGCGTGTGTGTGTGTGCGTGTGTGAGTCTGTGTTTAAGTAGTGCACACAAAAATAAGGTTAAGAAAACGCATCACTCACCCACACACACACAGAGAGAGAGAGAGAGAGGGGCGAGGGAGAGCGAGACGCCTCACAGGAGCCAGCGAAGAGTTGCTTTACCTTAATTTATGTGTGTGCACTGCTTACAGTTTGAGCAGCAGTGCGAATGCGAGTGTGCGTGGGTGTGCGTGCGTGTGTGACTGTGTGTGTGTGTTTTAGCATGCACTGTTTGGGCGCATAAATCAGCAAAGCAATGGGAAACGCTTAGCTAAGCAAGCAGCGACTGCCACAACAACAATAACTATAAATTTGAGCAGAAATAGAAAGTGCAGCACAACGAACGCTTTAATACCCTAATGGGTGGCCGGTCTAAACAAGTTGGCCACACTGGTCTTTTATAAAATTTGTAAAAAATGTTATTAAACGCTTATAAATATAACAAACGCAATATTACAACAGCTCAGACTTGAGCATTACCTCAACTTTAATCGATAACAGACGAGGCTGAAGTTGGCTGCGCTTAATTATCGATAGGCTGACAACTCTGTAAAATTGATTTAAAACTTAAACTTGGAAAGAACTATGTTTGTATATGAAACATTATTGTAAATATTATAACATATATACCATCAACAATTTATCTAGGTTTCTGTTTAGGGCTTTTTGTGGATGAATAAAAAATTATTGTATACAAAATAATAGTTTACGCATTGAAAACACACAAATTCCAGCAGCTGAAGGCTTCAAATTTTTGCTACTTAAACACTTGCAAGTCCCTTTGCAATGAATGCTAAAAAAAAGGTGCCTGTTAAAGTGCTTGGCAACTGACATTTGAGTACATTTGCGCTCTCGCTATGTTTTGTCTTATCAATTACGCTTTGTGCCGCATTCTTAAACGTTTCACTTTTGGTTCTTCGAACAAACTTTTTGCAATCGCTTTACAAACCGGGCACTCAGAGCATGTTGTTAAAAGCTTTGCAACTTGTTGTTAAAATGCATGTTAAAAAAGTTAACAACTGCAAGAGCACGACATGTGCCACATGGTGGCAAACGTGTTAGCCAAGCTGTGAGACTCTTCGTGAGCGCATCGCAAGCAGCTGCCTCTGACAAGCTGTTGGGTGTTCTTCTTGTTCTTGTTGTTGTTGTTGTTAATATTATGCCAACAGTTTTGGTCGGTTGTCATGTACAGCTATTACCGTTAGTTGTAATCGTTGTCGCTCCTGTTGTTGTTGCTGTTGTTGTTGTTGCTGTTGCTGTTGTTATTGTTGCCACTTGACACCAAATTGTTGGTCGGCACGAAAACCTCGCGCTTCAGTTTCGCGGCCTCTTGTATGGGTGGAAAAAAAAACACTAAAAGTTGTGCTGGCCATCTCGCTCCCACACTCGCCCACCCTTACCCACTCTCTGTCCATCTCGCTCTCTCTCTCTCTCTCTCTCTCTAGCTCTTTTTGTTATTTATAGTAGTTGCGTATTTTTAATAAGTTGATTTTACCGTCGCTTCGGTTTATTATGCATAAATTATGCAAGCGCCTGTCATTTGTCAGCCCCAGCGGAAGAAGGACAACAACATTTTAAAGTTTGAGCAACTGTTGATGTGCCTCTGCCTGTGTGTGTGTGTGTGCGCGCGAGTGTGTGTGCGTGTGTTCTGCAAAGGGGACAGTGGGGTGTTGCTTTATTAATGAGCTGAGCCAAATTAACTTAAATATATGTGTGTTTAAATGTTAAGCAACTGTGTAGCATTACCCCAACCCGTCCCCCTCCGGTCGACCCCAACCGCAGCACTCGTCACTCTCAATACCCTGTACACATTAAAAATATTGCAGGTTTGCAGGAGTTTGTAGCAGGCTTCGCGTATAAGAAGGGTAAGAAGAGCTACAGCACATCAAGCCTTTCAGTTTTTCCAATAATTAGCCTGGTATTTTTATAATCGATAAGTCGATATCGATATCGAATTTCAGCTTAGATATTTCTTACCGCTTGACGAGGATTGCTTAAGCTACATTTACAAAATTTGGAGACTATATGAAAGAAATGTATATAGACATCTGCTAGCTCAAAGAGCGAGAGAGAGAGAGAGAGGGGGAGAGGGAGAGAATGTTATGCTGGGGAAAGCAGAAAAGGCATATATGCTTGCTCTGCCCGATGCAGGGTATCTACTAGTCGGTCAGTCGCCACTTGTTTCTCGTTTTCACTGGGCCGGGCATTTATCATTTATAATTGTTTGGCTGTGTGTCACCCATTTGGTCATTGCGGTCCCGCCCCACTTGAGGCTGGCCCGGCATTGGGTTGAGAGGCGGCGTTCGGGGCGTGTCCATTTTCTTTGTGCATTTCACATTTTGACACTTTGACATGCATTAAATCAGTCAAGCGTTGGTGCCGCTTTCAGCTCCATGACTTTGCGGTACAGCTGTCTGTCTCGCTTTCGCCCGCACTGCCACGCTTGCCCTTGGCCCCCGCTGCCAATACCCCGCCCGTGCCCCGCTCCCTGGCTCGCATTCAGCTCGGTTTTAAGGTGACCGCAGCTTGCATATTTAATTGCTGCAGTTTTGACTGACCATTTCATATTAATGAGCCAAACCAATGACCACTTTTGGCCCAAATGAGCGCATGTAAATGCGTCCAAATGATTTCCTTTATGTCACACCGTCCTTTTCGGCAGCCGCATTTGGAACTGGTCGCATTAAGCTCGTAGCTTAGCTGGCACCCAAAACTGAAACTGCATTTCAAATTAAACTAAATGATAAATAAATCAGGAGCACATTTACCAACAAGAGTTGCTCTTCACGATTACATGAAATCCCTCTATATTGCGACCGAGTGCCTGTCGAACTGAACAACTGCTGTTAAATGTTTGCGCACACCTTTTCAAGGATGACAACAAATTTAAAGCTAATAAACCTAACTATCCAATAATATATCTACATACATAACAGAAAACTGTAACATCCTAATCCCGTTGTCAAAATTGCACTCATTCGAGACATTTCGTTGACATCCTCCTGTCAAAATGTATGCTTTGACAGTCAGTCGGGCATTCTTTGAATGCCGATGCGGGCTACGAGATGTGCGCATCACATATGTATCTCTCTCTCTCTCTCTCTCTCTCTTTCTCTTCTTGTCTCTCTCCGTTTCTTTATCGAACTGTGTGCTGAGCGCACTTGTGGCTCTTTCGCTTTCTTCTCTGCCTGCTTCTCTGTCACTCTCTTGCTCTCTATCTTTCTCGTTCTCTCTCTCTCTCTCTCCTTCTCTCTCTCTCTCTCTCTCTCTCTCTCTCTCTCTTTCTCTCTCTCCCTCTCTCTGTCTCGCTCTTCTTATTGAACACACAAAAGAAAAGGGCCTACCTTCTCATCTCTCCGAATCCCTCTCTTTTCTCTGGTTCTCTCCCACCCTATCATCGCGAGATCGTAATGCCCCGCACCAAGTTTACGACCGTTAAAATTTATAGCATATCGCTTAGCTTGCAGCAGTCGATATTTTCTAAATTTATGTTCATGTTGGTACCAAATTTGTTTATTATAATTGCGACAAGGGAATAACCGTGCCAAAATATGTACACGAAATTTATGGATAAAACATGGCAATTTCTTAACTCGCTTTACTTACAAATTTATATATAAATATATATATATATATATATATATGTATATATATTTCCGCTTTACTTTTTTGCTTAACATTTTCGACTTGTGGCGATTTATCATAATTTTGCGCTTTTTGTTGCCTTTGGCATAAATCAGGCAAAAATGCAAACGCCAAGACGCGGGCAAAGGCAGGCGACGCGTAAAGAGGGACAGGGGTTGGAGGGGGGCTAGAGTTGCCAGCGTGTAGTTGCTGCTGCGCTGCTGCTGCTGCTGCTGTTGTTGTTCTGGCCAGAGTTGTGCAGGCAACATTAAATTTTAAGGCCAGAAGCCAGCGGGCAGTCGGAGCCAAAAAGGAAATAACCAAAAGCTGCAACAATGCTAATTACCGTTAACCGTTTGGCCCAATTTTGAATTCGTTATAATTAATAAGCGCAGTCGAAATCGCATATTTTTATTTGTTTCTAGTCTAATCTAATGCGCAATGGGAAATGACGGACAGACACCCGATTAACGGCACTTGCCAAATGATGTCCGCTAACGGTGCTTTGCTGCGCAGTCTGCTTGCCTGCTCATTGAATGCGTGCTGGGCTACTACATAACGGCACTTTCGCAGCAGCACAATTTTGAATATGCGAGCGCACAGTGGGGCAAAAGGCGAGCGCATTGCCAGCCATTGCCCTGAGCGTGGCACAAAAGTATGCAATATATATTTATATACAGATATGTATGTATAAATAATATCTCAAGACTTACCCCCACTTCCGTTGGCGTTGGTGGACAGTGTGCGTGCGGCGCGGCCAACTGTTGGCAAATTTATGCGCTGCCGCTGCTGCTGCTGCTGCTGCTGCGACAAAGAAACACGGCACTAAGGACAACGTGTGCAAATGAGTTTTGTTTAGGCGCGCCGTTCGCGGAGCCGCCTGTCACTTGATTTATGGTGTGACCAAAACACTTAAAGATGCTGCGGCGCCACTTTCAGCTTTTGGGCTTTATGGTCAACAACTGTTCGTGTTGTTGCTGTTAATAATATTATTGTTGTTGTCGGCAATACCAACTATTGTCGCTGAATGTGTCGGCGACGCCGTCTGCACGTGGCGTCCAAATCAGTAGCCATGGCATCGGCCAGGCGTTGTTTTTGTTTGTGGTTTGGCTTGCAATTACGTTTGATTGATGCGCTCAACGCTGCTTGGCACACTTGTCGCACCTAAACAACAATAATTAATTCACAAATTGTATGTTCACTGCACTCAAAACAGCACAACAACAAAAAAAATTGAATAATATTATAAGGACAATATGCACGTGATCCAAAGTCTATTGTATTTATTTTAAGCGCGTTGAATTTTTCGCTTTTGCGTGCACAGCATCCGACAGGCTTAAAGGTTTACAGCTAACTGTTAATTTGCAGATTCAAAATAAAGCTGTCGCTACTGTATTTTGCAATAACATAAAATGCCCAAAAAACGGCAAATATCGATAGTATTCAGTATTTTTACTGTACTAGCGATACTTAACAGTGATATGCGGCTGTTAAAGGTCTGTTATAACAGCGCGCGCTTAGTTGCCTTAAAATATATATCTAATAACATATACAATTTAACCTGCAGAAAGCCGTCACTTAATAATATACTATATAATTATGCTCAATAAGCAGCATAGTTATTTAAAGATATAAATTTAGGTCTTTTTAGGCTTAAAATCACCATGCACTTTTGAAATAACCTCCTAAGGACGTATTTATGCATATTTAATGCTTATCTAAACAAGTCACTTGCATAGTCTTAATAATTATATCGTTTGATTATGCTATTAAGTTAGTTCTCTTATTTGAAAGCTAGCGCACACTTTTAGTCTTGTGTGTGCCCGTTTTAAGCTCCAAATTGAATGCTAGTATTTTTATGGCAACGGCTACAATGCCCAGTTGCCAGCTCGATAACACACACGACTATCGATATTGCCAATCGACACAAGTACAACTACGTGGCTGCCGCTGTTTGGAAAATTTATAACAATTTCCACGCAAAACTATCAGAAAATCAGCTTAAAACATTGACAGCACAATGCAAACAACAGTTGCCAAGCTACTGCTCACATTATGTGGCCTAATACTGTTGTCAACTGCGGGCCAGGCCTTCATTGTCAGCGTGGATGCGCATAACGAGGAATGTTTCTTCGAGAATGTCGAAGGTGGCACAAAATTCGGTGAGTAAATCGCTAGCAAAAATATACACCTATTGCGGGCCATAACAACAGTGTCCAATTGCAGGCGTGACATTCGAGGTGATTGAGGGCGGCTTCCTAGATGTGGACATCAAAATCACCGGGCCCGATCAGCATGTGATGCACGAAAGCGAAAAGGAATCTTCGGGCAAGTTCACATTCGTTGCGCCGGCCAAGGGTGTCTATACCGTCTGCTTTAATAACGAGCGCAGCAGCATGACACCCAAACTGGTCATGTTCTCCATTGAAATGGGCGATGCACCGCAGCGTGCACCGGGCGCACCCGGTGAAGAGGAGGTGGGCCACACCAAGCTCGAGGACATGATACGCGAGCTATCCGGCACGCTGACCAGCGTCAAGCACGAGCAGGAGTACATGCATGTGAGTGCACAGCTGTTGCCAGTTGCAAGTTGCAACATGCCACTAACTCTGTCTCTCTCTCTCTCTCTCTGTCTCTCTCTTTCTCTTTTGTGATTGTTGCTGCAGGTGCGCGACAAGATTCATCGTTCGGTCAACGAGAGCACCAACTCGCGTGTCGTCTTGTGGTCGACCTTTGAGGCGCTCGTCCTGGTTCTGATGACCGTCGGCCAGGTGTATTACCTGAAACGCTTCTTTGAGGTCAAGCGCGTTGTGTAATCCCTGTGCAACTTGTGCGTGCGCGTGTACAGAGAGCGAATGTGTTGCAGTGTCTCAGCCTAATTTTAAATGATTTATTAAATACTTTTTTTGTAACAAATTTAAGCAACAGCTAAACATTCATTTTTCACTTCCGCCCCTGTTCCCCCCAAATTTGGACTGTCTAGCACGATTTAAGCAGCATCTCCTTGATTATTTGCCATGTCTTACCTGGCTAGCTGCTTCTATAATATGCCCAAGTCCATATGCAATTAACATTTTTGGACATTTTTACAATCGACCCCAAGATGTGGCTATGTATTTTAACATACATATATATTTATATATAAAATCTTGCTATAAATCTATTAAAGATGCCTGATTTGAAAAAAGAATTACGCGAATATTAATGTCACGTTAATTGGCAAAACAAAACATTTAAATAATTCACAAAAAGTTATTTTAAATTGTTTCTTTTCACTTTGCCAAATCATATAAACAAAATATTTTCTGCCTGCAATTAGAAACTTTAGCGCTTTGTGCAATAATTTTCAATCTAATTGAAAACATTGTTAGCAAATTACAAAATGACTATCACATAATCATTATACTATATAATATGTTTTAGAAGCATTTTGCAATTAAACAAAAGACAGCTATGCGTACTAGTTCGCTTCAAGCGTAAGTTACACAAATCCGACAAAGATGAGTATAAAATATAGATAGATATATATATATATATATATACGCATATATATATTAAAGTATAAGAGATAAACAAGTGCAGTCATCCTCTACTTGGGGCGGGGGGTTTACATTAACTGTTTGAGCATCTCTTGCAAGTCGCGGAAGTCCTAGTTCTAGTCCAAGTCGAGCACCGTCTTAGCATAGTCAGCAACATGGAGGACGCCGTGTTGCATGGATGCAATGTGCAGATTGTTGCCGTTCATATAGTCGGCATTAATGTGCGGATTCTGGAGCTCGGCTATGAGCGTGGAGCACGCAGCTGCCGGATCGCCAGTGCCAACAAGCACTTTCTGAAAGTGATTAAATATTTAAATAATAGAACTCTGTTGGGACGAGCTGCTTACCGCCCAGTACTCGTTGCCCGGCAGGGCATTGCCATCCCAGGCGTATGTCACAATGGGTAGCATGTTCTCCGTGAGCTTGTCTGCCGGATTGCGCACGGAGATGTGCACCTTAATGCCGCCCTGCGGATGCTGTGGCTCCGTTATGCAGGCGCCATCAAATATGCCGCCCCATTTATCGAGATGGAACCAGGAGAAGTGCACGACGCCTATGTGCGTCAGACGCGGACTGAGTGCACGCAAACGCTGCTCAAAGGTCTCGAAGAAGATCTCCTCCTGGTGCGGCGTCACCTTCCATACGCCCAGGCCAATGCCCACGACATGTATGTACGCCGGTTTGCCCGCCCCGGCGGCGCGTGCTTCCGCTTCCAGCAGCAGCGTATCAAAGCTGATGGCGTAGCGCTTGCTCATAAGCAGCTTATCGAATAGCAACTTGCTGTCCAGCTCTATGAAGCGTTTGCCATCCGCCTGGACATCATTGTAGCAGTAGTCCTTGGGCTCCTCATAGAACTGCCGCCATATGCGACGATAGTCCTGCGCTCGATTGTCGCTGCCATTGGTGCCATAGCCGCGGTCTGCAGTATTTTGCTCGGGCGTTATCAATATGTCCTCGCACTCCATGACATTGTTGCGCTCGAAGCGCGCGCCAATGAGGCCCATGATGACACCGTCGGTCTCAATCTTGGACTTGTCCAGTTCCACTTTGCCTGCATTTGAGCGCGAGCCGTCATTAATGAATTCCGAGTGCGTGGACACATAGAGCAAGGCCGATAGCTTGATCTCATCATAGCCGAGCACATTCTCAAGCACAAGTGGAGCACGCTCTGTGCTGGTGCCGATCTGCTCGAAGCCACCGGCACCCCTGCTGCCGACCAGCAGCATAAACGAGTCTGACGAACCGAAGAAATAGACACAACGCTTACTGAGCAGACGCTGCACAAATTCCACCAGCGAAAGACTCCTATAAACATGCAATTCTTGGGCGTTGCCTGTCCAAAGGAACCAACATTAAGATAAATGTAAGAGAATACCCAAACTAATGTATGCTAACCGAACTTTTGTTTGTGCTCCAGAAAGTTGAGGTAGAGAAACAGTGTCAGCTCGTGTATAATCGGATAGGCCGACGCTATCTGCTGGCGTATGAACGGGCGGCGCTCCAACGGCTGCGACTTCACCCGGGAGCTATTTGTGCCAAACTGCAGATCGATCAGATTTAAGGTTAGCCGCCAATACTGATGCATGGCGGGACTCCTACCTCAATGGGAAAGCTGTCCGAAACTGCCATAAACTTAGCCAAATCAACAGCGTCGGGCTTTGTGCATGGTTTGTCCAGCCGCTTGCACATTGCCAGCTGTTGCCTGGCAAAGTCGCTTAGGTGCGGCAACTGGGCATCCGGATTGGGCCAGGACTGCATCATTTTGCTGCGGCTGCTGATCGGAAGCTTGTGACTTAACTTTTCAAATAACTTGCGCATCACCTACAAAAAGCGGGCAATATTAAAAACATTTCAGCGCAAAGCTTAACGAAAACAAAAACAAATACGCTGCAGCCGCTGAGCCAGTGTTAATAAGCGCAAAAGTGTTGGTAAATATGTGAATGTGTCAGTGTGTTAAAAGCCGGTAGAGCAGCTGTTGGAAATAAATCAGTAATAATGTAACAGTAGTAATATACAAGACTATGCTTTGAAAGAAGTCTAATAAAACGTAGAATAAAATAGTTTCAGCGATTGGCGAAACTTGCATTCTAACCTTAACAGTGCATTTGCCATTTGCGCTGATGGATATTTCACCAGACTGGCCAATCAGCAATCGTCATGTGCATGCATCAAGTGCTGTATAACAGCAGCTGGTATGCGACTCTGGCATACCCTGGCTGGCAGGGGTGTATGCTACAGCATAATGTTTTATTAAAAATATGTGCGCATAAAATAGCAACTAATTGAAGATTTTGAGCTAAATAAATAGATACAAATTGAAGAAGATTTCATGTGAGAAAATATGTGCAATATAGTTTGATTTGATTGCGGCTTATTAGTTTATGAGAAGTTGGTCACACTCGTCAATATGCTCCGTTTAACTTATGTTTACAGCGCAAGCATTGCTTATAAAATGCCGCACGCCAGACAACCTGTTGTTAAATATAATTGTGAAATTGAACGATTCACACGATGTCAACATTTGGTGCTGAAGTGGACGCAATTTGGCCACCGGCCAATGCCAGCTCACAGCCAGAACTGACCCCCTTCGGTCGCCGCCTGTTGGAGCAATGCACATCCCTGAAGATGCCCGATCCCGAGGCGACAGTCGATGTGTCCGCATTTATGGCCAAATCAATGGAGTTTCCGCTCGAGGTGCGTAGGACATGTATTTTGTTAACGAACTTGCTCAAATTGGAATTCGCAAACAGTTTGGCGTGGAGAGCTGCCGTGTGCGGAGTCAGCCGAAGGCGCGTCATGGATGCATTGCACAGCAGATAGCTTCTGTTTATCCGCTGCTGCATGAGCGCACCCTGGCGCTGTATCTACAGTATCTGGAGCACAAGGGGCAGTGGGGTAAGTGGACGACACAGATCTAGATGTGGCATTGGCTAATTGGAAATGTTGCCAGGCAACGAAGTGGAGCTGCCCGTCTATCGGCGTCTGTCGCTGACCGGCTTTGTGCAGCGTCTGCTGAGCAAGCGCTGTGCCAGCTTCTTTGCGCGCAACGACAAATTCCTGCTGCTGAGCGGCGAGCGCGGCGCCAGCGGCTTTGAGCCGATTGGCACGCAGCAGGAGCAGCCGCCGCTGCTGCTGGAGGATGTGCTGAGCTACGATGATGTCAAACTGTCGGCGCTGCTCTCCGTCAGCTCGCACACGGAGTTCATCAATGAGGGCGAACGCGCCAATTGCGGCCGTGTGACACACAATCGTCATAGCCTGGAGCCGGAGGGTGTAATTGTGGGCCTGATTGGTGCTCGTCTGTCGCGCCGCAATCTAATGGAGTTCCAGGACATTGTCATTGCGCGCCAGCAGAACACCAAGGAGCACGGCTACGGCCAGTCGCCGGATGCTCCGGCCCATACGCGCGCCGAGGACTATCGCCGCCTGTGGCGCACCTTCTACGAGACGCGCGATTATCTGCGCAACGAGGTGAGCATCGATGGCAAGCGCTTTGGCGTCTCGGGCAACAAACAGGATGTGTTCGACAATCTGGTCATGAAGCGTCGTTATGCCATCAGCTTTGACATGCTGCTCCTGGAGGCGGAGGCGCGTGCCGCCAAGGCCGGCAAGCTGGCGTACGTCCATGTCGTCGGCTTTGGCCTGGGCGTCTGGCGGGTGGCGCCGCAGCAGGAGCAAATCTTTCTCGAGACCTTCGAGCAGCGCTTGCGTGCACTCAGCCCACGTCTGACCCACATAGGCGTCGTGCACTTCTCCTGGTTCAAGCTGGAACGCTGCGGTGGCCTACAAAACGGCGCTGTTATCAAGTCCTCGCAACATCCACAGGGCGGCATACGTGTGCATCTGTCGAAACGGAATCCGGCACAGAAGCTCACCAAGCCGGAACATGCCGACATGCTGCTGGTTGTCTCCTACGCCTGGGACGGCAATGCCCTGCCAGGCAATGAGTTCTGGATGGTGAGTTGAGCACACAGTGCCCCTTCCATTTAACTACATTTATCACATGCCTTGGCTCTTTGCAGAAAATGCTCAAGTCCACGGGCGACTCGTCAACGGCCTGCTCCACGCTGATCGCCGAGCTGCATAACCCGCACATCAATACGGACTATTGCAATGGCCAGAATCTACACATTGCCTCGCCCAAATACGGCGTGCTCCACATATCCGAGTATGCAAAGCGTGTGCTAAACAGCCGCAAATAGTTGTCGTCCATATCTTTCAAAATAATCCCCATATGTATATAATACACGTGTTAATATAATTGCATGAATATAGACGATTTCAACTTGGTTACAAAGTGAAGAAGACTGCGAGAGAGTTATTAAGAGAGTGCAATAATCAAAACATGGTCTTCATTAAATTCATGAGAATTGCATAGAAGGGCTGTATGTATGCATGTATATATACAGACAGACATACATCTCACACATACATATTTTCATTTGAAACGCAGCGACAGACAATCTTTTGGAATTTCATCCAAGATGAATTTTCCAACATGTGCTTACACTGAAAACAACTTTTCAAGTAATTTTTGAACATTCATTGTGAATTAAATACACATACCCAAATAAAAGTACTTTTTGTATAAGAGTTTATGCATGTCGAGCTCAAATTGTGTCTTTGCTAAACAACAAATATGGCGGCTGTGTGTCTTTGCTAAGCATTACCAGGACTTTTCTAACAGTAATTTCCCTAGCGAATTGAAGCATGGCCAAGCAATAAATATCGGGTGTGTGTCTTGGCTAAGTGTAGCGGCAGGCGTTCTAAAAAAAACGCTGCCAACTTCACGCATACTATACGCGAATTCGCCGGGTTCAAGACCCGGCTGCCATAAGGCGACCATAATGGATTAGATCCTGGCAGATTGTGCCATAAATTTATAGCGTAACGATAAAAAGGCCAAACAAGTAATCGTTTTCAAAGCGAGCTCCTTTGCAAGAAATTGTTTAATTAAAGTCTTATGCCATTTTTTTTATGGCTCAAGGATTGTGTGCAGCAGCTTCATACTAACTCTTGCCGTTGTTGCCTTGACTCTTTTTGGACATGAACATCTCGAACCAGCGAAAGAACTTGGACGTCGTCGTCGTTTCTTTTGGCTCCGTTTTCTCCTTTTTCTCCTCCGCCGGTTCGAGCGCCCGATCCACTATAAATGTCAGATTGCCGCGCGGCGTCAGCGAATCGGGTATGGGCAATATAAGATATGGCAAATTCTTGATTTGCGGCGCAAGCACTTGGGTTTTTGAATCCAATTGCGACTGTGCCGTTGAAGAACTGAACTGCGCTATTGATGTAGCAGGCTGCGTACGTGATGTAGCGGGTTGTACACGTGATGTAGCGGGCTGTACACGTGATGTAGCGGGCTGTACACGTGATGTAGCGGGCTGTACACGTGATGTACCGGGCTGTACACGTGATGTAGCGGGCTGTACACGTGATGTAGCGGGCTGTACACGTGATGTAGCGGGCTGTACACGTGATGTACCGGGCTGTACACGTGATGTAGCGGGCTGAACTTTTGGTGTAGACGCCAGAGCTCGTGATGTACTGGCTGTAGGCTGAACTTTTGTTGTACCGGCCAGTTCTCTCGATGTGCCTGCCTGAGCTCTGGCTGAACCTCGCCGCGCTCTTGATATGCCCGGCTGTACTCTCGCCGTAACTGGTTGCGCCTTTGATGTCACCGCGTCAGATTTTGGTGTAGACGGTGTACTGTCACTGCAGGCACTCGACTGCGATTGGGAGCCATGCAATACCATGGTCTTGCTGCGCGTCAGCTGTCTGGGCTCGTGATGTGTGCACGGCGACGCAGATCGGGCGCGCACCGCCGTTGGATACAGGCTAGCCTGGCCGATGGCAATGGGCATATTGGCGCGTGCCGCTCGTGGATCGTAGCCATCGGGTGTTCGCTGAAAGTTGGACTCGTAGAAGAGCCTGAACCATATCGCAAACGCATAATTATCTTGGAATCTTCCCTTGACCAGCTGTTCAATGTTAATGGGCGTGTTCACATGCACCTCGTTAAAGCTCTGCTGGAGCACCCGAAAGTTCTCAATATATTCCGTCGGCTGGTTGCACACAAACTTCACTTTGCGCATTTTCACCAGGTCAGCAAATAGTATATCCATCAGACTACAATAGGCAGCGCCCGTGCACAGATCCTCAATCTTCTCCACATCCGTGTCCAAGGTCTCATTTATCCACGATATGATCTCGTTGCGCGACCACTGCTTCGAGTTGCGTGTGGCGACCACATTAATTGCCCTTCGTCTCGATGGTGCCATGTCCTGGCAGGCATTTGGAAACATTATGCAGGCAGCTATTGCAGCCGAAATTCCAGCTGTTGCTTACCTGAGCTGGCAACAGAAGTCTAGTATAATACCTGGATAAGGCTAGAGGAAAAGGCTTTGTTCATAGCAAACGGCCCAATTTTTCGATTTGTTTCAGTCCAAAAAGATCTTCAAGAACTCTTCAAAATCCACTTACAACTCTATACCATAAACGTATACAAATTTCTGCACTTCAATGTGGCGCTTATACAAAATTATAAAAAAAAAAAAACAAATAAAAAAAAAAAATTTGTTTTTCAATGTTACACATACACTACACACTATGGATACCCTACGATAATATTGAAGCTTTATTCTACGGAGCGCGAAAAAAAAAACATTAGTTTAGAAGAAATGAGAATTTATTTGCTGGGCGTTTCCAAGTTGGTAAAACCTGAAAAAAAGAAAGATGTATGGTAAAAACTTCGCTTTGAGGTTAGCTTGCAACCATTGAACCTAACCTCAAAACTAAAAATTTCGCCAGTGTGGCAACCCTATGGCCAATATCTGACCAACCAGCCTGTTCGACTGGAGTGTCCGTGTCAGCTTTGAAGCGCAACACAAATAAATTTCACAAAAATATACCAATGTTTATTTTATCTAAACAAACAAGCCAATATGCAATTGCTTAACGCCAATCCCCTGACCCCGCCCCCACCCCCCTTCCACCACCATGCCCGCTGACAACTACGCACACATACAATTGCGTTGCCTAAACAACTTTCATCTGGCCACTAAAAAGCCCATCTCTCTGGCATTTAAACAAATGCAATTTAATTATAAATCATTTCCAGTTTCAGATTTCGTAGCCTTCACCCAACCCCACGCCCCCTCACTTGATTGAACTAGCCGTCTAGCTGGCTGCTCTCATGTTTTATTTGGCTTTTAGTTGTGTTTGTATTTATACATTTTAATTGATTGCATTCATAACAGAAATTCAATTTACATTTTTGCCTTGCTGACCCACACACACACACACACACACACACACATATATATATATATACATATACCAACACACATGCACAACCGGCCATTGAATGTCATATTTTAATCGCCTTGAGCGTTATGACACATAGCCCGACTAGTTAATACCCTAGTTTTTATCAGACAACCTAAGCTCATCTTGTTTAACCTCACTTTAAACTCATTTCAACGGTGCCCCATTCACAACTCACCTCGAGCGAAACTCACCCGTACATCAACTAAACTCACCTCACTGATCCCAAAACAAACTAAACCTACTCCACAACTGACCTGAGCCCGAACTGATCCCAATACAATATAGCCTAATGCTTAGCCCAAACTAAAGCAAATCAAAAGAGTATTTGGCATTCGTAGTTCATTGAATACTCACCAGAATCAATTGAAATACAGCATAGTCTATCTAAGCTAATGCGTGCCAAATATTAAGGAACAGATATTTCATAAGAAAAATTTTGCTTTGAGCTGTGTATGAATCTATCTTACTTTTTAGTCTGAGCCGAATCGAACTGTCTGCTGGCAATCACTGAAAATATTTTACAAATATCCCCATGCTTATATGTTTCACAAATTTTTTATCTTTATAGTTATATATATATATATTCCAACTGAAGTTCAATTCAATCAAAGAAATTCAATTTTGCGTGTACTTTTAACATTATTCATTTGCCACGGGCAATGCCGGGTAATTACATCTACTATACAATATTTTATGTTAGTTGCATATTTTTCATGGAGAGTTGGGCTTTATTTGGAGAGTGGAAAATTCTTTGGAGAGTTTTAATATGCAGTTCCCTCTTCTCGATATGATTTGATCAATTATAATGTAAAATCCAAGAACGGAGCAAATATTGAGCAGAAAGAAGAATGAAAGAAGTTCGCATAAGGAAATCCATATGCCTCAGCTGTAGTGTGCCGCCTGCTGGCCACACCTTGACCATGAAGCTCATTAGATGCAATGTCTTAATCCCAACAGGTAGATACACATAGGTGGGGAGGGGGCTTAGCTGGATATTGGCAGGAATTTGACAGAAACGAATGAAATCAAGCAGCAAAATGAGAATTCATCATGGGGCACGTATTTTAATTTTGCTTTTAACAAAAACAAAGCGATTTGCGAGAGTGTGAAATAAAACATGCCCAACCTTGACCTAATCAATCCAAATATCAAAGCAGAATATTTTTACAGCTCGCCAGAAATGCGAAAAACACTTGCGAACATTCAGAGCATGGCATCTCATATACCCTATATACCCTATATTTTATAGTCAAACGCTAGATATGCTCAACTGGAATATATCTATATCTATATCTATATCTATATCTATATCTATATATATCTATATCTATATCTATATCTATATCTATATCTATATCTATATCTATATCTATATCTATATCTATATCTATATCTATATCTATATCTATATCTATATCTATATCTATATCTATATCTATATCTATATCTATATCTATATCTATATCTATATCTATATCTATATCTATATCTATATCTATATCTATATCTATATCTATATCTATATCTATATCTATATCTATATCTATATCTATATCTATATCTATATCTATATCTATATCTATATCTATATCTATATCAATATCTATATCTATATCGGGTATAGGGTATTTAAACTTCTTTAATCCAGAAAAAAAAGTGTATTTTCATGTTGTGTCCGAAGAATCGTTAAGGAAAAGCAAAAACTTCCGTTCGCAATGTAATGTACGGGCCGTATAAAAAGCAAAAAATCACTTATTTTCCTAATGGAGAAGTAAACAAGGAATGTGTAATGTGTTTTATATCACAGTTGAAGCCAAAGATGAGATTTGTACAGATAAATAATGGATATAATGAACCACAACTAACAGGTTAGGTTAGGTTAGGTTGAAGGTATTCTGACAATAATAGAAGGAAGAAGCATGGGGAGAATACTTATGAGGCTTATTATAAAAAGCACATAGACTGAATTGCCTATAAACAAATGCATGAAAAATGCACACAGAAAACAAAATCATAAAGTGTATAATCAATATATCTGGCATAAAGCACAATTGACGCATTATAATAAATAAATTCTTGATATATCTATAGTTGATGTCTTTTATGTAGATCTTAAAGTTCTCAACTCTTTTTGTTTTTTTTTTTTGATGCATTCGAAAAGTCATGCATGAATCGCCGCTTGATTCCAGTGCAAAGAGCAAATGTACCTTAAATGTGAAATTCCAGTGTGCTCAGCGCTCAGCGAAGGGAAATTTGCGCTCTGCGCCAACGTAAATTTCCCTTAAGCATGGAGCCGGCTATAAAAGCGCGTCGACAGCGCAGCGGCGGCCCACAAAGCGACGGCGAACGCGACGCGACAGTTGCCAAAGCCAAGCCACAAGCAGAAACCAAACGAAAGCAAATACCAATAAAAAAGCAAACGTACAAATTCGCGCGCCCAAAACACGTAAAACGTGAAAGCCGTTAGCAAAAACGTAACGGTTCAAAACAGCGCAACGCAACAAGACACTTAAGGCCGCCCATGCAAATTGTGTCGCTGTCTTTCTGTGTGTTTGTTTGTAATTTTTTGTAATTTTTGTTCTTGTGTGTTTTTGAAATTGCCACAATAAAAGTTCTAAATGTTGTGGCACATGTGAATATGCCACATTGAGCGGACACCGGAGCAGCGGACAGCGAGCAGCACGGTTCGTACATCCCCCCCCACACTCCTCCTTTGCCACTGTGCCAACAAATCCACAGCCCCATTGCCTTAAACTCAGCACATGCTGCCTTTTCATATTTTTTAATTTTAATTTAAATATTATAAATATTTAATCAGCAAGAACTTCGTTTAAGCCCGACTGCGCAATACCCTGTTTTGAATTTAGATTTAGCGTATTTCATAAAAAATAAAATTATCAACTTGAATTCAGTACAAAACAACTTAAAAAGAGTCTGATAACATCGCCCAATCGACTTGTTTTTCTATACCCTAATTATATCCTTGCGAGAAGAAATCTTTAAATAAGATTTTTGTGCTCACTTTAAGTAATATTTTTTTACATTTTTTTTATATGTGCGCAGATAAGTGTCGACTATCAAATTTCAAAATTAATAAATAAGAAAAAAACTTAAGTTAAGTAAAAGAAAAAATGTAAAAAATTCGAAAAAAAAAACTTTTCAGTATATAAATGCAAATTGCGTTCTCAATAAATGTACGATTCGTGTGCGTTATTTGTGTCTTGTATATGAAGAAAAAAACTTGAATTGAGTACAAAATCACTTAAAATAAGGCTGAAAAGATTTTTAGAAAAAGCATACAATTTACGTTCGACTGGAGTTGAAATGATGAGAGCTAGGAGATGAAATATTTAAAGAAGAAATCTTAAAATAATAAAAAAAACATGAATTAAGCATCAAATGACTTAAAATAAGCCGGAGAAGTGAACATTTTCAACAAATGTGCAGTTTGACTTTTACTTGAGATTTTGCGCCTTTAAGAAAATAAAACTTCTTAAAATAAGATTTTTGCACACACTTTAAGCATATTATTTTTTAATTTTCTTCTTTTTTTTTTTGTATGTTGACATTGTCCGCTTTATTCAGCTGAGAAGGGGGGGTGGGGTTTGGCTGCTGGCTCGTGCCTGTCCATATTGTGGGTGGACGCCATTAGAGCCATGTTTTGTGTGTTGGCCATTTAATTGTGCGTGCGTGTGTGTGTGTATGTGTTGCCAATAGGAAGTGTGTTCGGATGAGTTTTCTTACATTGTTTGGATTTCCATTTCGATTGAATGCCCCTTTCTCTCCCTTCGATTCGTTTTGTTTCGTTTCGCTTCCCTTTCCGTTCCTTTGCGCTCCTTTCCGTTCCATTCCGTTTGTTGCGTTTCGCTACGATTTCGATTGAATTGAATTCGTTTTGCTGGTAATGAAGCCAGTTGCTGCCAACTGGCATTGGCACACACACACACACACACACACACACACGCAATACTAGTTAACATATTTTTATGGCCCCGTTGTCGCCAAAGTGTCCTCCAGTTTCAGCATCAACTTCAGCTTGAAGTGCCTATTGCCATGGGCGTCGAGTGTGGAGGGGGGCCTAACTTGAATTGTCCGCTTGATTGGGCTCTCAACTCTGGTTGTGGAGGGGGCTTTGATCGCATTTAATGTTCCGGGTCCGTTGTGTGCGGTGTGAACGAATGGAATAGTTGCAAAGCTATCGACAAACAAAGATAAATAACTAAAAAAATCTAAGAACAGCAACTCAATCGGTAAAGCGCAATGCAAGTACAAAAGTTTGAATTTCTCGGTTGGGTGAGAAAAATGCGAACTTTGCGCTTAAATATTTAAAAGTCAGGCACAATCTGTAAAATGTAATTGAGTCTACAGTAAACGAAAGTTAATTAAACATAAATATTTGAGTTTGATTAATAAATAATCATCAAGAAATTGTACTTTCTGAATGCTGCAATCAAAGTTTTCGTAATGTCAAGTAGAATATATATCGAACTCAACAATGTCCAATATAATTTACAATCTTTTCATTTCGTCAAACTTGGCCTCAGCAACTGGACAGCGCTTTTTATTTGATGCTCAACGCACGCTTAACCATGTTCCTGTCAACGTTCGCATTAGCTGACAACAGCTAAATGACAAGTGGACAGGACGTGAGAAAATGTTATGGCGTACATAAGTTGCCAGTTGACAGCGCAACAAACGCAAAGCTCTGGTGAAATAATTAACAAGTAGTTATTGCTTGACTTAACTGACAATGGACATAACAGAGAGCAAAACTTCTTATTTGACAGGACCATAAAGTAGCTGCTAACTTTGACATTAGTGTGCAAGTTCAGGGCACAGCAAGTACGTAGCCACAGTCATATATTTAACAAGCACTTAGTGTATAACTAACTGAAAAAGAAAATTGAAAGGCACACAACTTTTGTTTAACAAGAGAATAAAGTGGCTGTCAACTTTGACAGCAGTGTGCAAGTTGTGTGCTAAGCTTTAGTTAAATAAGTATTAAAAAAATACTAACTAAACATGAATATAATAGAGTGTTAAACTTTCTATTTAACAAACTTACTAAGTAGTTGTCAACCTTAACAGTTGTGCGCGAGACAGCAGAATAACAAATGCAAAGCTCTTGCCAAATTATTAACTAGAAGTCACTGCCTAGCCTAACTGTAAGTGAAATGGAGAAAAAAATGAGACAACTATTTGACAACAGGATTTAGTAGTTGTCAACTTTGACGTTAGTGTGGAAGTTAGCAACTATTTGACAACAGGATTAAGTAGGGCAACAAATATTAAACAAGTCGTTATTATTATTAACTTAGACATATGGCTTAACTGAAACAGGCGAAAACTTTTATTTGACAACACCATAAAGTAGCTGTCAACTGTAAGCGCAGTGTGGGTAAGCGAGCCTTAATCGCCGCAAGCATCATTAGACGCTTGCCAACACTCAACGGGAAATCCCAGAGGCCAAGCGAACTGAACCGAATGATTCATTAAAGCAATTAGCAGAACGCCCAAAAATCGCTCTCATTTCTCTTGCAGACAGCTGAAACCGCAACAATTGGAGCAGCAGCAGCAGCAGCTGTAGCAGTAGCAGTAGCATTAGCAGTGGCAGTGGCATTGGGCGTGACAGTGGGAGTTGCAGTTGAAGGAGGCGCGCCACCAAATGCTCATTGAAATTTACGATTATGCTGCGAAATTATTAAACAATATGACCGCAACAACAGCAACAATCATTAATAATCTGGCCAGCAGGCGGGCAGCTCCAACTCCAGCTCGAACGGCAACGGCAACAGCCGAGGGCGAGCCAGAGAATCCAAATCCCAGGACGACCACAAATCTAACGTCCAAGCTGCTGCAGGCAACGACGGGCAACATGAAGGCGCTGCTAAACCGCACGCTGGCCACAATGGGCGGTCAGCACAGCGCCAGATTGACCACCCTCTTGCTCCATGGCGGCCTTGGCGCCGATGTGACCGCCGGACAGCGCATTAGGCATTCGCCCAACAATGGACATGACGATGGCAATGGCGATGGGCATGCCAATGCCAATGCCAGCATTAATGTCAGCGAACCGAATATGTACAATGCATTTAGCGAGACGCCCGGCTTCATTGAGTCGTCAACAACGGCGGCCAGCACGGTGCTGAGCAGCGCCATCACCAATCTGCCGGAGGCAACCGGGCCGGCCGTCACGTTTCCAGCCCAGACGATGGCCACCTTCATTGCGGCCGGCAACAAAAATCGGGCCGCCACCATTTACATTTATCCAACGGGTGAGTTAATGGTTTTTCACTAAATCCAAATCAAAATTCAGTTACACAATGCACTTTGCTTCTGATACCCTGTAATCCAATTGTTGCCATCGGGTATTCTAATTTTGCGCAAAGGTATGCAACAGTCAGACTGTCTCTCTCTCTCTCTCTCTCTCTTTCAGAGACTGCTACAGCTCACGACTTTTTATCTGTAATTCACATTCACATTGAAAATCGATAAGTTTGCATAAATAAGACCTCAAATGTTCTTTCGATTCGGGCCATACAGCAGTTATAGCCTCTCTTCCGGCACTTATTACAGGGTATCTACCGCGTATGTATTATCAGTGGGACAATTTGGAGCTTGTGTGCATAAATTTATGGACACCACTGTTAATCCCTTATGCCTAAATCTTCTTCAATGCCAAATCTTGCATGCAAACTAAGAGCCACTCAACGGCGAGTTAAAGTGAAGGCACATGGCGTAACTGACAGTCACTTAAGAGAGCCTGCAAGTGTCACTTGATAGTCAATAAAATACTCACTAATGTGAACTTAGGCTAGAGCAGTTTACAGAGAATGTATGTGCGTTGCTATGTTATCATTATGTTATATAATTAACATTGCTGTTAATGTAAGTCGCATGCGAACACAAAGCGAGCAGGCATTGTTATGTAAATATATATGCATTATATTAAATATATGGGTAATATATTGTTTATTGCCACCTGTGAATAACCGCAATCAAACTTCACATAACATTGCTGTTATGTTGCAGCTAACATAAGCATAATAACAGCCACATAACATATTAGGCAAGTGAACCGTTAAAGATAAGATAAGCGCTTTTCGGACAAGTAAAGCAGAATATATGGGGAATTTATAGTTAATGCTCACCAATCAACATTGGTCACTACATAACATTGCTGTAAAATTGCAGTTAACATAACAGAGCAACTGAACTATTTACAGAGTTTTTAACAGAGCTGTTAAATTGCACTTAACATGCGTAGAGTAAAAGCTACATAACAGAGCAGGCAAGTGAATTGTAAAGAATCACATAAGCGAAGTAAAACAGAATATAATGGGAATGTGTCCAGCGCAAGCTTCACTTAAACACTGTGGCGTATTAATTCATCACAGCACTAAACAGAGCTCTTAAATTGCACTTAACATAAGCAGAGTAGAAGCCACAAAAGCCAGCGTTAAAGCTAACATAAACGATATTCAAACGAATATATTGTCAATGCCCACCAGGCACTCACATATTAATTCAACACATTTAATAGATCGATGGTTTATTTGTCAGGCACTTGGCCAATAACTTTCGGCTGTCAGTTAATCATTATTGTTGGCCAAGTCAACGCCGGATGATTGGGCCCAATAATGTGGCCAACTAATGCGGATTGGGCTTGATTAGCACGCGCGTCACATCACTCTCTGTGGGCGAATAGGTGAAACGCAGCCCGCAGCCCCGCCCGTCTGTACGCCTGCCAATAATCAAATCAGCTCAGTCAGTTAGACAGACGGACGGACGGACGGACGGACTGATGGTCAGACGGCGACGGGGTCGCGTGCCAGGCCCAATTAGGGGCTAATTTGCATTATGCCATCCGTTCGTTCATTATCCTCGAATAGCTCAGATAGATACCGCTCATGGGAGTTGTCCTCTTTTAAATATACCCTGTCCCCCGAAAAGGGGATGGGATGTGGCGCAGCTTTAGTTTGTTTCCCACGTAAATTGAGATGCTTTACTTTGTTTATCCAATCGGCTTGTATGTCCATTATAAGCTGAGAGACTATGATACCCTTTGCGGCTTAAATTTCGCCCCGAAGTTTTCTCAATTGAGAACAGAATTTCATTTTCAAAAAAATTGTATTTATGAATTGGTTTAGACCCTGACTTTCGGAGAATAGTTTACTGATATACGAAGACTTAACTTCCTACGGGATAGTTAAATAATTGACACATTGATATCGCATTTTTAACTTCCCAGACGAGCAAATGGCGATACAGAAAAAGTTGATTGGCATCGCTTTTTTAACTTGCCACACAATCAGATACGAGATAAAACGAAAGCCAAACAGCAAAGTACCCTGGAGTTGAAAGCGATAGAATATGCTTTACGAATTGCGCGCCAGCTAGTTTACAGGGTATTTAATGGACTGCGAAGCTGTAATTCTGCAATAGGGTAGCTGTTAGTCAGGCATGCCCCTTGAAAAGCTGCTCAATTATCTGTGCACTTATTGCGTGAGAGAGAGAGAGAGAGAGAGAGGGAACGGGAAAGCCGAGTGAAAGTGAGCGAAAGAGAGAGCTTGCGACCTTACGACCCTTGGGCCTAATGCAGCAATTAGGCAAGTTGAAGTCGCATTAATTGCAGAGTTTGGCCGACTATTAACGCGATTTGAAACGTTGATTGTTTTAAGCAGCAGCTCTTAACTTGGCCAAACGAAAACTTTCGCTTTCACTCCCGCCACACAAAGCCGTCGTCTGGCTGGCTGCCTGGCTGCCTGGCTGCCTGGCTGCTGACTCAGTTGGTTCTCATTATGGCGACACATCCGAGAGTCGTCGCAGTCGACGTTAATATCTCATATCCTAATCATGCGGCTTATCTTCTATTCACATCAGCATCGGCAGGCGAGAAGCGTTGTCAGCGCTTTCGCAGCCCTGCGGCCCTTCCCTGGCTACACTCAAACAAATTGTTGGCTTAGTAAAATTGCCATATAAATAAATGAAAAAAAAAAATTAATCAAAAATCCGAAATCCCATATTTAACAATTTTGCCAGTTTTCAAAGTAAAGTTTGTTAGCAAATACAAATCGTTTTAAGGAAATTAACACATTTTTTTTTTCGCGTGTATTCGAATTGTGTTCGTGCGTGGGTGGAGGGCATGTCTGCCACACAGCTAACGAGAGCGGTGACGGGGGGAGGGGGGGACAGCTCGTCAAAGCCAGCAAACTTGGCCATTTCCCCTTAGCAACAAACAACAAGAGCAGAAGCAAGAGAAAATACAACAAAAGTGCGTAAATTTCATTCAATAAAATTGTTTAGCCACGGTCTGGAGCGCTATGTGCGGCACATGTGGCAGCAACTAGCTGCTGCAAATACTTCGCCTTGTTGCAGTAGTTGCATAGTTTTCACAGCTTGTGTTGCAACTATTTGTTGCCAAGTTGGCACGCAGTAAACGGACTCGTCTTGGTTCCTCGCATTCCACAATCCAGAGCGACAAAATGCTCACCAAATAGTTTTTACGCACACAAATTCCTCAAGTAAAACATAATTAAGGCCAGAATTTTTCATTGCCTGCAGCCATTGAAAATGTGGAATCTCCCAGCATCTCCGAACCTCCTCCTCGGTATATATGTATATTCTTTGATCAGATCGCAGCAACCTTGCAAGACAAGGCTAAAAAATAATTCAAATATCTGAAACTCTCAAGTAGCTTCACTTCAATTACTTATCAAATTCCTATCCGATTGCTTTGGATTATGTACTCAAAAGTTGAACGAAAAATCTTTTTGCTTAATAGGTAAACTTTTTGGGCACGTTTTTGGGATTAAAAAGTTTTGTGCACAAATTTCTACAAGCTGCATTCAATTATTCTAAAGCACAACAAAGCCTTTATGATAAATCAAAGGGGAAAGTTGCCTTCTTTCTGCAAGTGTTGCAAAGTTTCAATTTCAGCTGCAAGTGTTGACAAACGCTTCGGCAAATATGTAAACTTGTTGCAGCCGTTTATCACTTATGTTCAACATCGTCTAAGCTGCTTTATGATATCCAACATTATATATTCTTATGGAAAAGTATATCAAGCGGAAATTCCCTTCGATGAACAAGTGCTGCAAAGTTGCAGTTGCAAGTGTTAATAAACGATTGGGCTGTTCACATATGTTAAACATTGTGTAAACTACTTTGGTACATCAATCACAGTATATTCTTCTAGGAGAACTCTTAAAGACACGCATACCCAATACATAGTTAGACCATTAACACATTGACAGTTGATTGACTTTACTTTAAGCACTTACGAACACTCACAGCTAAGTAGATTGCACTTTCGCCTGCCTCGGCAGTTGCACTCTTGAGCTGTCGTCGTGTCATTGACTACGTCTCTGTCGCGCTTAACCATGCCAAGTACAGTCTGTCCTCGGCATCTAAGCACGACTAAAAAGTAGTTCCACTTGCAGCCAAATTCCTGTGTCGCTTGGGGCGCAACTTTAAGCGCCAACTACATTAACCAACTACTTTCACACTTGAGCTCTGGCCAAGTTTAACCTAGTGATGCCACGCCCATGGCCAAAAGTAATAGGCCGCCCATCTCTTTGCCGAACTACTGTGCTCAGTTTTAGAGCTGAGCACGTGAGCCGTTAGCAATGTTGCACGAGCACGAATTTCGTCTGTTAGATATCGTTAGATATCGCATTAATGCATGCAAAATAAACAATTGCATTATCAATTTGTATGTAACGTAACAAAAAGAACCAAAGGAACAAATTTGTACTTTCCCTTTTTAAAAAAGGATTCTTCAAGTTTTCGTATAATAACCTTTAACAACACTGGCTCTTAAAGTCAGTGCGTGACACGACACGCGCTCATCTCTATGCCCAAAATCGGCCGCAAGAAGTCAGTTTGCGATTAATACGGAAAATATTTCTCGTACTGTTCGCTTTTTTCGCCTTTTTCTTCTTTATTGTTTTTCGTTTATTTTGCGGTCTGTTCTCAGCCTTTGTTGTTGTTGTTGTTGGCGTGGCTATTGTAGCGCATTCCACGGTCGACTTGAAATATGCAAACATTTCGATTTCGATTGAATGGCGGACCGGGCCAGTTCGTACGCATAATTTTTATTGTATTTATTGAATATTTGAAGCATCAAACGCTGCTCGCCCGATGACTCAGCATGAAATTACAGACGTTCTGCCAGCCGACGGGGTGGCTGGCTCCAAAGAGTCCCAACAACATGAAATTCTTGTCAAAGGACAGCTGCCGAGCTGCTGAAGAAGTCGCTGGCTGCTGCCCCATTTGCTATACTCCTAACTACCCCTAAACCCGCACCCGCTCGCGGCCCCAACCCAACGACAAGAGCCATCAATTTGTGTAAATTTGAACTGTCACTTTGAAGGCGTTAATTGGATTCAATAATGTCAAACAGAGAGCGCGCGCGACATCAACAGTTGGAGCCAGTGCAGCAGCAGCAGCAGCGGCGACCAAATCCGTTTTAGCCAACAGCACCCCGCATTACCCACTTACCAACCCATCCCACGCGTCACCCCCCTTTTCCAACACCACTCGATCTTGCTTTGTGTGCTTTGCCAAGTTATATTTAGGACACACGACAACAACATTTTCGGGGCCAGGGATTTCTGTAGCTTAGATTAAGGCGTCGCACCCAATCCTTGGCATGATTTTTAGCTAGAATTGTGGGCGTGCCAGCATCCGCAGCGGCAAACACGTTGCCAAAGCACATGCACTGAGAGAAACGGGCGCCTACAATCACATTTTTTGCCATTTCAATTCAATTTTAATTTCTAACTTAAAGCATGTTTGCAGTGTTAAGTTATAGCTAGAGCTCTTATAAAAAACTTCGCACTCAAATCTAGAGCTCATAGTTCTTCAAAACAAAAACTGATTCACGAAGCGAATCTGGATTGAAAACACGAACCGAACCAAGCTCTAAACTATAGCAAATCTTTTTTCAGATCTGATCATTCAGTTAGTCAATTGTCTTATTGAATCCTTTTGGCAGACTTAATAGTTGTGAGCTTATCTAATCGAATTCATAAATATTAAACAGTTATGCAACACTGTTTGGAACCGAACCAGTTCAAGACTGGAACTGAAACTTAATAATATCTAAATTGAATAAAAAATAGAAGAAAAAAAATGAATCAATAAAAAAAGTAAACAGAAGTGATTAAACAAATCAAATAAATATGACAAAAAATACATCAAATAAATGAAATACAATTTTATTTATATTTTATAAGAAACTTCATTTTCAAACAGTTTGAAACCAAGGCTGGTTTCAATGCAGCGTAAAAAGAGGTTCACAAACCGAATCTCAAGGCGACAAGCTGGTTCGATTCGTAGTGAACATTTTTCTATGCGACTTTGCAGCCCTGGTTCCAATATGGCCAAAAATGCAATGCAAACTTTCGCTCAGTGTAAAAGTCATATTGCGGTGCTTGAATACATACATACACGAATACACACACACATGTATATATATATATATATATATGTATGTGATTATACACTTATATAAATACAAAGTTATATAAGAGGCAGACAATGGCCAAGAGATATATTGCTTTTTATGGCTTATCGGCTAAGGACCTTAATAAAAATGTTTGCCTGAGCGGATCGCAACAAATTGTTGGCCTTTGTTTCGGGTTTGTTATTTTTTCTGTTGCTTTTTATTTTCCTTTTCCATTTTTTTTTTTTTTTTTTTGGCAAGATAAAGCAAAGACAAATTGAAACAAGAATCGCGATAGCATCGACAACGGTGCAGGTCGAGAGCAAACACCACCGAACCACCAAAGCCACCGAACCACCGCAGCCAGCGCAGCCACTGAATCATTAAGATAAAAATGAGTTGAAAGCGGCCTGAATGCGGCCGGATGAAAATTAAATTAAAAGAAAAGAGACGGAAATAAAAGTACACAAAAAAGCTAGCGGGCCGAGAGGCGGTGCACAAGTAATCCAAATGCTGCCAACGTTGTGGAATTTGGTCAAAAGGCTTTTGGCCCAGTTAGCTGGACGCGTTCGCGTGCCCCCGGCTAGTCGCCTGTCAGCGTAAATAAGTGTTGCCTACATTTCGGGGCGACGCTTGCCCCGAAAATGAACCCGGCCTCCAGATGAGCCGCAAATTATGAGCAAAAAGGGGGGCGATCAATTTTTTTGTTGCCTACTTTAGAGCGCTTCCGACAGCTGCTCTGCGTGCGTGTGATAGCACATGAATAAATAATTTGCAGTTTATATTTGAACTAGTCCAGAAAGCGAACATCGCTTAGGCAGCTAAATTAACTGATGAAGTCTCCATTTAGGCGCTCGCACAGCTCGTCAACATTTATTGCCCAGCCCGTTCTAACGTGCACACAGCAAGAGTGTGTCAGAGACAAGGAACAGCTTTTCCATTTACCTTCTTTTTTTTTGTTAAATTCGGATTTTAATTGTTTCAATAAAGCTTTTCCCTTTATGTTTACATCGCGAAAATCGATTAGGAATAAAATGCTTGGGATTCTTAATAGAGATTTCAGTTATTTTCTTAGCAAATATCGACATTAGTTGCATGTGTACATCATGATGTATTCACATATATAAAGACAAATAATATACATATGTCTGGCTATTCTCTGCACTTTTGATAATTACAGGGTATACAAAGAGTGCATATTCAATTAGTAGCACATTCTCTGCGTATTTGATAATTACAGGGTATACAAATATTATATATCCATCTACATATCAAACAAAATTGATTCCTATAGAAATAAGTAACTTATTCTCTGCACATTTGATAGTTACAGGGTATACAAAGAGTGCATATCTGCCATTATCTACTTGTATATTCAATTAGTAGCTTATTCTCTGCACATTTGATAATTACAGGGTATACAAATAGTGCATATTCAATTAGTAGCCTAATCTCTGCACCTTTTATGATTATAGGGTATAAAAATAGTATACACCTTATATATGCATTTAGTAGCCCATTCTCTGCACATTTGATAGTTACAGGGTATAAAAAGAGTGCATATCTGTAATTTTGACATACAGTTCCACCCTTAGCAAGCGATTCTCTTTACATTAAATATTTACAGGGTATACATAACTAATTGATATCTCTGATCTTGTACTTACAGTTTCACCCGAATCGATTGTCATTCCGATCGTTTCGTGCATCTTCGGCTTTCCCATACTGGCCCTGATTGTCATCTGCTGCTTGAGACGGCGCGCCAAGCTGGCCAGGGAGCGGGACAGGCGACGCAACTATGATATGCAGGACCATGCTGTCAGCCTGGTCAGATTTAGTCCAATTCATAGGCTTAGTGAGTTTGAATGTTGTAATGTGTGTACGAAGTTTTCCATTTAACTTTCACTCTTCACCCTCTCTCACTCTCCACTCTCGCAATATGAATTTATATATGCATATATATACGACACGCCTTTATATAGATTCACATTCACATTATCCGATCACGATGTTTTCCATGTGGCACGGACTTGAGCTATTTTCCATAAGTTCACCTTTTCCTCTCTCTCTCTCTCTTCCTCTCTCTCTCTCTCTGTCACACACTCTTGTTCCTCCTGCTTCCTTCTCGATCTCAATGTGTAGTCCTTTTTGTTTGCCAGCATCTTTTGCACTTTGACCCCAACAAAGGCCAGACCCGTTCGCCCCGCCCTTCGCAATTCTGAAAAAATTTCCATTTGCTTTGTTTTTCTTGCATAAATTGCATTTCGAATTGTCAAACAAATATGCGGGCGAGCCTCGCACACACACACACACACACACACACATTATTGGCGCTTTGCAAAGAGAAAAATTGAAAATAAATTTTTGAATATTTATGAACAAAATAACTTTACTTCGAAAGTCAGCGACAAAAACACGAGAGCAAACAAAAAAAAAAAAAACACGGGAGTTCTTTTCAGATGCCAGAAATGAATTTCGGTACAGAATGAATCGAAACCAAGAATATTAATTCATAAATAATTGAAATGAAAGATGTAGAACAATTATTTATCAAGAGCTTTACCAGGTGAATTCAAAAAGATGCCTTAACAGGCGATTTACAAGTTCGATTCAATTATGGAAATGGAAAATTTTGAGAATAGAAAAGAAAAATCTAGAAAAATAATTTACCATGAGCTTTATCAGTCTAATTTAAACATGCAAATGGCAAATTTACAATGATAATTTACCAGTCAAATGGATTTAAGCGAAGCGTCACAACTATAAAAAATGCAGAAACAGGATTTACCAGGAGCTTTACCAGTCAAATTTTGATATGAAAAATCGGAAATTTGGAAAAAAAAACTTATCAGGAACTTTACCAGTCAAATTAATTTATAGAAATAGAAAGTTTAGACCAGGAATTTATCAGTCAAGAAAGATTTACCAAAGCCTTACAAGTTTAATACAAATATGAAAATGCGAAATGGAATTGAGACAAACAAATTTACCAGGAGCTTAACCAGTCGAATGTATATATATAAATAGAAAAGAGAAAATTGAAAGTGAAGCACATTTGTGGAAATGGAAACTTAAGACAGAAAATTCACATGTCAAATTCAGCTACGCAAATGAGAAATTGAGTAAACGAATTTAGCAGGAGCTTTGCCAGTCACATTTGGGCATGCAAATGGAAAGAATAGAAAAGCAAACTGGAGCAAATTGTGGGCGCCAAGTACGAGTCAAACGGATATGAACAAAGCAAACCCTAATGAAAATCCTTTCAATTGCAGCAAAGGAACTGCTTCATCCATTTGCGACTATTGAAAGGCTGTTGCTCGCATTCCAGCACAAGTTGTCATCAATAAATGAAACAACTCAGCGAAAGGCTGTCAAAACAGCAAAAACAAATAGTAAAGCGCAAAAACACTTTTTATAACTTTTGCGAAATGTGGGGAGGGGGGGCTACAAACTTGACCCACTTGCGGACGCTAACAGTCTATTATACCCGAGCTGCGCCCAAGCGAACAGGATATGAAAACGTGGCCAAAAAAGAATTGAGAGCCACGTGCGGCTCCAAGTCAGAGTTCAAGCTGAGTGCCTGCTGCGACTGTTGCGGCGCTCAATGAAAGCGAGCGTTGGCACACACCCGCACACCCGCACACACACACACACACACACACACTCGGAGATATTTATGCTGTTTTGCATGTGTCAAGCACAGGCAGCAGCTGCTGTATGCCAAACGGCCGTACGCCCGGCTGCATTTGCATTTCCATTGCATACCTTTGGGCGCTTGTCCTCGTTTCCATGCGCACAACAAATATGAAAACTCGTCTTTTCACTCGATCCACACCAGCACCTACCCCACACCGTCCCCGCCCTCCGCCCCCAGCCCTCTTAATCAGCAATCCCAGGCGTCTTCACTGCATGCACGGACGCACGGACAGGCAGCAACAACTTTTTCATATGCCCTGTTTACATAAATATCCCCAGTAAAGGGTATAAGCTAGTTTATGTACATAAAATTGTCTGATTGATTGATTGATAGACAAACTAGCTAACTGACTGATCAAATAGTTTGTCTGACTGGTTGACTGACTGTCTGACTTATTAACTAGCTAACCGACTTGTTGTTTGACTGAGTGACTGATGGCTTGATTGTGTCGTTGATTGATTGACTAGTTAACCGCCTGACTGATCGATATACTGACTGATTGATTGACTTAAAAACTAGTTGCTTGACTAACTGACAGAGTGGTTAAATGATTGACTGGTTAACCGACTGTCTGATTGATTGACAAAGACTCTGGTTGCTTGACTGACTGACAGAGTGATTGTTTGATTGACTAGTGCACCGACTGACTAAGTGAATGGCTGACTGAGTGATTGATTGACTGATTGATTCACATACTGGCTGAATGACTTACTCACTTGAATAACTGACTGACTGACTGACTGATTGATTAAGCGATTAGGACTAGCTAACTGAATGAGCAAGTAATTAACTGATTTACTGACTGATTAACTTATCGGTTGGGCAATTGACTGACTGAAGGTTTAAATGATTGACTCGCTAACTGACCAGCTTATTAGCTGACTGGCTGAATTTTTGATTGATTGATTGACTGACTTCAATACAGAGTAACTTGCTGATTAATTGACTGCAGCAAATGCTTATTGGGTTCATTATCGATGCAATATGTAAGGAGGTTAAAAAGTTAACAACACTTTTGCACTAACAATAGGGCATCTTCGAGTCGAGCTCATTCGATGAATGCATTCAAACTTGTTATAACTGTAAATTTCATATTCAGTGTTTGCTTTGCCGCTGGATGCGGGTGCTGCCCCGCTTTGAGCGGTGCACAAACAACTTGATGGTGGTTATGATGATAATAACGATGTTGTTTTTGTTGATGATGATGATGATGATGTAGGTGACACGATAACGAAACGTTGACAAACCGCAAATTATACTTGTTTTCCCCCACTACACCCCCACCCCCCCAACCACAACATGTTTTGATGGTTGCAAATTTTCGTTTTTGCATAAATTTTGAAAACAATTACGCATCACCGCAAGCACCGCACGAAACCCACAAGAAATCTCACCGCAAAAGGGCAGCCATCAACACAGTAACAGTCAGACAGTGCACAGTGGTGTGTGTGTGTGTGTGCGTGTGACAATCTGCGTATGGATAGTTTCGTAAGGCTTTTGGCTGCAGTTTGACAAGCACTGATCTGCAATTAACTGCGGTCGCTGCTGTAATCAGTATTTAGGCTGATAATTACAACAGCTAGCTGTAGCTTACATAAGTGTTAGGGAAATACATATATGTCGAGGAAATCAGCTTACAAATCTGATATATTTAACTGCTGAGCTGCAGTTTTAAATGCACTGATATGCAATTGACAGCTACTGTTATCACTGCTCAAGCTGTTAATTAACATTGTGTCTTAAGGAAGTATATTAATATAAGAGGGAATTCGGCTAATGGGTAATTTGAAATCTGAAGTTTAATAGCGAAAGCTGCTGTTGCCAACGCTGACGCTGTTAAATATAAAAGCAAGCTGAACCTTAAGCATAAGAATGTTAATATAATAGGGAAATCAATATATTGCCCCACTTCACTTTTAAATGCAATCGAATGCAGCAGCTAAACGCTGAAGCTGTCAAATATAACAGTAAGCTGAAGCCTAAGCTTAACAGTGTTAAGACAGTATATTAACATAATTGGGAAATCCGCTATTGGGTAATTTTAAATCTGGGAATTTTATATTGCCCCACTTCAGTTGAAAACACACACACAGAAATGATTAACAGCGGCAGCTGCTGTTAATTGAGTTTGAAAGCGATTGTAGCTTAAATAGTGAAAAATCACTTACGTATTGGTTCCACTGTGCGCACGTTCTGTCAGCTGGCAAGCGGGCGCGTGTCCCTTGTGTTGGTGGGCGTTGGGCGGGGTTGGCGGCCTGCACGTTTTGATACTCACATTAAATTTGAGCTCGTTCTCGACGTCGCACGTTTTCACTTTATCTTTGGTCACACGCAAACGCACACGCACACGCACACGCACATACACATATTTACAGTTACATTTCCTTTCCGCTTTGCCGTAGGCGATTTGAGCAACTTGTAGCTAATGTAAATTGCTTTTGTTTGTTTATTTCTTTGGTGTTTTTTTTGTTTTTTTCTTTTTCTCGTTTTGGTATTGTTTTTGCCACTTTAGATTACCGATCGTCGCGAGCTATCAGTCTACGTCCTGAACGAAGCCTAAGCCAGGGCTTCACCTCGCTGGAGCTGGACACGGTGCTGGAGGAGCGCTGCAGCGACGTGGAGCAGACGCAGACCGAAATACTCAATCCCGAATCGCCCATGGACACCAACTCCTACAAGATGTCCTTCTCCTCGAGCTAACAGTTAGCAGCACAACAGCAGCAGCCGAAGACGACGACAACGACGTCGACCTTGCCGACAGCGCAGCCGCAGACAGCTGCGCTGGCCATGCAGCAGCTGCAGCCGCGCACGCCGTCGACAGCGCCGTCGCCGTCAACGCTGACGCCGCCGCTGCGCAAGGTGGGCAGCCTGCGTGAATCGCACGATGCCGCGGCGCTGGCCAAACGGCGCAGTCGACTGCAGGAGCTGCGCGCTGCCAGCAGCAGCAGCCCGGCCAGCGAAGCAGCGCTCGCGTTTGGCGTCGGCAAGCGCGGCTCCAAACGTGAGCGTCGCCCTGCCGCCGGCAGCAGCAGCAGCAGCGCCACTGCCCTGCGCAAATCGCAGTCGCTCGACGCAGCCGAGAGCTACTCGCTGGCCAGCATACAGTCGCCCTTGTGGGTGACGCTCACCAATGCGCGCACTATCGAGGAACTGGCGCAGCAGAAGCTCTAAAAGATGAAAGACACTCAAGAAACGAACAAAAATAACATATACATATATACACACACACGCACACAAAGAAACATATACACACATACACACAGATCACTAACAGACGCGGCTTGTGTTGTTGCCGCTGTTAAATGTTAATGTGGAGCTAACTCTTACCCTGCACCCCTGGCGCATCTTGAAACGAAATCCAACGGTTTTTTCTTACAGCCCGAAGCCACCTTGTAAATGTGTAAGCCAATGTAAACACAAACAATATATAAAAGTATTTAACAATTTACAACATTAGAAAATGCATAAATTTAAAACTAATGACCAAAATTAGTCCAAAATAAAACTGAAATTAAACGAGCGCGTTTTCATTTATAACTGCCCGATACGCACTGTTAAGCTCAAAATGGCAATGTTATGGCAAGACAGAATGCAACTGTGCACTGTAAAGCGGAAATACCGTTTGATTCGCAGGCCCCAATGCAATTGGGCTGTGATTGTCAAACAGTATGGCGGGCATTTCAAATATCCAGCGCCGAAATACATTCTACATTTATTCATATATTTCTTTGTTTTTATTTAAATTATCTTGTATATGTAATAAGAGCTTAAAATACAAATTTAATTTCATTATCAAAATACATTGTTATACAATTTCCTTAGTTGCGTTTTTGTTTCCTTCATACGTTTTGTTACAGATCTTTAGTTGCTTGTTTCTCTTAACTCTTATTTATGTTCTCAGTTTAGCATTTTCATTTCTTTACTTGCACGCTGCATTTATTGTTTTTTTTTTTTTTATTATTTTTTTTTATTTTTATATTTATTTATTTGTATATTTATAATATTAATTAATAGAAAATATACTAACAAAAAGAAGAGGTCGCCTTGGATAAATATGCCTTGCTACATATATCGATTCAAGTGCTTCATATACATGCGTATAAAGTACTCATATAATACAAAAAAAAAGGGGGGATAGAATACAAATTTCATACTTGAGAGTGGCCAATTGAAATTCCAAAGAAATAATTAGAGGCATAAAAAGTACAACTTATTTCGAAAAAAAAATATATATAATAATATTTAAAATAAAAAACAAACAGAAAATATGTTTTTACAATTGAACTACTAAATTGCAAGCACTGTGCCCCGTGTCTGTGTGTGAGTATATGTGTGCCCTGTGTGTTTTTGTGTGTGTGTGTATGTGTGTGTGTGTGTGTGCCTGGTGGGAATTGAGGGAGCAGAGCCTGAGCAAAATTAATTACTGCTATTTATCGAAGCAGAGAGCGATAAAAGTTAAACAAAAAATAGTTGCCAAAATCATATGGTAAAAAAAAAAAAAAAAAAACAAACAATAAGACTAACTAGGAGAAGCACAAAGTACACGTGTTTTCGTATTTGTTGTCTTTTTTTTTTTTTTTTTGAAATTTTAGTTTTGTGTAGGGTAAAGTATTTTCATGCAATGCCACTCAAACTGTCTCAAATAATGCATATGTTAGCTTTCAGTGTTGCAAAACACATTAGCAGCATTCAAAAATCGTAGCAGCTGCTGTTGCTGCTGCTGCTGCTCTGCTTGGCTTGCGTTCTTTTTATGCATTTAACATTATTCTAACTGTTAAGATAATTGAATTTACACACGATTCTGTTAATTGTTGTTGTTGTTGCTGCCGGTGCCGCTGCCAGTTGCCGTTGCATGTCAGATATGAGCGATATCACGTTGATAACAGTGACCGTTAGAAATAATTATCATTGACATATATTGATATATATATATATTTGTATTTGTATGCCAATTCACAAGCAAATGGCATTGACAGTTGCAATTGCTTGATGCGATGGAAGGGCTTGGGTTGTTTGGGGGAACAGCGTTCTGGTACCTGTTACCACTGATATTCTGTCACGACAGTGACTCGTTACTTGCTGTTGACAAGTAACAGGTACACGTTTATACGTTTATTACTCACACCTCAACTCCACTACATGTGTATCGTGGCCGCCGTGTAGCGCGCCTCGCCGCGTCGCCATGACCATTGGCTGGGACGGAACTGTTGTGACAGAGAGAGAGAGAGAGAGAGGAAGAATTCGTTAGAGCTCAACAGAAAACGGCGTGTATGTGTGTGTGCAAGCGAGACAGATGCCAAATGTTAATATGCTGTGTACTGTGTACTGTTAACAAACCTGATGTAAATGCTTGGACTGCATGTAAATACATTCATATTATTCAGTATTTTAGTCGAAAGCTTATTTCTTTATCGATAGACTCACCTGTATGAGCAGCTGGCCGCTCCGTGTGTGCGGATACCGGTACGCATAGAAGAGCCACAGTGTCACCGCGAACACCAGACAAATGGGCACCATAAAACCAAAGGCAACGCCCACGCTCTTATTCTCCGGCAGCACGGCGCCGAGATGCTCGCTCTTCTCGACATTAACGCCATCGCCCGACGCCGACTCAACGCCAGCCGGCGACTGCGTGCTGCTCACTGTTGGCTCTGCGGCCGACGTGCTGGCTGCGGGCGTGCTGCTGCCTATGCCAGGGCTGCCGTTGTTGTTGCTGCTGCTGTTGTTGTTGTTGTTGTTGCTGCTGCTGCTGTTGTTGTTGTTCTCTTGGGCAGCATTGTTGCCCTTTTGACCCAGCGCCGGGCAGGCGGCACTGTTGTTAATCATCGAACGATCGCAGCCTGTAAATGGCGAGTTTTCAAATTAAGTCGATAACGATAACGATAACAATAAGTTAGCATAGATCCTAGCACGTCGTTGGCTTTTGATTCTATAAGTTGATTTCCAATTATCGTTAAATGTGAATTATTGCTTGTCGGACAGGCTAAATTAAATTTGATAATTATACGAACTATGCATGCACGCTTATGTGCATCTATCGATAACGATACGAAACAATCGAATAAGAAACATTAATTACGGAAGGTTGCAACTTTTTAAGCAGTATCAACATTTCGGACAAAAAGTCTAGCAAAATGTTAAGGAAATCAAGGCTTGTTGCCTTTCTCATCATATCTATCCCAACGAAGCATGGGGAATAAAGCTTCCACATGCAACCATTTCTATGGCAAATGCCGTCAAGAGTATCCCAGACATGGCCATGGATTAAGATTTACCCTTTTGCTGCCAATCCTGCTTTCTGCGATCGTTGCCATTATTTGTAGAGCAGCGATTCAGTGTGGGGCACCAGATGCACTGTACGGAAAGAGGATATAGAGATTAGCTGAATGTTGGTTAACTCCGGTCCTAGCGGGCGACTCACCTCAAATGTGGTATTGTGATTAATGCACGCCTGACAGTCGCTGTAGCCGAGGCAGGTGGGCAAGGCTGTTAGCACAATGATGGTGTTATTTGTGATCTCCTGCTGTCTGAATGTGACGCGATGGTACTCGTAGATGGTCTTGCGGTGCGCAACTAAACAAAAGAACAAGCAAAAGGTTAGACAGGGCACATATGTGTATAGAACGCTTAGAGCTACATACAGTAGAGCATCTTGTCCACGATATAGGCATCGGATAGGCCGACCTTGACCGGATGCTGATGGTCCTGTATGTTATTGATCAGCGTGGGCAGCTGATAATAGACAAACACAATATTGCCAGTCTGATGCAGCGTTGCGCTAAACGTAAACTTGCCATATTCGGGCTTATCCTGCAGTGTAACATTCTCCCAGACGACGGTGAAGGCGGTGCCTGCAAAATATTTTAGAGATTTCTTAACAAACAGCCGGCATCTAGATTATTAAGTGGACTAACCATTATCCTGTAGCCGCACAAACGAATCGTCCGATATGCTTGTATCAAAATTGGCCATAAGTGGCGCTATATATTGGGTGGCCGCCAGCCAGTAGTGCACATACTCGCCCGTATAGAGGAAGCCGCCAGTGGCGACGGTTATGTTGCGCACGTAATGCCCATAAAATGGAAAGTCAAACTTTAGCTCAACGGTCATGGCCCGGCGATGCGACGAGGACAATATACTGTTCTCGGGTATTGCACGGAATTCAGTCCAGAATGTGGACGTCTCCTCTTTGCCCACATAGAGCAGACTGCGATAGTAGTCAAAGTGATCCTCGGTGCGTGTCAGCGAGGCATTGGCCGCCTCACTGGTGATTACCTCATCGGGCACATCCACATCATCGATGAGCGCTCGCTCGGTTGTTGTTGTTGTTGCCGCCGCTGCTGCTGCTGCTGCTCCTGCTGCTGCTGCTGCTGCTGTTGGTGTCGCCTGGACGGATGCCACCTTTTTGGGATATTGCGATGGCTGTGAGGCCATCAATTGGGTCTTCTTTGGCGGCCCAGCCGGCGCTGCGGCCACATTGATGCTGGTGGTGACATTGCTGTAGTTGCTGGCATCGCCGCTGGCATTCTGCTGCTGGGTGCTGAACTCCTTGCGCTGGCCGGTGCCATTGACGCCCACGTTGTGCACATTGTAGGAGACGCTGCCCATGGCAGTTCCCTTGCCGTCCACGGTGGTGGTCACTGTGGCCTCTGCCGCAGCAGCGTTTCCGCTGGCATTCACATTGGCGCTAACGCGCTGATATTGATTCTTTGCATCCTGCACGGTGGCCACAATTGGCGTCGAGTCTGCCGTTGACGCTGGGGCGGCACGTCGCTGACGCAAACGCAACAGCTCCTCCGGTGACAAGCTAACAATTGCATCCGGATTGATGTATCTGAGTTGGCTGCCGAGGCTGCTATAGGATGCATCGGCAGCTGTAATGTAAGAAGAGCAACAGAAGAGGCGTCACAACACAATTGAATAACCCGACATACCTATATACTATATGCATATATCTATATAATATATATATATATATATATATATGCACATTCTTATCGTTTAATGGTCGCAAACGAATTGTGATTTTATTTGTCTTTCTTCGAAATGCGCCTCATTGTCTTTGATAAAAACCTGCACGCGAAACGTAAGTCGCAAATTGAAAAGAACTCTCTAGAGGTTATTATTATTGCACATTGTGAGCTTGGCAAATCTCTTTCTTCCATCTCGAGTATATTTTTTTATGAACCGTATAGTGCAATAGTTTTAATCCGTGCATTATTTTTAAATACTATCAGTTGCGTTTTGCGTGCATTTTCCACTTGCTGCAAATACCCAGAAGTGTCAAAGATTTCTAGTTTATTTGTATATACATAAATATATATATTTGCGTAGGCATATGCAGATCGATAGATGAGTAGGGGTATCCAAGAAGTGAGATTTTTCCAATCTATATTTGCCATGCAACAGAATATATGTATACAAAATTTGAAGTATCTAGCTCTTGAAACATCTCAGTTATAGGCAAAATAAACATTTGATCGATTCTTATCGATTTCATGTAATCGATGCAAGTTATCGATAACTCGCAAATAAACAGAATATGCATATATACATATATATATATACTTGATCAGGTCGCAGTTGCTTTCGTCTGCCTGTTTTAACCACTTTCAAAGGGGTTCAATTTGATCGATTCTTATCGATTCCATGTAATCGATACAAGTTATCGATAACTCGCAAATAAAAAGAATATATATATATATATATATATATATATATATATATATATATATATACACTTGATCAGGTAGCAGTTGCTTTCGTCTGCCTGTTTTAACCACTTTCAAAGGGGTTCAATTCAGTTCAAATTCTTACTGCAGCTACATGCAAAACACTAAAGAAAAAAACCCCAGATTCCATAATATACATACATGTATATATAATGGGTAATTACTATCAGCAGCTGAGTCAATAGAGCCCATACGCCTGGAGATTGTCTGGATCTAGATAGACATCGTTTTTCCCAGGAATGATCCCAATCTTATCAACATTGGACTAGATTATTACATAGTTGTCGTGGGAGCAATCGGTCAAAAGGTGACTGTTTTCAATGAATAACTCTCTTATTCAATTTATTTGAAAAAACAATAAGGAAAAACCTTATCAATATGCCGCTTATCTGCTATATACATATATATATATATATATATATTAACCCTAAAGATAGCTCTTCTTTCTTTGCTTTTTTCTTTTTTATCAACTGAGATTCTTCGCTTGGTTTCAACTTCTTTTTGCTTTCGAAAAAAAAAATTTTTAATATTATTTACTGCGAAAAATACGCAACAGAGTGTGACCATGGCAGGCATGTATATTTATAGTGTGACCATGTGATAAATGCTAACAAATGAAGTGAATATAAGAAAACCTAAATTACAAATAGTTAAATAGTTAATCAGGCCTATTGTGTTTTGGGTATGACTTATCAAATTCGCCTGAACTTTGGAATAGCTAATGGATTGTCAAGACAAGCTTAAACAAATGTCTCGCAGCTGTTGTTGTTGTTGTTGTTGTTGTTTTGGTACCGTGGGTGTTTTGTTAAGTTAAATATTTGGTTTTATTGCTTTGCGTGCGAGAACTCGTTTAACAACAGTTCAAATGGGCTGCGATGTCAAATTATTTCATATTTTTTGCTATACTGTGGATCTTTTGTAGTGTAACAGTGGCGGCCATATAATTCTATACGCTACATTTCTTTCATTTCATATGTTGTAAGCTAAAAAAAAAAAACAAAAACAACAAAGATATTCATGTTGATCAGCTTCATTTACATGGAAAAAAAAAAAACAAAACATAGTAGTGTACCTAATTGTATGGCCACCGCTGTAATTACATTATGTTTGTGCCCTGTTAAAGGGGAGATTTGAAAGTGTAACAGCTCAATGACTCCCAATGTTGTTTTTGTCTTTATTTATAACATGGCATTTACATAAATTGAGCAATTTCTTTCCTCCACCCCGTTTTGTTTTTTTTTTTTTTATTTGCGCCTATTTTAGCTGGCTTTGTAATTGCTTGTTAACTGTTATTTGACGCCACTCGCACAATATCGATTTTCTATTTTCATTTTACTCACATATACATACATATTTTCAGTCATTTAGACATTTAGATATTGCCCCGCCCACCCCCAATCGCACTCCTGTTCGTGCACATTCTTTAGGCATCGCATTGCCATAGCATGTAGGTAAGTATTACACATATACATATGTAAATATAAGATAACACACACACACACACACACACACACGCATACCAAAGGGCACTGCGCCATTAATCGCAGTTTATTATTGTTTTTGCCAGCCGCTGTAAAATACAATTCCTAACATGTGGTCAGCAGCGTGCTTTACTCGTGCGCGAGGAGACATTTAGCAGAATGTGAACGATATCGATTACAATTACGATCACATTAGGGATTTAAAATACAAAAATGTTAATGCATGCATGCAAATACTGTAGAGCAAGGTGCAAGCGCTGCGCACACACACACACACACGGTCACAGGCGGAGACAAGTCTGCAATCTGATCTACACATTTCGCTTAAAAAAATACGTACTTATCAAGTGCAGTTATTTTTTTTTTTTTTTTTTTTGTTATGAAACGTTGATATTCTCTTCCCCCTTCCACGAAGGCAAGAGTTTTCTGCAGAACTCTCGCATTGCAATTGTTTACGACCCGGTGGCAACACCATACGAACACATTCAACCCCCCACCCAACCGTTGCACAGCCCTTTATCGTTTTGCATTTTGAGTTTTGGCTAATTACAGGTTATTTTTGATGCTAAGAAAAAAGTAAAGCAAAAATAATATGCATGCATAACAGAGACACAACAGAGTGGAGAGCGCGCGCACATACACACACACACACACATACATATGCATATAAATCAGGGTTGCACGTCATTGCTGTGTTTGTCTATTTCCCATTGCCTTGCATAATTATTGGCTGCGGTCACACTGAGTCATACACCTGCAGCTGCCTGCCCTCTCTTTCGCACCCACTGATGCTAAGGCGCTCTTCCTGCAGTTTCTCTGGTCGTTTCTTAGCATTTGTCCGGCGTTTGAGTTAGATTCAATTGAACCCGGTGTTAATTGTTATGTTAATGGCTATGGTTTTTGTTGTTGCTATTTTTTAATAATTGGCGCAATTTATTCAGCATTTGATTTGAAAATGAAAGCAATTGTTGCTATTCATTCTTCTTTGCTGTACTGCTGTGCTAACGACCTTATGGGGCATATCCCTCATACACACATGCACAGCCAAAGCGACCGCGAGTGTGACCCAGTTTCTTCATATATTATTCATTTTTTTCCATTGGTAAGGAAATGTGTCTGCAAAATGGAGTTTTTTTTTTTTTTTGCTGCTATTTGTTTATCATAATTGCAAGCTTGTGCTTCTATGTTATTCTTTATTGTTGCGATAAAGCGTTCATGGTGAGGTGGGCTGAGAGGTAGCTGGTAATTAATTTGACAGGCATTTTGCGTAGTATCACTAACCAAACAACATAAACATAACACAAAAGTTAACAGCGTTGCCGTTCTATTGCATCAAATCATATGGAAGAGAGTGCGCCAAGCACTTTCCTGTAGAGTAAGCGGTTCAAAAATACATCATATGTATATCTTACTCCCTTACTCGCGAGTTTGGACCAGATGCCTCCGATACACTTTGTGACAACGCTGTTTGTATGTGATGTCCAGACTATATGTTGTTTGGTTAATGGTGTTGTGTTCTTCTTCTTTTTCGCCTTCTTATCTAGCGACAGACGAGCTTTTCAACTATAGATGAATACCTGTTGTTGGCAACAATAATGACAACAAACAACCGTAACGACAATTGTTTAGTTGAAGATTTTGTTTATTGAGCTTTTGGCGCCGTTAGCCGGACATGCTTATCGGTCAAATCAATAGAGAAGCAAACAAAACGAAAACCGAAAACGGATCGCGCAATGCACAGAGTTGCCAGAATGCCCAAAATGCATGGGTCGCAGCGCGAACAACGCATCCAAAAGAAACAAGAAGGCGACAGAGAGAGAGACAGAGAGAGAGAGAGAGAGAGAGAGAGAGGCGCAGGTGGGAGCTTTGTCAATGCTTACGTTTGACGTAAATGATGTGCTAACACGGTCGGCTCTATTTCCTGTTGTCACAATGTTAGTGAGTGAGTGAGAGAGAGAGAGAGAGGGAGGGGCTGTGTTGCAATAAAGCACCTTCAAGACAAACGCAGCACTATGTACCGTTTGGTGTGGGCGCCAATGCATACAATGGGCGCAACTATTTTGGTCAACGTAAACCGTAAGCAGACCGTGGGTGAAGGGGGTTGGGGGTTGATGCGGCACAAAATGCAAAGAGATGAATATGAAAGAAAATCTCTACATACATACATACCATACGTATATTTGAATAGAATTCATGTCAGCGCCACCCAATTGGAATTGGCCGCAGCACATGCAAGACCAATTGGACAGTGCCGGAGCACTGTCCGTGCTTTATCGCACTCGCATTCTCGATTGTTTATCGATCGAAGGTGGATTTAATGCGAGTCGCTAAATGCGCGCAACGGTAAATGCACATTTTAAGTGCTCTTTGTTGGAACAGCCTTGTGCTTTTATTATCTAGGCAAGAGATTCTAAATGCATGGATGGACCAAAGTCCCCTCGAAAAAGTACTTAATACATTGTTCAGCAAACATTCTGATTCACGGCCAGTGAAGTCCCTTTTGAAATGGGCAAAAACGTGTGTAAAAACGTAACTTAGAAATAATCTATAAGAGTTAATATATACACACACACACACACACACACACACACACACACACACACACACACACAACACAGCCGAGGCCAAAACTGTAACTTCAAATAAAATGGTGTTTCAAAATATATAACACAAATATAACAGATATGTACGAAAGGATATCTGCAGTAAATCTCTAATGACAATATGCCCATCGATTACGGATCTCTGCAATGCAGAGCATGCACATATACATACACATGCATGTATGTATGTATGTATGCATGTGTGCGTTCGTATGCATATGAATATATGAGTGTGTTAGTGTACGTTCATAAATATGTGTGTATTAATAAGCACGCAAATCTCATTCAAGCTACTGTTTGCTACTGCAAAAACTAACTGTTAATCGCCACAGCGAAAAACATGAAAACAACAACAACAACAATAGCAGCAGCAGCAGCAAAAGCAGCAGCGCTCTTGATAAGCGCTCTTTGCTCTTTGCTGTGCCAGTCGGTGACAGTCTCTGTGGACATCGGCCCAGTCCAATGGGAATTAAGTTGGAACGAACGATCGATTAACTGTGACTGCAGACTGACCAACGGCTGCTACTGCTACTGGCAGCAGCAGCAGCAGCAGCAGTCGAGCTTCATTGATTTCTAGCAAACGTAAAAAGAATAACAGCAGCAACAAAAACAAAACTGAGTATTTGCACACACGGGCTCAAAAAGTTAAAAATAAAGCAACTGCAAGAAATTGATAAGTGGGTGGTAAATGCTGGCTGCCAGACAAAGAAATGCCCAATCGCAACTGTATCAACAAATGCATATGTATATTTCAAGATATGTATACACTTATGGCAGTGCGTGTGCAGTTAGCTGAAACAAGTAAATGAACTGCGTCAACAATAAACGCTGGCAACGCCGTCTGACCGGGGCCAGTTTTTACATATGTATATATATATATATATATATATATAATAACATATACATACATACGTACGTGTTTAGGTAGTTGAAACAGCATATTGCATTATTGGCTAATTACACAACACTGACTTATGCTCAAGAGAGTGGTAGAGCGAAGAAAGAGCAGATAATGTACAAATGCAGAAATAAAACGGCGGCTAACGGCATTTTGGGCCGCTGCCCTGAGCAGCTGCTGGCAAGGTTGCCACCTGTTCTGTTTCTTTGAACCATTTCAATTTCAATTGCGACGCCACCGCATCGTGAAGTGCCAACAACAACATAAACAAAAACAATAAGCCTGACAGTCGCCTTTTCTTTGCGTCTTAATAAAAATGCGCCACAAATTTCAATTGTAATATGCAACAACGAGATGTCGCTCCACAAGTGAGCAAAGGGGTGTGGGGTGGGGGTTGACAGTGGGGCTAGGGCTACGGAAATTGTTGCACGTTAAGTGGAGCATGGAGCAAATAGGCGTAGCACACAGTACAGCACAAAACAAAACAAATATAAAAAAGAAAGAAGAAAAGAAAAACGTTAAAAATAAAGCGAACGTGGGCAGTGTATTAGAGCTAGAGCGAGAGGGACAGACAGGCAGGCGACAGGACGTTCGTTTCTTAGTAATGCTGTTGCCTATTTTCACACTCGGCTGCGCCACTCACACACACACACACACACACGCACACGCCTACGGTGCTACGTACACTTGATATTTTGTTGTTGTCAATTAACGCATTTACTGCTAGGCAGCAGAAATAACAACTACAATAAAAATACAAATTCATTTTAACAGCAACAGAGACACAAACAAGAAAAAAAAAAAAACAAACATGGCAGCAAAATTTCACCATACAAAAAAAAAAAAAAAAAAAGTACCAAATGGCAGCAGAGCGCGCTCTGACTCCCCCTGGCTCATCCCCCATTGACTCAACGACCAATCTGCGTTTTGTCTTCTTCGACATCGTCATCATCATAATCGCTGCCTAACGATGATCTGTCATATGTGCATACATATGTACAAGCGTATTTGTATATTTGGTTTCGAGAAGATTCAAGTGTGGTTTGGTTTCACTTACATATTGATTTCACACATTGTATTGATCCGTATATAGTTAATAAAATTGCGATTTGCGCGCACGCACGACCGACAGTTTTCGCCATTTTTCTTGTCCAACCCGCACGACAAAACGCACACGTCCGCAGCCACTGAAAAATAAAATATTAGTGGCAAACAAAAGAAACGGCTTGCACTTGTATTTGCATTTTTATGTTTGTACAGTTTGGTCTCACTGCTTTGTTTGAAATCCGCCAATTGCAATATGGTATTTTTTTCTTAATACGAAATATAGATACTTTTCATAACAGTTCTTGTTTTAAATGCTCATTTAATTTATATTTATTTTGTTCACGTGACATGTAAAACAAATTATACCGTTTAAAAATAAACTCTGTTATCGTTGAGTGGAAGAGTAAATTTCTTTCTGGTGTCTAATTTATTTAAGCCACGTTTGTAAATATCAGAAAGTACTGTATTTTTGGGATTTACGCCTGTTAACTTAAAATCCCAAAAATGTACTCTGCGATAAATACCAACACGAAGAACATATGACTACAGTCACTAACCAAACAACATATGTTGTACAACCATATGTCAGTTAACTAAATATCGGGTGATTTAATTTACCGTATTTAATGCTACGAATTTATTTAATTCATTAACTTTATTTTGCCCCTTAGTAAACGTAACTAAAGGCTACTATTTTTTTGCATATACTTTTCGTATAAACTATATTATCGATTATTTATTACACAGGTTCCTAAAGTTCAAATATAATTTATATTGATGACAGACCATTATAAAAAATATTGTCACATTAGACATAACGCTAGCGCTTCAGCTCAATATTTCCAATATTAATAATTAGTTTTGTATGTTGTCTGCGATGTGTCTTGTTTCAGCCATAAAATATCGCCAACATCGATATATCGATGTTGCTATGTATGTAAGAGATAACAGGTCTCTGGCGAGCATAACAGCCTCCTAACATTGCTGACAGCTGCCACTCTGCTGTTATTGTTCAATCTAACTGGGTCAGTTTAAAAGTCGCTGCCGTTTGCGTTTCTATAAATTTGTGTATTTATTTTATTTTTTTCATTATATATTACACGTACGAATAAGAGTCGTAATGTTTGGCATATCTAAATAATGCTGTCAATGTGTACAGTGTGTGTGTGATTCGAAATTGTGAAATGACAACATGAAATGCAAGTGGATTTGCCCGCTGACGCCGTTGCCGGCAAATGCAGTACCTCATACAAAACGCGCGTGTGTGTGTGTGTGTGTATGTATATGTTTGTGTGTGTATGACAGTGTGCGCAAGATTAGATCACTTTTATTGAGTTTGTTTTTGTTGCTTGAATGCGAGTGCATAGTGCGATACACGATTTAAACTAATTTGGCAATGCGATTCTTGGAATTGCATAATCAATGAATGTTTTGTCCATTGCGTATGCGTGTTAACTGTGTCTGCAGCAGCTGTGACGGGCTGCTGCTAACTGCGCGCGCGTCATCTCTGTGTGTGTGTGTGTGTGTGTGTGTGCGTGCGTGCGTGTGGGCGTCTCTCGTCGTGTAAATGAAAGTGACACAAAAACTTATAAATAAGTGCCAAAAACTGTATTGATTGCCTCATAAAGCAGCGTCGATCAGCTGTCTCTATTTGTAATTGTTGCTGTTGTTGTTTTTATTTGTGCGCGCGCGCAACTTGGCTAAACAAAATTGCCCAACAATTGGCGCCCAATTCAATTTGTTGCGGTTTTGTTTGTGTGCATGTGTGTGTGTGTGTGTGTGAACTAATTGTTTATTTAGGCAATGCAACGTGCTTGACCTACATTTTTATGCTTTATGTATCTCAATTCTTGCAATGCATGCCCGCACATAGGAGAGTGTGAGTGTGAGTGCAACTTTTGTTTTCAATGCGCTCCCACTCACACTCGCACTCACACTCACACTCTCACATGCATTTGCATACAAAAGCGAATGTCAATTAGCATTTGAAATTTGTACTTTGTATGAGAGCAGCCCCTATGTACACAGCGTCTATGTAATTTAACAGCTCTAGAGCGTAACAGTGCGCATTAACAGTGTGTTGACAGTATGCGCGCGCTCTTCATTTCATTTGGATACGATAAAAAAAAAGTTCATGCATGTGATAAATGATAAATGCAAAAGGCGCAAGTGGCAATAAACTAATAAACTTAAATGCTAGATAAGATTGTATGAGCTTCAAGAGCATTAAGCAAATACACACACACACACACACACACGGAGACACAGACACTTATGTGTTACAGCTTTAAGTAATGACAAAGTCCGAAAATATTTTTAAAGTGTACATCAAATATGAAACAACAGCAGCCGCCGCAGCAACAAGCGAGGGTCGCAACTGATAATGATAATTGGATGATAATGAGCATACAGATTGAGTTCCGCTTCGTTCGAGATAAGAAAACGCTTTATTGCCTGCGACCAGACAGTTACACGTTACACATATACATAGCATATATATGCATTTATATATATATATATAGATTTATCTGGGTCGTCTCACATTTGCTTAGTATATATACTTAAGACTGGCATAGATGAATTGCAATTGAATACGTTATTTCATGTGAACTAGTTCGAAAATACTGCAAAAGTGATTCCAAGCAGCTGCAAAAGAACAGCTTAAATCCAGTTTATAGTTTATTTTCTGATACAGAATCCAGCTTCAATCTGAGAAATTTCAAAACTGCTTTTAGTTCAATTCGAAAAATGTATATAAAAAAAAAAAATGGCATTGAAGCTGGGCTCAAAAGTGGTTCAGAGGCATATATTATAGATATTGTTTGGACATGCTCAATAAATTTGGCTTTCAGTTGAACTAGTTTCTAAGCACTAGTTCATATTTATAGATATTGGTGTACACGGAACTAGTTCCGTTAAATGTATAAACTGAACTGGAACTATTTATATATAGGGTATTTGCTAGTCGAACACTACTGACTAGCGTCTTTTTATTTGTCTCAAATACAGCTGCAAAAATGAAATTCTTCCACCTCTGAAGGCCGAACACAAACATAAACCCAAAAACAGCCAAGACAGCACCGTCCAGGCAACAGGTTGTGAACCCAACTAACTACTCCTCCGCACCCTACTAGACAAACGGAACAGCGGTAAAAGAGGCAGCAGCAACAGCAGCCACAGCAGCAGGAAAAACCATGCACCAGCGTCGCAACAGCCTGTGCCAGCCGCTGGTTAGCAATGGCGCCTGCAAGGATGCAGCAGCTCCAGCTGAACCAACGGATACATCGGATGCACCAGAGCCAGATACAGCAGAGGCAACAGAGCAAGCAATTGGCGGCAAATCGGCGCCGATGCCGTTACGTTGCGGCTGTTATTTCTCGCTGGCTTGCTCCATTGGCTCGATGAGCTTGGCCTGCGGCAGCCTATGGCAAATACCGAATACCACCGATCGCATCACGCTCCAGCGTGGTCTGTTCCTCACATCACTGGGTTTCATCTATTTCGTTTCTTTAACCGATTTCTGCAACAAGTATCTGCTGGAGACAAAGCGAGGACAGCAATTCCGTAACAAGTATCGCCTAATGATATCCGATGTCCTGGAAATAACCAACAAGTGAGTATGCTATTCAATGTCGTATTTTGATTTTGTATTCATTTTATTCACGGCAGTTCTTCAATGCGTGTTACCACTGTATATTGTCACAGTATGTGACCCAATTGATTTTGCGCTTTTAATAATATACATATATTTATGACTTGCCCCTTGGCCATGGTCCAATGCCATTGAAGTCCTTTAAGTGGCCTTGACCACAGCTCCGAGCTCCCAATCACAATTGAGGCTGCCTTTCGCACACGCCCATTCATTCAATCACCACCCATTCACCCATTCACCCATTCATCCATGCATTCACAGTTTCAGCCATTCATTGACTTGGTCAAACAGCGTGTCATGGTCAAGGATTTCGTAACAGGCAGCTGGCAAATTGAGACAAGCAATCCGTGTGCGAGAGAGTGCGAGAACGAGAGAGACCGAAACTAGTTCAAATCAATGACCTTCAAAAGAACTATTCAACAGTGAACTGAACCGATTTTCATATGAAAGCACAAAATGTATCGCACTTGTTTTCTAAGCCAATTATTCACTTTCTCAGCATTGTTTAAATTTAATCAACGTTGCAATTTGTCATTTAGTTTCATTCGAAGGTTTTCCGCATATAATATCTGGATTTTGGGTCGTAATGCACTTGATCTGTTTCTCTAGTTCGTTTCGTTTCGATTCGTTTCGTTTGTTGTCGCACTCAAGAAGAAGAGTCCACATTTCTGTACAATTAACAAAAAAAAAAAAAAAAAAAAGAAGAAACAATAAACCTCATCGAATTCGCATTGCAAACGTCAATTGGCGTTCATTCAAACTGGTTCGGCTACCCTCCCTCCCCCTCTTTGGCCCAGCTGCTGTTGAGTGTTAATTAAACTGTGTGTAGAATTGTTTAGCTCACTTTGAATGGAATCACTTGGACCCTCTATCCTCTCCGACCCTCTTCTTCCAAGATCGCGTTGCCCCCTAATGATTACATTCTGTGCATTTGATGGCATTTGTTGAGCGTGCTGGTTAAGGGAGGGTGTTGGGTGAGGGGGGGGGGGGGGGGGGGAATCACTTTAAATGTGTTATACAATTGGTATACAAGTGGGGAATCATAACACTAAGTTGAGCTGGGCAAGAGAGACAGAGAGCTGCTATTATAAGATTTATAATGGCAACTGTTATACCACAGCTGGCAATTGTTGTTATACACTAACAACTTATAACAGCATGGCGCTAAAAAACGAATAAAGCATCTAACAGCTGTGTTACATGTGGCAACTGTCATACACTTGATCGTTACTCTTTTAATAGTTATACATCAGCTGTTCTCAGGCAGCATTAAAAATGATATCATTTCATGTTTCGCTGCAATTGTTCTACGAGAAGCGTGTCAATTGTTATACTTATTGTAACCGTTTAATGTTGAAAGGAAGCATGTTGCAAAAGAATATTAACATATTTAAAAGCTGTTAGAATGACATTTCAAAACTTTTCTAATGTCCTATTAAGACTTTTATATAGCTCATAAAATACAAAAAAAAACTCGCGCATTATATTATTAGTTTCGCTTAAACCTGACTGTTATATCTGCAAAAACTGTTGTTTTGCTACATCAATTGATATACTGTGCTACTTAAGTGGTTATGCCTAATTGAATGTGTTATACTCTACTTAACTGCTCGAATAAGATTCGTTAATGGTCCTATTCAAATTGTAAACATTTGTTATAAAACTGTTATATTGTGCGACTTAAACTTGTCTACTATCCTATTTAAATTGTTATTCTGTTTCATTAAAATTGTCTACTGTGCGACTTTGACAATTTGTCTATTCGCCTACTAAACTGTTATACTGTCCCACTTCGATTGGTATAGTCATCCTGTTAATGCTGTTATACTGTCTTGCATATATATTGAATTTAATTTGTATGTTCTAATTTAATCAACTTAAATCGATACGAATGTGCTATACTACTTATGCATTTAATGACGCACGCTCTAATCACTTCCAATGATAATCAACTAAGCCCTTTGAGCGCCAAGTGGCACAGAGAAAGGCTCACCGCCCCCGCCCTTCAAATCCCAACACACAGGCGAGCTCTGACGTCTGTCGTTTCCATGGACATGGGCGTAGGTGTAACTCTCTCTCTCTCTGAGTGTGCGTGTGTGTGTGTGTCAGTTTAGATTAGCTGCACTCTGTGCCTGACAGCTAAAACAAATGCCTGCCCACTCATATATATATATATATATAAAACAAGGTAGGGGGCTTTCATGTGAACAACTCGGAGATACCCTGTGCAGAAGTCCATCAAAATGCAGGGGGCAAAGTTCAGATCTGTTGAAATGAGAAAGGTTAACTATAAAGGGAACTAAACTGAAGCCTCGTATGCTATAAGCGAGTCTACATGCTGGATTTTGAGTGTCGCTGAGATATGCATTCAAACTCAATATCGATATCGATGTCTATCGATTTCTGTAGATTTTTGAGGGACACGCGACAGGTTATCGATAAGTTTAATGAAATAGAAGCAAATTCGCACGCAATAGTTACGGAGATCGAGGCGTTGGCTGTGGATGCTGATCAAGAATATGTATATATAATATAGATATATATATATATAACACTTGCCTGTTACGTACACAGTTAACCCTTAATAGCCTCTTGCAATGGTTACAGGGTATACAAATATAATATATAACTAACCATTGTACGCGGAACTGTGCGGCGCACAACACAATTTACTCGTATACTAACTGCAGCTTCTGTGTGCACGGTGTGTGTGTGTGTGTGTGTGTGTGCGCGTTAGTTCTATTGACTAACAACTAGTATGAGGCTGAGGGCAATTTGTGAGATGCTCGTGGCTCACCTCGCACCTTGACCAGCCTTGACTTTCATCATAAATCTTAATTAGACATAGTTGTAGTATTTTATTATTATTATTATTATTATTATTAGTGTTATTTGTTGTTGCTCTGCGCCTCTTCCTTTTTAATATATATTTTTAGATATATATATATCTGTATATATTATGATTGCAAGGCGAGGCTGAAAGCCCATTGAACGACCCAGTAACCGATATCAATATTTAGCACAATTGCCTTTGATTGTTATTAAGGTTAAATGCGAACTATTTGGCCCGGCATCCAGCGAATCGGGAACAGCCCCCATATATACATATATTGACGCCGAACGCCATTCATTAGCCACGGACATGGGCAATGGTCAATGCCCATTCGTAATTGGAACTAATGCGTCCATTTCGATGTGCCCAGCCAGTCTCGGTCAGGGGTACGACAGAGCGTCAAGGCTGTATGAGCACTTAGCACGAAATGTCGAGCAAAAACTGGAGCGCCGATTCTGCCTCTCGAACATTGGGTGTGCCACAGACAATCTGCTAATCTTTGGGCGTGGCGTGTGTCGATGTGTGGTTGGTGCAGAAGTTTTGAATAGTTTTCGCCGAAAAAGAACAGAAAGCCGAGTGCACAAGACATGAATGTCCGTCTAGAAGGAAGCCTACCTTGAGCTGATGTCAGAAACATGCGAACCTTTCTCTTACCTCAGACAAACACTATGAGAAATGTTTTTATTTTTTGTCTTTCTGGAATGCGTTGCGTTGTTAATCGATTGATATTTGTGAAATTTGGGAGCTTAGCTTTTATATCAAGCAAATGTGTCTGTAGACCAAAGCACAAGGCCTTATCCTAAAAAGGGAGAAGTTTCTTTCAATATCGGAGAGATATTCACAATGTCAAATACAAAAGTATCCAGCGCTTATTATCTACTACTTAAGCCTAGAAAACCTATAAACAAAATCGATATTTATCGATGTGCTACCCTTGGGGAAACGAAAACCGATTAATATAGAAGAGAATACCCTTTAAAATCAGCCAACACGGTCATTTCGGTTTCATACCAGCAGCAGATCAATTGGTCTGCTCATGGAATTATAATTAATTCTTCTAATTAAACTTAATTATATGTAAATCTGTGAAGCGCTCTGTTAGCAGTTGACACAATTCGTTAACTTATGGCAACATATTATTTGTCCATCCAATTATTTGTGAATATTTATTTACGCTAGAACTTCGATCGGGCAATGCCAGCCGTGAAATTTGTTGTTTATTGTGCCAATAAATTGGTTCATTTTTATGGGGTTCCGCTTCAGTGCTCAATCAGATTAAATATATTAACAAAGAACAGTTTTCACCTCATCAACAAATTGTCAAATTTTGTTTGACATTGAAATTAGTGAGACGTGTTCCACGCTTTTCGTAAAATCCACGTCCGCTTGATAGAAAGCTTGGTATTGCATAAATTCAGGAAGTGTTTGATCAACAAATATACTATAATATAATAAAGTACAGATCTGTGTCCGTTGCTTATAATTCTCAAGTGGTTATTGAAAATTGTGAAAAGTGCATTCGCATGCAAATTTCTTTTAATATATATGTGCAAGGTAAATCGAGCCAGCGCATTGGTTCGAACCAGCGAATAGTTTGGTTGGGCTTGCAGCCAGGATAATGACAAGGTTTATGTATGAGTTCTTTGTCTATTCATAAGACAATGGAAAGGCAAAAGCAACCAAAAGGATAAATGACATAAAATTTCGTCAGTCACCATTTTATTTTTAGCATTTTACCCAATGGCCATTAGGCATCATTATGAGTGCTAAATATATATTTGCAATGGCATTCTTATAATACTTATATAATATGGAGACATTATCCAATCAACCGCACTCACTCTGGATGCTTGTGCATCCTTTATTTGATGGCTGTTATAATAAAAATGAAAAAAAAAAACATGCCCAACAAGCACTCGAGGCGAACAGCCCAGCTCGGCAGCCCTCAAGAATATTGTCGACAGGGTGTTTTTGGTTTGTTTGGCGCGGCCTTGCCCTTAGTCTGACCCTGACCTTTTGGCCCGTTCCGTAGGGAACAGTCATTGTATATGTATGGTAGATTTGTGGCGAAATGAAGTCATCAAAGTGCCAACAATTTGGGCCCGAGTCGCATTAAATATCATCATAATTGCGTATATCAATGAGCTTTGGGCTAATTTGTAATTTCAGCTTTTACCGAATGAAATTTAAAAAAAAAAAAAAAAAATTAAGAAAATAAATACATTAAGGAAATAACTAAATGGATTATAATCGAAATTGAATTGTATAAATTGTGAATTGGGCACGCTTCCAAAATATCAATGTGGCATATTATTTGCAACCCGTTTTTGCCAACCCATTTCGGGAGGTGCAACGTTTAGTTGCGGCTCTTCTTCTTGCCACGCGATTTGCATTTTCGTCGCTTCCTTTCTGTTTTTGGGGGCATGGCCGTTAGGCCGCAAACGCTGCAATTGTTGCTGTTGTTGTGGCTCTCGCTCTGGCTGCAACTGTTGCTGTTGTCGTTGCTGTTGCAGTTGTTGTCCCTTTCCATCTGAAAGCTTACGGTCTTGGCGGCAGCGCAGGCATTTAGCTCAACATCTTCGTAGGTAATGGCAGCTATTATCGGCGCCTCAATTATCTCGGGCATGGCTACAGCTGCTGCTGTTGCTGTTGCTGTCGCCTCGGCAGCAGCAACAGTTGCTGGTTCGACAGCACCAGCGCACACGCGTATTGGTGCATGATAGCAAATGTTGGCACCGCCAACAGCGCTAAGACGCGTCACATTTGGCTGAAAATCGATCAGCACTGGGCGTGGACTGAGCTGTTGTTCCTGTGCCAGCAATTGTTGCTGTTGCTCCTCAATTAGCTGCCGTTGCTGTTGTATTAGTTGCTGTTGCTGCTGCAACATTTGCAAATGTTTTGCCTTCTTCAGCTGTTGCTCCTGTTCTCCCTGTGCCTGCTGCAGCAGCTGCTGCTGCTGATGCAGCTGCTGCTCTTCTTCTTTTTGATGTTGCAGCTGCAACTGTTGCTGTTGCTGTTGCATTTGCTGCAACTGTTGCTGTTTGAGTATTTGCAACTGTTGCACAGCATCCTTTCTGCGCTGCTCCTGTGGCCAGGGATGATTCTGCAATTGCTTTACAAATGGCAAGTATTTCGCATCTACCACAATTGGCGGCGGATCAAAATCGCGATTGTGCTCAGTTAGCTCTGTGATCGAATCAAAGGACTCAATATCGCTGCTGCCGGCCGATGAGTCCACTGCATCCTGAACCTGATCCAGCCGAACATTCTGCTCCAGCAGCTCTTCCTCCTCCGTTTTGCCCTCCGACAGACCCTTTTTGCTGCTGCTGCCGCCGCCGCCGCCTCCGCTGCGACGACTATGCCTTGTTGTTGTGCTCGCCTGATTCAAACGTCGCACCATCGGCCTGTATAAATAGCGTATGGGCAACGGCTTCTTGCCACGTGCAACGGGCGTAGACACAAAATACTGATAGCTTATATCGATGCCATCCTCTATGGTCTTTGGCACCTTGTGCTGATCCACGCGCACAATTTTCGACGATCCTGTTGCCGTTGCAGTTGCTGCTGCTGCTGCTGCCGCAGCTGCTGTTGCTGCTGCTGTTGCTTTTTGCAGCTGTTGCTGTTGTGCAGGCTTCTGCTGCTGCTGCTGCTGTTGCTGTGGCTGCTTGAGCGGCACACGCTTGTTAACTGACGATAGCATTGATGGCCTGGGCGCAGAAATTGTTGCAGCTGCTGTTGCTGCTGTTGTTGCTGCTGTTGCTGTTGCTGCTAATGTTGCTGCTGGTGGTGGTGGTGGTGCTGCTGCTGCTGCTGGTGGTGCTGGTGTTATGATGCGCAGCGGCGTATCGGGCATTATTTTGATAACGGTTGAGGTTACCTTGATGGTCTTGTTGTCGCCTTTGAGTGCAAGGGGCGCTTCGTATGACTCACTGTTCGACCAGGTGCTGCTGCTGCTGCCACTCAAGCCAAGCGTCAATTGATAGCTGTTGTTGCTGCAATTTGTGTTGCTGTTCGGACTGGGCTTCACGGACGACGCCGACCTTCGACTGTTGTCGACGGACGCCGTCTGTTTAACGCCGTCCGCCTGCAACAGCAAAGTCGTTGACGCCTGCTGCTGTTGCTGTTGTTGTTGCTGTCGCATTGATCGCACATGATCGCTTAGCTGCGCCTGCTTTGGCTCATCAGACATCGTTTGGCGCTGGCTGGGCACTGTGAATAAGCGCGATTGTACATTGGATTTTGTGGGCGTCTCCACAATCTGCTGACGCCTGGGGCTGATCCGGCTGCCGATGGCCGGCCAGGAGGCCTTAACGCGCAGCTTAACGTGCTGCTGCTGGCTGGCATTGCTTGGCGAATTCGCCTCCGACGAGGATTCGCTGCATTGCCGAAAATTGCTCTGCGGCATCAGCAGCCATTTCGTCTGCGGCGTCTCGTTGCGCACGCGGCCATTGCGGCGTCCACGCGCCACCGGCTTGCGTCCGCTACCGTTCGCCGTTTTGGCCGGCATGCTCCACTCCTGATTCGCATCGTTGCCACCTGTGGACGTGTGAACTGTCTGGCCGCGATTCCGATTGATGTTCGTTGCAGCATTCGCTTTCTTGGCCGCCGCATCTGCGCCAGCTGTACCCCGCACATTGCGCCTATAACTGCTCGTCGCGGATTTGCCCGCTGTGCCGCCGCCGCCGACGACAGCTTTGCCCGTGGCCAATGCTTGGGCACGCCTTGTGAACTCCTCCACAGTGCATGGCATTGTGTTGGCCACCTTTGGCTGTGCGCCGCGACGTTTCGCCACTTTTGGTTTTGCCGCCTCCGTTGGTGGCGGCTGTTGTTGCAGCAGCAGCTGCTGCTGTTGTTGTTGTTGTTGTTGTTGTTGGCGCATTGGGACGCCTCCAAAGCGGGCACGCGCCGCTGTATGGGCAACAAAGCCGTGACCTTCGCCAGCGCCGAGCGTCATGGACCCGTAGAATGCGTTGGTCTCGACACCCCGAGCCCCCGCAAAGAATTTCGACCTTTCCAAAGACATTCGCTTGGTAGCAATAATTTAAAAACGAAATTTTAACTGTGCCCACTAATAAATTTCCAAAGTGTTGTTTTTGTTTTTTTTTGTCTGGGGCTTTTTGTTTTTTTTTTTTTTGGTGTTTTGTTTTGTTTCAAATTTGATCCGACTTAAAGAATATCTGGAGTTTGTTTAGTATATTTTGTTTCTTTTTTTTTTTTTTTTTTTTTTTTTTTTTTTTTTTTTGAGACGGTCTCATTTTTGTAATTTTTTTGTAACTGAAAACGAACTGTTACTAACCAAAAATCAAGGTATACTTCGATGAAAATAGTAAAAAGTGCGCACGTTTTATTTTCGCTTACAGTTCCAGATATGATCGAACTTCTCTTGCTTCTCACTCGCCACTGTACAGTTTACAGGAGTGTACAGCACACCGAAGACTCAATGCCCTTGTCGGCATGCATTTCCTGCATGCATCTATATGATATAGTAGTCCGATAAAACTAGATATCTCGATAACTTCATAAACAACAAAGTTTCTCCACACATATACAACCAATTATTCTATGGCAGCTTTCGATCCGTATATTTAAATATGCCAACAATCCGTACTGACAATTTCATAAAGAAAGTAACAGAATGTTGCCGTTCCTTAAGTTTGCTTTCGAATTGAAGATGAATGTAGAATGGCGATGAACCGGAGCAGGAAATTCATTTTATCATAGACCGCTCGAACCAAAATCAAAAGAGCTACAAGTACGCCAAGTTAGCCTTAGGTAGAATTCCTAATCAGTTAACTCCTTATGGAGAGTTCGACTAGTCACTTGACTCTATCAAGATCAAGCCTAAGATGATGCGGAATTTCTTTTGGAGTTACCCTACGGTAATACATAAGCTAATGAAGGAGCTGGAAAGATGCTGAGTCACTAATCGATCCAAGCCTTCAATGCGGCTGGCTAGGCATAGATGCAACGATATTGGCAGAGCTGCTGCAGATGCCTATAGAGCTGCTTCATCTGCTGCAGATCACAGAGCAGGGCCGGATTGTGGAGCATTAGATGAAAGCGACGCAATCGTGTATTGTTCAGATTGAGATCCTGCAGCCAGAGCAATTGCTCGGCCTTGATCATGGGCAGCAAATGATCGAGCAGCGATTGCAGAAACTGTCGCTGTTTTATGGTCAACGGCTCCTCCGCCGGCATGCTGACCAGCTCGAACAGTAGCTGCTTGTCGCAGTGATGCAGCCTGAGGCCGGGCTTCAATTTCAGCACATGGAACGTTGTGTGCAGCAATTGCTGCAGCTGCCGGCCGGATATGCGTATGTAGCTATATTTTAGGTGCTGGCACAGCCGCTGCAGCTGTGCAGGATTCAGTTGATCGAGGAACTGCATCAGCTGCGTTTGCTGCAGCCGGCACATGTGCTTCATGGTCGCTGCCAGCAGGCGACGTGCCTGCGGCCTGGCATTCGTATCGTGCAGCATCAGACACAGCTGCAGCAGCTCCACATGCTCGGCCAGCGACATATCGTAATGGAAATGCGGCAGCTCCGATACCAAGCGCCTAAAGAATCTCATCAGCGCATTGTGCATCGGCAGCAGCTGCTGCAGCCGGCGCAACTGTGCGGCGCTTAGCATTCCGCACAGAAAGCACTGCTCCAGCACCAGCGCCAGTCGCTCCGGCGGCAGCAACAACAGCTGCTCCACATGCTCCATTAAGTGCTGTTGCTCTGCTGCCGTCGCCGGGCCGTGCGGCGACAGTAGCGTGCGCAGCTGGATGAGCACCGCCTCCGCATCCGGCTGGACGCATTCGCACTGCGGCTGGGAGTTGTTATAGAAATTGATGCCGTACAGTTTGTTTATGACGCCGCCTTGCTCCATTTCCCGCTTCATGTAACGCATCAGCAGGGCTGTGGGTATTGGATGTTTCGCTGACGTTCGGATATATTTTGTACAGTCGCATTCGCAGCCCAAACATGCGGCCGGAACTGGTGGCGTTTGTTCTGATGCCCGGCTGCAGGCGATTCGTTGCCCTTGCTCGACCGGATGAAATTTGTCTGGCCGCTGGTGACCAGCAACAATACGTGTTGGGCTCTCCATCTGCCCGATGCAGTTCGGTGCGTGGTCTGCAATTGGCCTCAGCAACGCGAACGGCTCGCGCAACGCTTGTCGCTTGCAGTTTCTTGACATTTTTGCCATGCTCTTGATATCATTGTCGTCACCTACAATGACATTTTTGAAAATTTTGAATTTAATACTATGCTGTAAACTGACCCTCGCTATTTGAACAAAGCACAGTCACTTTATCCACCAAATAGTATCTGCATTTTGACAGCCTTTTTTCAGTCGGATCACACTTTTAAGCTCCCTGTATAAAAAGCTGACAAGGAACAGAACAGTGAGCCTTAGAGATAACGTGTGTTGACAAGCCAAGCTCAGCTCCCTTCAGGTTTTCTCATTCCTTTGTTTGCAAAAGAAAAAGTAACCCTGGACGAGAATGAGACGTGGATTAATTCTGAATAAAAGGTGAGACTGGGGGAAAGAGACTAACATTTAGTATTAGGTCTCTCACTGGGTGATTAATTGGTCTCTCGTTAGCTTTTCATTGCTGAACAAGGTGAGCCTGGTGTTTAAATCGTTGCCTACTTTTGCTGGCCAGTTTCCGAGGGATGGAGAACAGTGAGCTCTTCTGAACATAATCAATGTTGTTTTACAATTCTCACAGAACTAGAAGACACACAACTCCAGTGCTAGATCAGTATTTTGTTGTATTTTTCAATTTGTATTCCCATTTTTAACGAGTTGTTCAACGCTGCTGCCTGGCAAAGCTCATTTAATGTTAGCCGTTTCATTCACACAACTGTTAGTTAACACTAACATAACCGCAACAGAGCCTATGTTAGTTAACACTCACATAACCATAACATAACCGCAACGTGGTCTACATTAGTTGATTGTTACATGACCATAACATTACCGCAACAGTGTCTATGTTAGTTAACACTCACATAACCATAACATAACCGTAACAGTGTCCATGTTAGTTAACACTCGCATGTTAGTTAACACTAACATAAGCGCTGTCGTGCGAAATTTTGTCGCCTTTTCTATGAAGAAATTATGACGCTCCCAATCGCATGCTCTCCTCGGAACCTGGCGCGTTGACGTCGTTTTATAGCGAAATCGGGTATGTGGGAACTATATATGGTTTATACGTAATCTATTTTGGGCCAAGGCATACACAGATATATAGACATGCGTAATTTAATGTAATTTAAGTGTGTGTTTTCGATGCCAAACAACAACAAAATTAGAAAAGTGCATTGTTGGCTGCCTTCAATGCGACCCTCACCCTTACAAGGTCCCGACCACCATTCGGCCCAGTCACGTCGTATCCGTAATGTTACCGATCTGTGCCAGAAATGTTGGCTTCTTGGCCCTATTTGGTCATGCTGCTACTGTAGTAACGCCTGCTGTTGGTGGTACCAGAATAGCGCATGCCCCTTGTGGCTGGATTACTAAAACGATTGGACAACGTTTTATTGGTGGAGTTCTTGGGTGAGGTGTTCGCCTCATTTTGGGCTGGGGGCTTCCGATCGCAAAACTGGCGATTCAATACAGATTGACGTGTTGGTGGCACCTCCTCGGTATGCTCGCTGCTGGCGGCTGGCTTGTTATTATAATTATTGCGGCGCCTGTTCCTATTGCGGCGAACCAAATGCTTATCAACTGTGGCCACTTTGCGGTACAGCTTACAAATGCTATTGCACAGGCGGGATGTGTACAAGCCGCGTGTGAGCGCCTCCTGGTCGCGCATGCTGCACACCAGCTTCTTCAGATCGACGCCCTCGAGCGTCTGTAGCAACAGATCAAGATGAACCGGACAATTGGCCTTGGCATTCAGGCGCTGCAACATGTTCAGCAAATAGTTTTCCTGATCAATTGTCAGCACCGATGTTAGGAACATGAGCCGTACAATCTTTAGCATATTGTCAGTGTCGAGCGGATCAATGGGCAGTCCACACCGATCGTACATGCTGTCATATATGTCCAGATCGTTTAGCTCTGTGTATGGCGCCTTAACGTTCTCCATTACATCCCAGACACGATCGCGTGGAAATCGCTTGAGCGGCTGCTGTTGCAGATAGGCCAATTTGAATAATATCGATACCATATATTGGATTGAGCACGAGAATAGGCAGCTGAGCGCCTCGATAATGTGACGATTCCGGCGGCAAATGCAATCGCAATCGAGACCATTATCATCATCGCCATCATCATCATCATCGTCATCCCTTTGACATTTTTGACAACCGTCTGTGGTACAATGACGAAACCAGCGATATTTCGATACGGGCTGCAGCTTCTCCAGATATGGCCGACAACTGGCATCTGGCATGGGGCCACAGCAGCCGGTGCATCTGCAGCGTCCAACGCAGCGACCGCAGCCACCGCGGCACGATGCGCACATTTTCAATAATTTTGCTGTTGCTGGTTTTGAGCTCGAATTTTATTTCCGATGAATATATTCCAATGAAAAGGCCACATGATTACGCACACGTACAACGCCCCCGGCATCTGTTTCTGTTTGAATCAAAGTAAACCCCAATTTCAACAATTCCAAACTAGTTTCTTGTGCCTTAGATCAAACCATTTTGTGGCTTACGTTTCGACTGCTCTTTGTACAATCCGCCTGAAGGCGATTCAGTTTCTGTTGAAGAAGAGGGGGAAGATGAAAATTATTCTACGTCAAATTTGTTTACAATACGGGGTACATTAACAAATTGGAGAGTACGGCAGAGATTTATGCGCTAGATAAACAAAATATTATCATTATTAATAGCTATAAACAAGCAAAGAACATTTTTTTTTTTATAGCTCTAGCCAAGAGAACGCAATATGTCCATAAACTCGCCGGGTATTCGAATCCGGATCTTTCTTGCCCGCATGACAGAGTCACCTAGACAGCAGGGAGAAAGAGAGAAAGAAGAGAATAGAGAGGGTGAGAGAATCTTACAGAAAATAAAAATGAAAACAAACCCTAATTCATTAGGTTCATTGTTTCGGGCAAGCACTTGTTCAAGCTCAGAGAAATAACAAGTTAATCAAATGAAAGTTTTAGAAAAAAACCCGTGAATAGAACAAATGACATATCTTCGACTTCCAATGAATGACAAGTTAGACCCAAGGCAATTCTCGAGAGAGACTTGCCAAAAAGAGAGGAGCAGCAGATGAGAGAAGGGTCTTTTTCTCGCACTGTGCCTGTCTAGCTCTCTCTCTCTCTCTATCTCTCTCTCTCTCATTCATTAATTGTATAACAAAAAAAGAGCATGTTTAACAAGTGACAATTTTTAAAGGATTTCTAACTTCAAAATTCGAATTATTTAAATACTTTCGGCATTTCCAAATTAGCAGTGAGTGCTATCCCAGACTCGAGTGCCCTCAGCGTTGAGGGTTCCCTACTATGCGATAGCCAGCTGGTGATTGCAACGAGCCCGGCCAGCAACAGCAACAGCAACAACAACAGCAATCACAACAGCAACAACATGGATATGACATTGTCCCTAAAGGACAACATTGTGTGCTGGGAGCAGGAGAATGAAGAGAACAAGCTCGATTGCCAGGAACGTTATGTGGTCAATGAGATGCAACATTTTCCGCCGCGCAATCCCGGTGGCATCGAGAGGCACAAATCGTCGGTTTGCATGTGCCGCAAATGTCCTGCCAGATCGTTGTCGCCCCAACGACGACGTCGGGCGCGCGGTCAAAAGGTGGTCGATCAGCTGTTGGCCCATGAACGAAAACAGGAGAGACTTGTTGTGCCGGATTTGGCCACAGAATGGTTTCGCAAGCAGAAGGTCTTTCTCGACACGGTCACGCTCAATGAGCGCCGGGAGTTGCGGTATCAGATGCAACTGAACGAGCCCAGCTCAATATCGTTAACGTGCGACTGCAAGAGATGCGCCTGCCATGAGCCGCAGCCGTTGCAGCACAGCGTTCAATATTTGGATTATTGTCAGGAGCGGCGCAGGCGTCGTTTGTTAATCCAGCGGCAGCGACACCAGCAGCGCCAGGGTGAAGCGATATGCAAGTGTGCGGAACCGTCCAAATGGCCGCCAAAGGCGCTGCTCATAACAAAGCCCCGCATCTGGAAGGAAAAGCAGTGTGTGAAGAAGAAGGCTACGGACACTGAGACGACCGAAAAGGCCAAGAAGCAGCCGTCCGAACAGGAACTGCTGCCGGAGCCAAAAAAGCAGCCAACCAATAATATTACGGTCTGCAATCCGCATTTGGCCGGCTGCCAGCCGGATGCAGTGACGGAAAGGAATCGCTTTTCGGCCGGCTCGACCAGCAAAAAGCCAAAGACAAGCGTTAGTCAAATGTATCAAGAGCGCACGTGCAACTGTTTGCGTCCGCGACGCCGTAACTCGTGCGCCTGCATCTTCCAGGCGGATGGCCAGCCCATGGCCGAGGAATGTGTGGCGGCGATGCGCCGGAGCGAGTCGCCGCCGCTGCGTCTGCGCAAAAAGTATGATTTGCGCGAGGCGCCGCAGCGGCGACTCGATCCGGCATGCTTTCGCCGCATCTCGCCAGAGTTTTATAGCCTGCTCAAGAGCTACGAGGATGGGATGACCGAACGTTATCCGTTATACGGTTTGCCCTTGCGCTATTGGAGCAAAGCGGCGCCGACTTGCCCCTGCGAGCAGCTACCGGAATGTGCATGTGAACCGTGCCTGGGCGATCAGTCGCTGGCCATAGAAGTGCCGGAGAGGCCGCCCAAAAAGCCAAAGGATGAATCTATAGAGGATGAAATTGAGTGTGAATCGTCGGTGTTGGCGATAGAAGAATGCAATGCTTGCTGTGCGAACACAGGCGAATGCGAGCGGAACGACTGCCATGAACCATGTGCCACAGACGTCTGCACCCGCGAAATGTGCATTAAATACGAATGTCCAAAGACCTGCATCCCGATTGAGCCTGTCGATCAGCAACAGCAACAGGAACCACCCAACGAAGAAGACAACAATGAAACAATTGAGCCAGAAGAGGCGACAGAAACAATTCCATGCAGAAAAGGAACATGCAAGCGACGACGTCCATTTGTAGGCATGGCGCAGTCATCCGAAACGGAGTTAAGCGCACCAAATCCAAATCAGCCCAGGGTCAGCTACAAGCTCGATAATGAACAGCGTACTGTAGCTGATCCCATGACCTTGGTGGAGAGCAAACTGGTAAACCTTATAGAGTCCAAGTCTCCGGGCCTCGTTAAGTCCAACTCTCTGGGCAGGGAGCGCGTCAACACAGTGGGCATGACTAAATCCAAATCGATGAGCACATTCGACTCCAACTCCGTGAACATGGCTGAGTCCAATCCACTGGCAAAGTCTGTCTCGAACTCAGTAGGCATGGCCAAGTCCAAGCCCTTGAGCATGAATGATCTTAGCTCGCTGGTTGAGTCGAGGCCGTCGAGTGTTGCCAGCTCGCTGCCAAAGCAACGAGCACGCAAACGCAAAGGCTGGTTCTTTTTGACCAGCTCAGCGAACATGGAGTTTCCTTCGACGAGCAGTCAAGAGGGCGAGGCTGAGCGAAAGAACAAGCGAAAGGGCGTATTGGGCAGCGTGGCGGGCCTATGCAAGCGTGCAATTCAGCCAGGACGTTATCTGCTTTACAGCCTGAGCACGATCAGTCGCCAGCCGCCATCGTACGGCAGCGGTTCGTTAAATAAGAAAAAATCCAGAAGCCTGAGGGGGTCATCGTTTTTCTCGCGCCAGCCGAAACATGGCAACTGGCAACAGCGCCAGGAGACAAATGCTTCGAGCAGTAGCCAATGCAACGCATCACAGACCACAAACAGCTTATCGGTTGTGCAGAAAAAGTGCTTCTACCTGAAAAGGAAACCGGCCAAAGGACAAGTCGGTCTTATAGGCATTAAACCAAAGCCAGCCACTGCCGGCAAGCTGCAAGTTGTCAGTGGTGCAATGGCACAATTACCACAGATACATCAGCTTATGATAACCGGAGTTGCAGCAGCTCCGCCAAATCCCGTGTTACAGCTGCCCTTCGAGACGTCGTCGACGGACAGCCAAGTGACGGCACAGACAATAAATGCCAGCGCTGCAAACTGTAGCAATCTGAAGGCATTGAAAGGCGAGTCCATATCTAGCCAACAGATCAGTTCGATATGCAGCATACCAGACACGCGGCTAACATCGCTGACAGAACCAACTGAGAGCCGGGAGACGGTTACCAATTTGGAGTCCGTGGGCACAATATGTCCAGAGGCCAAGGCGGATATCAAGCCCACGACGAGCAATGCAGCATCGCGCAGCTATACGCAAGTGTCGGATTATACGCAGCTAATGCGTTTGGTGGCACGCAAGAGAATCAAGCCGCGACAGCATAAACGCTGCACGGTTACCTTTGCGGATAGAAATCGAACCAATGTCAGGCAGTGTCCGAATCTGATGCAAAGTCAGCGTACTCGCTGCAAATCGCAGCAATTAGTTGGCACTAGAAATCGTAGTCCGAGCCCTGGCCCTAGAAATAGGCGCACGATCAACAGCAAGATCCTACCGGTCCAAGGGACCAACACCGGGCTCACCGGCAGGGCTTATCCGCGCGCAACCTACAGTAACAGCAATAGATCAAACCAAAGGATGGTGCCAACGTCCAACTATGATGTCGAATTGCCTGCACAGAAATCGGATTGGCTCTCGCGTTATTCGGATGAAAGCGCTTCTGATTTCAGTCGAAACACCACGGTCTTTGACGGTGCGGACTACTTTAACTCGTGCGAGAGCAAACAATCCACTTGGGAGGATCGGGATATGGCACAGAATTCTGAATATTCCTCGGATCAAAGTCTGCAGTCACACAATCCTCCTGTCACTGCCGCCCCCCATAATGCGCCCCAGACATGGAAAGGTCCGGTCAATTCGACAAGCGACAATACTAACAACGACGCAAGGCATACAACAAACCATAATGAACCATACGTAAGTGCACCATCTAGCAGCAACAGCAGCACCCCAACCAGCTCGTCAACGATCCAGAGCAGGCGGCGCACTGAAGACAACAGATGCAACCGACCGAATCCACACCGGGCTGGTCACCTGGTCGGGCAGTACAATGCGAGGACAGCGCACGGCATTGGGGTGCAGTTGACTCGTTTCGGCAATAGAGCAGAACAGCATATAGATGCGGATGCGGATGCGGATGCGGATGCTGATGCTGATGCGGATGGGAATGATCACGGCCCAAAAATGGGACGTGGCTATCACACGGCTGAGCCTGAGAGAAAACGCGAGGTGCCGGCCGTGTCAAGGCGACAAAGTGTGGACAGCATCGTTAGCAGAGAACGCACCGTGGCGACCTTGGATCCGGATACCTCCCTGGATACGGTAGAGCGCAACGAGGAGCGTGTGGCCAATGTTACCCGCTACACAAACCAAATGTCGACCATCATGCCAAATGAATCGAGCATTTTGTCGCAGCGACCAAAACCGGAGAAGCCCGGTCTGAATCTGTTATTTTCGAGCAAACCGCCCATCAATGAGAAGCTATTGAAGCTACGCGATGCAGCGATCAAATTGCCAAAGCTCAAGATCAAAACGCCGCATTCGAAGGCGCAGTGTTCGCTGCGCACACGTCGACCGCCGCCGCGTCCGGCAACACGTCTGATGCGTCTGGATCAGGTGCAGTTCGCGGATGGCCAGCAATGGGAACGAATTAACAAGATGATGAACAACGATCCAAAGATGGCCAATATGGTGTCCACGTTCTATCAGCCGAACCGGCCAATATCCAGCTACGACGGCTCGTCACAGCTGCTGCATCCACCGGAGCTCCCAATGGACGACAGCAATCTGGGCACCGACAGCGACAACGATGACGATAATACGGATATGGATGCACAGACATCGCAGCATGGTCGAAACGTCACCAGCTGCCGTTCGCGTTCCGGTTGCGATGTCCAGTTCCCGGACGATAGGAATTGCCAGAAAGTTCCAAGCACATCAAAGCAAATGCCGCCGACGGTTAGCCCAACAAATCCCACCACTAGCAAGTTCATTGGCCGCAGTGCGGTGCTTCCAAGCGTACGCACTTATATACACACATCTGGGCGAAAGAGGAACTTTAAGGTATATACGACGCCCTGCAGCTCATCGTGCTGCCTGAGCGGTGAGTCTGGCTCGCAATCGCAGCGTTCGGAAACGGAAACAGATTTGAGCTGGCAGAAATCCGAACCGGAGACCTCCAGCGATGTGGAGCCAAGGCAACAGCAAACGGCAAATGTGTCAAGGTTGAGAGAGAAACGTGAACTCCGGCCAGTGGAGCGCTATCAAAGGCGCGCGCAGATCGTGCGGCAGACAACAGTCACAAACAGTGAATCCTCCGACTATAGAGGCGGCAAAACAACTATTAAACAGGAATATGGCAGAGCTAGAACCGCCAGGCCGGCCTCTAAGGACAGCATTTACGAGAGCTCCTACAAAACGCAGCAATTGCCTCCGATGACAAACGAGCGCAACAGTTATGGAACGAGTGCACGTTTGGCGGCACTTAGCGAATCCTTTGGTTATCCGGCTGCGAACAGATTCCGTTCACGGAATTCGCTTATTAGCTACGCCATCGCGCCGCCGATTACCACAATTAAGAGAGCCAACTACAAGCAGATCACAAAACCGAATTCCATACTGAAATCCTCGACAAAGCCATTGAGCAAGGCACTCAAGCAGGCGACCGAAGGCCGGCGTGTCAACTTTGTGGCACAACGGCTCTCAGACTCATCCATGGATACGACGGCTGCCAAACAGAATACGAAACCCGATACTGTTTACCTGTCCAAGGAGCCGCCGCCGCCGCCGCCGCCTGCCCCGTACAGTGTGCGCTCCGGCAGCAGACGGCCCATGATTGCCCCTGGCCACAAGGTGAACACATGCGGTTTGGATCGCGGACAGCCGCATAGATTCAACTTTTGCCAACAGCAGCTGCCAAATATAACAAAAATGGCAACACGATCCGACAAGGGGAACCTGCCGTCAATCTTTGCGATTCCCACCACAGCGACCCTCAACGAATTCGGCCCGAATCTGACCAGATATACGCACAAGAGTAGGTCAAATCATGATCGACTGACGGTGCATGCGACGACAGCGGCCGAACAGGAATTGGCGGAGAGTCGTTTGCCCATGAACTCGCAGCTGTTATCAAAGCGCAGCGATTTTCCAAACACAACCAGGCGCATCAATGATCGCATTATGCCGCCGGGAGTGTCGATTGTTTCCGACTTGGAATTCAAAACGCACTTAACGCCCACACGCAACATCGAGTCGAATGAGACACGAGAGAGGGGCGGCAGCACCACCACCGATGTGCCTTTAATGCTGGCCACTGTCCTCGATCAATTGCATAAGAGGCGTGCCGCAAACAGATGCGCCTCGAACAGCTACCCGACCAGCCGGATGACGTGCCGAGCAACCATAAAGGATTGCCTGCCATGCGGCCGCATGCGATACCCTTGCAATCAGGATGTGAGGCTTGGCAACATTGTTCCAATGGAGGATAATTATCATCCGAGACGCAGCTGCTATTTGCGACGCCTGCCCGAGGAGCCGGTGGTTATTGCACCTACCCATACGGGCCTGCGAGAGCAACAGCTGCGCCAGAACTGTCTACCCGTACTCTTCTACGGCCGCAAGTGCTGATCATGACTCGATTGGAATATATCGGAACCAAATCTCACACAGTTAGATCATATTATGTCTTAGGACCAACTGTGCTATCTACTAAAACTGAACGCAATGCTTGATGTGTGTCTAATTCTAGTTTTTAACTTTTGGTTTGATTTTTGTTTATTTGTGGGAAATTTGTGGGCCTTGAATAGCTCTTAAACTTGCCCCAAAAGCGTGGAAAAATGCACATGAAAAATTGCGTCTTTGTTGTTTGTTGTCCTCGCCTTATAACACTTTCGTGTGGTCTAAATAAAAATCAATCCTAGTGAGGCGTCAAATTGAGGTAAACAAAAATATAAATTCTTCTTAGCCGTATCTCAAAATTATGCCCAAAGATTATTAATAAATGTATATACTCATGCGTCTTATATGCCAGAAGAATATGTTTATTTTTCGAGATTGAAGAAACTACCAAATAACAATTGCTTCGGCTTAGGAAATGTGCTTCAGACAATTTCCCTAAATTTCCCTAAAATATCCCCATTCTATGTTCTCTTTCCGGCAGAGCTAACCGATTGCTTACATTGCTCTGTTAAGTGTACAGTAGACGTTCCACTAGAATATGTTAACAGTGCTCTGTTAATGTGCTGAAAATATTATGATTAGGGTGTCTACTGGCCGAGCCCACTCACCTGTTCTTTACACCTGTTAACACACACCAAACTGATCTCAAATTTGTCTTTGTTTCTCCCTTTACAGAATCGTCTCGGCCATACAGGCCTCGTTCTCCTTCCTGGTGGGCCTGATCGTCTGCAAGTCGACGTGCAGCAAGTCGTTTGTGTATGCCTCGCACTTTCTAATGGAGGCATACGGTTGGTTTGGCACCGCCTACTTTATGTATGACATTTGGTCCATGTACAAGGTGCACACCCAGAAGATTGCCGACAAGCTGCACTTGCTGCGTCTATCCAATTCTCAGCCGTTTACCAATGGACATGCCAGAAGCTATTACGACAAGGCGGCCGGCGGCGACAGATCAATTGGTAACAACAATGGCAGCACGCCGGGCACACCCCATGAGATATGCGACTATGATGGCGCCTGTGTCCAGATACCCAAAGACGGACGCTGGGATTTCCTAAAGTATGTGCTAACACATCCGGTTATGATGATACATCACGTATTCATTGGCACCTTCGGACTGCTCGTGGTGACGGTAAGTGTTAAACAAACTTAAATTCCCCATCTAATTGGTCATTTCTCTTGCAGTATATACGCGGCGGTGGCCATTGCATCTATAGCTATATGTTCATGATGGAGTTCTCTACGCCGTTTGTCTCGCTGCGCAGCATACTGAGCACCATGGGCCTAAAGGATTCTCGTGTCTATATTGTCAATGGGCTGCTCATGTTGGCCACATTCTTTGTCTGCCGCGTCTGCATGTGGCCCTATGTAATGTGGCGCTATAGCCTGGCCATTGATGCCGCCTCCATGTGGGCGGCCATGTCCGGATTGCCGCGTGGCTGCCTTGTCAGCATTGCCATATTGTTCTTGCCGCAGCTCTACTGGTTCTATTTGATGGTCATGGGTGCGCTCAAGGTAATACCTCTCCCTCTCGCTCCCTCTCTCTCTTTCTCTCTCTTTAGAGGGAGATAGAGATGTGAGCTCTGTTTCACTTATTTTCATGTGTTTGCGTTTTGCAGGTGTTTCTGCCCAAACGACGGAAGCTGCCAGCTGCCGCCCTTGGCAATCAGTTGCAAGCGAACGTGCCCCTAACCGCCACGCCCATCGCCACAATAAACGGCAAAAATTAGTGCAAATTTGTTAAAGCTTATATATATATATCTTTCCATATATATATATATATATCTATCTGTTAATTTTTTTTTTTTCTTTATTTTTGTTGCATGCCCAGCGCAAGTCTTGCTTATTGTTTATACATTTTTAACAACCCAAAACAACCAACTAATTTAACACTGTTAGCCCGCTTCGAGCTAGCTGGGCAGCTGAACAATCCAACAATGTTTGCACTTTCACGGGCTCCTAACAATTTAAACATAAACCAACATGCAGTCAGCCCGGCCAGACATTTATTTTTTAGTTATTTAATTGCTTACTTTTAAAGACATTACTAAAACCGAAAACAGAAAACAAAAAACAAAAATGAAAAATGAAAACAACTAAAAATTGAAAAAATGGAACACGACAAACAAAACCAAATAAAAATATATATGTTGCTTACTTTTAAAGCAAAAGAGAACACACAAGAAAAAGTGAAAAAAAAAATATATAATAAAAAAAAAAAAAAACTGTAAATGTTGCATTCTATTACAGAAGAAACTATTGCTATGTAATCGATAAACTTGTAATGCCAATCTATCGATCAGCATGCTTTATATATATATATATATGTATATGTGTGTGTGTGCGTACTATGTTTAAGGTTCGCTCTTTCAGGCGCCTGTTAAAGTTCATGTTAGTGGCTGGCAATGAAATATTCAATTTGTGTGCAAATATGGCAACGCCAACGGTTTAAACAGACAATACCTGCTACCTGAGTCCAGCAGCAGATAATTTATAAAAATTCATCTATGTCATTTGACCGCCTGCTTTTACAATGTAGTTTGCAATGTAGTTTAAACGTCATGTTAACTTTCACGTCTTTCGGAAAATGTCAGCGAATTTGACAGCATGTTAAGCCGGCTGCTAACTTTAACAGGTACTTAAGAGAGCGCACTTAAGTGTTGCTAACGAAATCAAAGAATCTATATTGAACTCGGCTGGCCGAGGTTTATGTACCTATGCGGATTGATTCAACTGAGAGCTAAGTAATATCTATATATATATATGTATGTATCTGTATACTATGTACTATAGAGCTTATATGCTGTAAATCCGGGAATTTAAATGTAAAACTGAATTTGCAAACACGTTTCATGAAAACTATTTCGAAAATATAGCTGCTCGACATTGTAAGCAATCGCTCGACGATTTGAACTCTTGACTAAATTGAGCATAAATATATAGAGTAAATGTGATAAGATAAAATCCAAAATAGTGAACAGAAAATAAAATCAAAAGATACATTCAAACAATATATGTATGTATGTGTGTGTGTGTGTCTACGTACGATGCATGTGCAAGAACTTTTCCAAAAATTGTTTTCCATCTGTCGCAATTGTATTGATGTAGCCTATCAAGCCGTACTGAAGGGCATTTCGGCATTTCCAGAGCACAAATATGTTATGTTGATTTCTATATACTTATTATATTCTGATACAACTCCAGCTGAGCCCACAAAATCCAAGCGATAATTGAAATGAGCACAAAAGAGTTAACTATATAATCATATGCAACAATATATAAATATATATAGATATATGTATGTGTGTGTGTGAAAATTCTATGACGCGAAAACAAATATGTTTAAAAACAAAAAAACAAAAACAAATGCTTCAAAAACTGTTGCCTTGATAGGTGCGCTTATTGTTCCACATGTTGCTGCAACAAACACAGACAGAGAGAGAAAAAAAGAGAGAGGGAGAGAGAGAGGATGTAATCGTTTATACAATATATAAATATGTATATCTATTTATTATTATATCCTAATCTATAAACTGTATACCAGACTATATATATCTATATATAAACCATACTGAATTGTATGTATTTTTTTTTTTCGGGCACAAGCCCTCGTCATATTTACAGAATGAACAAAACAAAGCATCAAGTAAAAAAGCCAACAATTTGTGTATGTAAAACGACATAAAATACTTGGATCTTAAGATGGTTGTTGTTTGTATTCCCGCTCTGGACATGGGGTACCTAGAATTCCGCAAACTGTAACTGTGAATCTATGAGAGATTGTGGATGTTGCAAGGAATCAAAAACAGACCATATTCATTTAATTATAGATATATACATTATATAGTATGTGTGTGTGCGTGTGTGTGTGTGTGTGTGTGTGTAGGTGTGTATACTCGAGTTTAGCCATAAAATATGATTGTGTTAATGAAACGTATGCTTCTCCATGATAAAAGCTGTTTTCAAATTATATTAAAAGCCAAAAACAGTTTATTTTCGTGCGACAAATTGTAAAGATTTTATGTAAATTAATTTGATAGAAATGATATGTGAACATAATCAGATGTTAAGCTATAATAATAATCCTTTATATATATGTTATATATCTTATGCGGCAAGTCTGTCAAATTATGCGATCTTCGGCACGCCGAATATATGTGGTAACAATTTGTCGACGATTTGCTTAAACTGTTTTATAACAATTATTTAACAAAATACGCTTAATGTGAACATAAAATAAAGTTGTTTTTCCTTTTTTGATGTCTGCATCCAATGGACTTTCTTTACATAGTGCTACGCTTTTTGCTGCTGGGCGTGTCAGGGTCGCCGGCGCCCTCGTCGTCGCTGCGTTCGGCACGTTTGCGTTTCTTTTGATGCTCCTCGACCAGCTCGGAGATGCGCAAATGATTGCCGCTCATTTGCAGCCAATTGATGTACTAGGAATAACAATGGATTAGCATGTGTGCCGGGATGGGTTTAGCTAATTGGGAGTCGCCCCTTACCAGGGTATTGGTGCGCACGCCCGCATCGTGCAGCTTGGACTCAATGTTGTCGAGCCGATGATCGGGCTTGCTGTCCGTGTCGTTCTTGGATATGTCGAGCAGATGGCGGACACGTTGGCGCAGTGTCTCGAATATGATGCGACCTATGACATGGTTGCGATCGTAGGGCGTCAAATAGCGTCCGAACTCATAGAAATATGGATGCAGTCGACCCAGTTCGATGTGCGTGGTCTCCGCCTCGCAGACGGCCTTATGAACATTCTTGTAGATATCTGGCACGGCCACTGTGAAATACGCATTGTTCACTTTCAGTTCCTTGATGTACCACAATGGCAGATTAATGGTTCGTCCCGGTTCCAAGTCGTCCGTCTCAGCGCCGGCATCCAGAAAGCCTGCGGTAAAAACAATGTGCATAAAGCCGGTTCCAACACGAAATGCCCAGCTCGTTTCGTACCCATACGCTGTAGGCGTGTGTTAACTTTGCACTCGACCTTCTCCTGGGTGACAAATATGTCTTCAATTGAATAATAGTTGGGAAAGTAATTCATTGCTGACATATAAAAAAAAAACAGCTGTTTTTTTTTGGCGCCAAATGGAGTTGTGTGAACAGAGCGCAATTTTGAGCACGTTAAAGTTGGCTGCGAGCGCAAATAAATTATCGAATCGAAAATCGGGAATACGATAGGTTGGGTATCGTTTCATTTCTAATGCTATATGCTTTACGTTATTTGCTCGATTGTATAGTCATTTGTTAATAAAATTCAAATTCATTTTCAGTTATATTTGTATGTAGGCTATCAATATTTATTTCATTTGTGGGTGAATCTTGTTTTAAAAAGTGCGCGTTCTAGTATCGGCGCTCCAGTGCGCACTATCGTTAGCTAAATATGGCGTAGTTTTTGAAAAATATCTATTAACCCATATTTTAAGGCTCAACAGCATACAAAATAGTTCAATAGAAGGTTTTACTATGACTTGACGGTTGTATGATTGAAAATCAATTTAAGAAATGTTTTTCAAATGTGGTATTTAAATCGTTATCGTTATCGAACTTTTGGGTATTTTTTTTAATACGAAGCGCAGAGTATTTTCGCGCATATTCTTCGCGGCCACACTTACCTTGTAGTTCACGCGAGTCTGTCGCCATGTTTGGTTATTTTATTTGTTTTTAAAGCGGACTAACACCAGATAAAGTAAAACGCTCCAAGTTAGATGTGTCGTGGAATTTTGTTTGAATTAATAGAAAACAAGGATCGCGTCCGCACTCTATTGTCGTAGAATACATTTTTTTTGCCAGTGCAACTGCATCCAGTGAGAAAATTTCAACAACAATATAATCGTTCCATTTGCACAAAAATAGCCTAAAAATTCGACAACAAAACAACAACAACAACAGTAGCGGCAGCCGCGGCACCAATACCAACGACAACAACAACACTTAACTGTAAAAAGCCGCAACGCAACAGAGCAAAAAGCGCTGAAAAGTGTTACACAAAGTGAAATTGCCTTTTGCGGCACACAAAATTAAGTACACGGCAACAGCAGCGGCAACAGCAACAGCAACAGCAGCATAAAACAAATAACATTTTGTGCGTGTGCGTTGATTTTTGAGAGCGGCTGTAGTTGAGCAGCGAACAATTCCAATTGGAATCCACTGCTGCCTGCATCTATTGAAGGCCGACAACAACAGCAACAACAACAAACATACAAAACAAAAACAAAAACAAAAAAATGGGCGATTTTGATTTAAATGTGGACAGTCTAATACAGCGGCTGCTGGAAAGTAAGTAAAGATAAATACCTCTAGACCTATTATGCTCTGTTTATTATCTCCCATTCTCTTTCCAACAATTCCTTCTCGTATTCTTCTCAACTTTTAATTTATAACCTAATTCTGGCTGGCTGATTGTGTCTGTGCGAGCGAGCGAGCGAGCGAGAGAGGGTGAGGAGAGCGCCTCAAAACGATTGCATTTTCTAATTATTGCACATTGTTCGTTTAGTTTGCAACAACAACTGCAACAACAACAGCAAATGACGCACAAGCGGCCAATTACAACAACAATAAAAAAAAAAAAAAAAAACAAGAAGAAGCACAAGCCGCACCATAAGCGGCCTCCCCCCTTTAATTTGACTTTTGTATCAATTAATTTTAATTGATTTTCATTGCTTCTCAAATGCAAGCAGCGAACCTTGTTCTTGTTTTTGTTGTTATTGTCATTGTTTAGCGGGTTTTTTGTTTTCAAAATTTTGTTGTAATTTTTTTTTTGTTGTCAACATGCTTAACATGGCTCATTAACAATTAACAGCGCTGCTTTTTGTTTGCATAACAGCGGCCTGCTAATAACATGATCGTACATGTCAATTCGCTGCTGTTAAGTGTGCCGTTATTTCTTGCATGCTTTTATATAATGCCCATTTGGGCCATGGCAAAATTGCTGCCGCCGCATGACGTCACCAGGCAGCGACACAGTTGACTGTTTGCTGATAACACGATCATGAATCAGGTTAAAGCAAAAATTATAAAAAATAAACAAATATGTTAAAATAGGCGGAAGCGCAAAACATTTCAATCACGTGCGCGCTCATTTCGCGCTTCCTCCGTCCCTCTGTTGCACTAATAACAGAGTCGTCATTTGCACTGTTAATTGCGTTTACATGTTCGCTCCGCTGCATTTGTTATTAACATTTAGCAGTGCGACACATTCGTAAGCGCTAAATAGTTTAGTTATTTGCAGGGAGTGTAGAAGGGGGGTGGGTGGGTGGTATTTGCAGCCTTCAGCTTAAGCCGATTAGCGTATGTACGCCTTGTCCGCTAGGTGGCGCTTCACCAATGGATCGGTTTATTGACGACTTTGACTTGGCTGCAAAATTGCATTTGGCCACACTTTTAAGCATTTGCTGTCGTTTTAGTTGTTGTCTTATTTCGTAACGCGTACATTTCCGCACTTTGGCTCTGACGCGGCCACCTTTAGCTAATGATGACCCCGACAAAAACTAGAAATAAAACATAAACGACGGCAACAATAAAAAAAAAAAGAACATTTTTCATGACTGATGTTTGTGCGTGGGCGGACACGCCCTATGCCAAGGTCAGCTCCATGGGCTAGGTCATGCACTCGGCGAGCATGTCGCAGGCAACGGCAAAAGAAAAAAAAAAGAGAAAAAAAATAGTAATGAAAAAATATTGTCATTAATTTTAATCCTCACACTTGGTGGTGCCGAAATTTCATTTTTCAAATTGCAAATTGAAATTACATTTTCAAGCACTCTCATCAGCAGCTGTTACCGTTTCCTCTGACACCCCCCAACGCCCGTCAACTATGTTACTTACCCCATCGTCATGATAGCCACCCCCACCCCCCCATTTGATTATTATTTTGTAATTTTTTATTTGATTTCTCTCGCCTCGCCGGGCAATCGTTTTATACGCTCTCGAATGTGTGCTTCCGTTCGATAAGAGCGCCAGATTGCGAGTGCTGTCGAGATTTTCACAAAAATCCATCAATCTCACATATCAATATCGAAAAGTACATATACATAAAGTACATATGCATTTGCCATTGACAATTTGCTTGGAAATTGCAGTTAAACTAATAGAAATTAGGATAATATTGAGAACTTGGCTGCAATAACAGAGATTTAACATTTCCTGTACTAACAGGTCTGTTAGGCAGCTTGATCATGTTAAGTGCGCAAAAATGTTAATGTTTAAGGTCAACGTCTCTGTAAACCAATTTGGTTTTCAAAAAAAACTCTTTTTTTCAATAAATAAGCCTTATGTTCTTGAAGATTGTGGCCTAGATTATTAATTTTGTAACAAAAAAAAAAAAATGATAATAATTTAATTGAGGAGTCAATTTCTGTAACCCCCTTCAACTAATTGACGATCGCATGCAGCTGTGCGGCTCGGAAAATGGATACTGATATGGAAAAAAATCAATATTTATTCATAAATATGAAAATGAATGGTAAATGCAGAGAAAACGTAAACACAAGATAACCAACGATAACAGTGAAAGGTAGACAGGCCGCTCTTCTCCTCTGCAGCTCGCCTGTAGTCCAGCCGTTCCCGAAACCCTGCTCCCAACACACGCCCATCCTCTAATGCCCCGTTTTAAGTTTTTCCCCAAGTTAATATTGCTGTACTTAATCTATAACTCTATATATATATATATATAAACATACATGCATACATACATGTATGATCTATGTCTACAAATGTAAATATATATGTATGTGTGTGCCATGAAAGATTTCAAAAAACAAAAAGAGGCCGAGGAGCATGCACAGAAGCTGATCATTGCTCAACAATTGGCCGCTTCTGGCGGCAGCGGCAGCGACGGCGGCGTCTCTGCCTCGAGCTCAGCTGCCTGTTTAGTGGGCGGCGGCACGCCCAACAGTGCCTGCAGCGGGGCAACGGCAAGCGATCAGCTGGACGAGCTCACCGAACAGCAGCGCCGCATGCTGCAACAGTACTCGATATCGCCGCCCAGCGAGACAATGATATCGGCTGATGGGGACCAAATAACGGTGCATCATCCGCGCGAGGAGCCCAAGAAATCCAGATTGAAATTGCGCGATTTCTTCGTTGCCGAATTTGGTATTATATTATGTTGATGATATTTCATATCGTTTCTCTCAGCAAGCTAAATTCACAATCATCAGCTCGCTCTTTCTCTCCCTCTCTCTCTCTATCTCTCACACAAGTAGCGCTCGCTCGCTCCTTTCTCTCGCTCTGTCTGTCCCTTTCGCTTTCGCTCTCGCTCTGTCTCGCTGTCTCGATCAACGTGTGTGTGTGTGCAAGTACAGTGAAAGCTCTACGAACGTACGCTACATTTTATTCTTTTTCCACTTGAAACTGTACAAAAAACTATCCCAAACTGGACTTAAATGAAAACTGGAAAATTGAAAGCGTATCTCGCCTTGTGAGAACCAGGAAACCGGAACCGTTTGCGTTCGCTCCGGCGAGCTTTCACTGTATATTGCCCGTCTTTTGTGCCCACAATCCTCATCCTTTGCCTTTGCTCCAAAAAGTCAGCTAACAATTGACATTTGCTGTTTTCACACAGTTGGCATTGCATTGCTTTGTGGCTAATCCTTTCATCACGTTCTTGGGCACAAAACAACAACAACAGCAACAGAAACAAAAGTATGCAAAATAGTTTTTGTACCCAAACTTCTCCGTTTACACAAGGGAATCGAAACAAAATACATAGTTGAGCCCGTTGGCACAAAATGAAATATGTAGCTTGATTCAATTCCAATGCATTCCACTTGAACATAACTCACATACGCATATGATGGAAATTATTTCTGGCGTTTCTGTATTCTGCCAATTCTGTATTCGTAAACATTGTGACTAAAAATAGCTAAAGAGCCATAAATGCATTTTACAAAAGTTTCAATAATGTTAAAACTCATTTAAAATTTTGCAAGTATTTTGCTGGAATATGCACTTGTTTTTCATAAAAATATGCTAAAATAGAAATAGACAATTAATAATGTTAAATTCAATTTGAATTTGAATTCCTATTCATGCAAATGCTTAGTTTCGAGCAATAACATGATTTAAATATTTAACAGTGTTCTGCTCAACGCCATCTGTTTTTTTACAGAACTGTTAAGAAAAGCATGATTAGCAGCTAAGTCTGGCTTAGTTTAAATATAGCATACATATCTTAGTTAGTTTTAGTAACTATCTAATAAATAGGAATCTACTTGAATACAGCTTGCGATCTGAAAGTTGTATCTATGATCAAATGTTAAACAAAACATAACATTTACATAGCTGTTAAATGCATAGCTAACTTCTGTTAACTTTCTGGCTTGGCAACGTTAACATAACTCGACTTAACATCCGTACAGAAAAATCAGGAACATTTTGTTTTGTAGCTCACTTTATTTTCTAGTGTATTGTTGCACTTATCTGTCGCACTCTTTGCACAATTTATGCAGCCGAGTGCATTGTCATTGCCAGGCCCATTACCCATGTTTATGGTGTGTCTGCTTTCTGTCATTTGTGGTTAGCTTCCCGAAGCGATGTTACGGCCCCCAAAAACCCACAAAAAATCAACCCTCGCTCACCAAGAAAAATATAAAAAATATATGATTGTAATTGTTTTCACACGCCAGATTTGCAAATGTCAAATAAATTCTGGCATATTATGCACTCTGGACTGAGGGGTAGCAATGCTAATATATAACATGTACATGGATGATTTCTCTCTCTGTGTTGTAGTTGATTGTGACACGCGACTTATACCCAGCTACTCCCCCCATTCCCGCTAGTCTTCTGCTTAACGGCCAAAAAACAATAATCGTAAACTATCTCGAAATTGATTGGCGTTGAGTGTGCAAAAATTTACCATAGACATGAAAACGGAAACAGTCACCGAATGAAATTTGGCATTCGGTAATCGCTGCTCGCTGTTTGCTATTGTTTATATTATTATTTTATTTTCATTTTTATAGTATTCGCTTCTCTTGTCGTGTGCAAACAGGTTCATTCACGTGATTTGATGGCACTCTCCACCCTCCAGTCAGCTCAGATCCGCTTCACCCACTTGCAAAATAATAATAATAAAAACAGAAACAAAGCAAAAACCATTTAGCTAATCAGTCGCACAGAGCACAGAACTCAATGAAGGTTACGTAGCGCCCCAGCAACCCACATTCACATAATTTTCGTGCCAAAGTTATCACTTTAAATGACTTTTACACCATCAAACACAATTTTGTAAACATTTTCCGGTTCCTGGTTGTTTAGCTATATTAAATAAATCATCTGGAAAATAGTTTGAAAGCTATTGACTTCTCTTGAGTTGCCGATTTGTTGTCAAAGATTTAAATACAAGCTTATATTTAAGCAAGCATCGGAGACATATGAACTTTTGATTGACGTGATCATTTTAAAATATTTAAAAGTATCGATAACATCTTAACATATATTAAAATATCTGGATATAATTAATCTTAACAAAATTAAACAAAGTATTTTGAATATAGGTTTTCTAAAGTACTCAAATGTGACAAGGATTCTTATACCAGCTGCAAGTGTTAATATGAGTTATCGAAAAAAAGATATATATCGGTTTGGTCGATATCGATATCAGTGTATCTGCAATTACTTTTGAATGTAATCTATTCAAATCGAGAACATATATACTGTAACGATAAATTATCGATGCATTCCACCTTGATCCAAACGAATGTAATCGAGGGAAATATCGATATCATTGACGTACGCATAGTTATCGAAACATACATTGCAACAACAATTATAAATAATTATCGATATATGTCATCTTATTTCAAGCGAATGTGTTTGCTTACTTTTCGTTTGGTCAACTAAGATATTGATTAGTTTGAAACCTTTTAAACAGGCCTTCTAACAACTGTATTCCATAGTCAATCATCGGTAAACAAGCAGAACGTTCCATCATTGTCCAAAGTTATCTAAGAAGCTCTTCAACATGTCCGACAAGTTGGCTCTACCCATGCTGATAAGATACACATCGTAAATATTGATAAAAACCGAAGTAACAATGGAAACACCTGTAACTATTTTAGTTTGTTCAGATGTGCAAATTTATTTGCAATGTTGATTGCGCAGTGTTATCGATTTGTTCGACTCTATGCAAAGTAATCATAGTGTCTGCTTTGAAGGACTTAGTTCCAGTTACATGTTTCCATGTCCATCTCCACGCCCATTTCTACAATCGTTTGATTTCGTTTCGTGCTCAAATATCCTTCGTTATTCTTTGATGCATTTCTAATGTTTGTATAATATTTGTATAATTGAGTTGGTTGACTTTCTGTTATTGTTTTTGCTCTCGTTGTTGTTGTTGTTTTTGTTGTCGCCGTTGTCATCGACGATGTCGCCAGAGACCCATGCCATATGTTATAGTTGTTGTTGTCGTCGCTTTTGTCGGGGGCATCTTTCAAGTCTGTTCGCGCTGATTGAAAATAGAATTTGAATTTGAATGTCATAACCTTCACTTGAGTCCCATCTATTAGACTCAAAACAAATATATTAATAATAGCATGTAATAATAATAATAAAAGGAATATCATTAGATGCTTCAAATTGCCAGCGGCTCGACTCATTGCGTGCGATATTTGCAACCGCCAACGGGAAGTGGAAATCCAAAATTGTTCGTTTCGTTTTATTATGTGGGTGGCCCCCCTCCCATTTCCTAGCATTTTCCGCTAATGCCTTGCCATTTCGTTTAAGTATTTTTTGATTAGCTTTTTGCCATTGACTTTATCATGGCGTGAGTGCTAACAAAATTGTTGATGGTTTTTTGCCTAATTGTGAATGGATCCAGGGGCTTGAAGAAATTACTTATTGCCTTTAAAATGGAAAGTCCTCGATGTAATTTAGGCAGGAATAAATTACTGAATAGCACAAGAGATTGTTTGATACTGTAAGTGTCTAAAAAAAGCAAAACTAAAGAGAATAATAAATAAGAGCAGTCCCGTCGAGAGGGCTTGGTCATATTCCAGTTCATTCTTGTCCTTTTAATACATATTTAATGGAAACACAGCATATGTCCCTTGACATGTCTCCCATGTTTAGAAGTTAATTATAACAATATAGCATGCTGGCATATTTACACATTGTAGAATATTTGGAAGCTTTTGTCTGCATACTCAACTTGAAGAGCCTTTCTAGATTGTGGCCTCCAGGCAGGCTGGATGTTGGGCCGCAATTAAAAGTGCCTGGCATCAATAACTAGAGTGCGTCGGCTTCTAGCGAAATTGCTTTCCGAGAAAACAGCTTTTGATTGCTGTTGCTTGTTGACCTTTAGTTTTAATATTGCATTCCTGGAATTCCTTGGCCAATCTGAAAAGCTCTTGTGCTCTTGCGGTCTGTATGTCATCTCCTCTTTCTCTTTATTATCTTAGCTTAATGTTGCTTGAATTGAAATGGCTGACTCTTTCGAGTCAATTAAAGCATTTGTCAAGTTTGCCTGCCATCAACAGAGACATCAACAACAACAACTAAAAGATAGAAAACTGCAATCATATTATGACAAGTGGCTAACGAAAAGCCAACACAGCCGCAAAGTTTGTTCATTAAATAAGAGCACGCTTCATGCATGCTTAAGCAGCCCGCAAACAAGCAAACCAAAAAAACAAAATAAAAAAAAACCAAAAAAAATGAAAAGAAGAAACTGAAAAAATACAAAAATATAACGAAAAACACAACAATACAAGAAAAATGTACATAAAACCCCCGGAGAGAACTGAACCCGAACCCCAAGCCCAAGCCTAAACCCAAACCCAAATCCAAACCCACAGTTACAGTAAGTAACAGCTACTGCCCGTTGCTAATAAACAACTGCAAGTGCCCAATACCCTGTACAAAGTTGGTTTACAATCGGATCGGTAGACCCGACGTAAACGTAAAGGCAAATTGCTAAATATTATCGATTAAGGGATATAATCGATTAAATACTTATTGCTGACAATATGTATCGATAACAGATTCATGATCGATTCCTGATTTCTGTGTTACACTTCTTCTTCTTCACTCTGTAACATAATTAATGATATGATCGATTAACTGCTAATTGCTTATATGCGTATCGATAGCAAATTTATCGATTATACGATATATGTTAACATATTTTACTGTGGCATTATCGATGAAATACTTATTGCCCATATATTAGTCAATATCAGATTTATCGATGTCTGATTATTGCTTACTTCTTTTTCATAAAACAATCGTAGGCTTTTAAATGTTCCGAACACAAATTTGTCGATATAATGGACGACATTTTTTTGAACAAATTTATACTACAAATATTATATATATATTCGTTGAAATAACTGCCTTTTATCGATGATATAGATTACAGAGTTATTGGTTATTTAATAAACAACGATCTATATCAAGTTCGTAGAACTAGCAAAGGTAAAAATGTATATTCGGAGTATCTGACTACCCGTTGCTGTCCGCCCGAGAGAGGGTATGTTTTGTGTCGCATACGCTCGACTGCCTGGCAACTCACTTGCTTAATTATCATTTCGCCAACAAAATTCAAGTGGATTTTGCGGGCGTGCTGCTAAGGGGCTGATGGAGTGGCGGTGGGGGGGGGGGTGGGCGTGTATCGCTGCCTCATTTATATGCGATGTTACACGATATGACACTATAATTTACACCAGCGGACAAGCCAAGTGCCACGCCCACCGCCTAACGCCTACAGCCTGGAGCATTTTACCTCTTCCCCAATGTATTTAGTTTTGTTTTGCTTTGTTTTTTTTTTTTTTAACACACATCTTTTAGTTGGCTTTGCTTTTGTACTTTGTCACATTGCGTGCACTTGGCAAATAAAAGTGAGTGAGATGTACGAAAAAAAAAAATGAGAATTGCCAGCGGAGCAAAATGTTGTGGCTAATGACAAGTGTGTGTGTGAGTGTGTGTGTGAGAGTGTGCGGGTGTTGCCAAAAGGATACTTGAGCGCTTAGCGCCACTGTCGGCCAATTTTGAAGGTCGCAACTCTGACGAGGCCAAGCGACAAACGACAAACGACAGCCAATGTCGACCCACCGACCGCCTGACCATTTGACCCCAAATATGTAATTCTTTGAGCAACACACCCAACTCGCACACACATACAGCTTAATACCACGTTTGACCTTTTGACTTAGTTTTTCTTACTTTATTTGTGCAATTTTCTTACTTTTTTCGCTGCCATTTTTTCTCGTTTCGTATTACTTAGCAAGTAGTTTGCTTTTTCGCAGCGTCTGTCGTTGCCGTGGGTCAGTTGGTAAAGCTAATTTTAGGGCTATTCCCAATGGCTGTTATTAAGCCTTAATCGGATGGGCGGCTGCATGGCTTAAGGCGCTTAAAGGCGGCTTCAAGCGATACTTTGGCCATGCTGCAGATATATATTATGCAGTTACAGGGTATTTCAGTTTGTCGCAGGGCAAACATAACCTACTACACAGTTTGGATTCGGATAAGCAAGAAAAACTACGTTTAAAAGGTTCCTCGAACACCTTTAAAAGATTAGATTATTTCCTTTCGGATCTTAAGTACAGGCTGTGCAAGGCCTGTAGAATATGTTGCATACTATTCTTCAATATTGTTTGATTCTATGATTATAAGTTAATAACTTTTAAAGTTGCTGATAAAGTTGATCGAAGAAAGTGCTTGCAGCTGTAGCTGTATGGTTATTGAAAGTTGCTTTAAACAATTTTCAGCTTCAATTCTCGATTCAATATTTATTAGAATTCTTATTGAATTGTCTTAAATAACATATGATAACAAATTAGCGCTTAATAAGAATGTGAATTTGATCCACAACTCAAGATTTATTATTATTTATATATATTATAATATTAAACAATATTTGTATAAATAATTGTTAGCAACAGAATTTTCGTATCGAATAGAATCGAGTAAAGCTAGATTAAAACTAATCTGAAAATCTCACCAATTGTTGATCAGAGATTGTGGCACAATTTACACTTTCACTGGACAATAATAAACCAATCTTGACTTTTCCCTTTTCATACTGTTTAACAAAGTTTTAAAAGAATATTTTGGTATGTGAATATAGAATGTGAGTGTCGAATATGAGTGTCAGTAAAAATGTTAAGATTCTATGACTAAAGAACGATCGAAAAGTGAATAACACAATTTTCTTATATGATGCCGAGTTGCTATTGGACCAGGAAAGTGTATCGAGCAGTCAGTAGCACCCGATTGCAATGTTCTAACATTTTCTTTATATTATATTACTTGGTCTCTTTGACGGTCGAAAATTGATGAGCGATGTGGCGCCCTCTGTTGAGCCCGGGGGTCAGGTAAAATACGAGAAGATGTTGTGGCCAAAAAAAAAAAAAATGTATTTCACAGCTGCCAGCGACGACGGCAAGAGCAATAACTATAGTCAAAAGTGCTTTCGACTAGCAGATACCCTGAAGGTTGTAAACTTAAACTTAAACACACACACACACACTCAGGCAAGCCTCATTCCATGCAGGTAAAGTTGTGTATGTACCAAAGCGCAGGGATATATCTCTAGTGGGTTTTTAATTTTACTTCTATGAGCTATGCACTGCTTGGAATAATCCGTAGCCGTGTCTACTTTACATCCTTCATCATCAACTCAAGCTATCATTTGAATTAGGGTATAACAAGGGCTGGGAACGCCAACGCCAAAACCAACGCTCTTAACGCCTTTGTGCCTTTGACGTCACGGACCAAGCTGAAGTGTGCGCGCGTGTGCGTGTGTCTGTGTGTGTGTGTGTGTGTGTGTGTGTGGGTGTGCGTCTGTGCTTGTCATGATTTATGGTGCACTCGCACACGCGCACACACTGCAATTGGCCGTTACGTGTAACGTGTTCGTTCGAAAGGAAGCGCACTCTCCCTCCTATTCGCGTCGCTGCACGCTTCCTTTGGCCTCTTCGCCTTTTTTGGCCAGCTCTTTCCATTTCTAATTGCTGACATGCCAAGCGCTGCTATTTGCCCATTGCCTGTCGCCCGTTGCATACTTTAATGCGCATGCAATTTTAATGCCCCATCGTCGTCGCCGTTGTCGCCATCGTGTCCTGCCGCAGCCCCAAACACCGTGCCCACCAAACGCCGCGCCCCGTTTCGCAATTGCAAATTTCATGAGCAGCTGCAAAAATATAAATCAACAAAGTTGCCTTCAAGCAAAGCACCAACCAGTGCAGCGACAGAAAGCGAGCGAGCGAGCGCTTGTGTCCCAAGGAGTCGGTAAGGGAGTATAGTAGTATGCTCCATTCGGGTCACGCTGCAGGATGTGCCGGCAAGTGGGCGGTGGTGGACGGCTGGGACTGTCGCTGACTGTTGCATAAAATATGGCATGGCCCGCTTTTTCATCGATGAATGGCCTTTCACTTCTTCATTTCTTGCCTTTTTCTTGTTTTGGTACTTCTTAGTTGTTGCCTTTGTGAATCCCCGTGCAACAGTTTTAACTCTAAGCTGCTTATGCAAAAACTTAACCAAAGTACAAATTGGCGTTGCTAATTGCATTTTTCCCTTTTATTGCTGACTCTCAAGACGTTTGGCAACTGTTGCGGTCTGTCTAAGGAGTTATATTCAATTAAAGTTTCACAAATTAAAATTATTGAATCTAGCAAATACAACTTTTATTTGAACTATACAGCAAAGTTGGTTTAATAATAATGTAGAATTCATTGAGGAATTGGGTTAAAGTTGTTGCTAATCAGACTTAAGTTAATACGCAACTAATGCAATCTCTTGTCATTTTCTTATTCTTTAACGCAAGCCAGTCGCTGGTTCTAACTACAGTTCATTAAACTGAACATTCATGAGCCCAGTGTTTGATTCAAGTTTTGGCTTAAAGCAATTTCATTTTTAATTGTGAGTGAAATAAATTAAATTTGTCATTTCTAATGTAATCTAATGAAAATATTTTATGTACAAGATGCGGGCAAATCTTGAGATAAATGTAAGGCCTTAGACTAATGATATTCACCCACAAAAGTTTGATATATGTTATTGAAATCATTTTGAAATACAAATTTATTTTGTTTCGTATTTTGTTTTAGTTAACTTGGTTTGGTTTGCAAGTAAAATACAAATTGTGATTGGAGTTTTTCCATTTCCTTCTGCATATGCCCTATTTTAGCAGTTTATCCTTAGCTTTGAGTTAGTTATAACTTAAAACAAGTAAGGGGTTCTAGTCGGTAGCTCCCGACTAGGGGATACCCTGAACCCTCTTCCTCCAACATCGAATGCAGATATATATTCTATTTTAGAAGATATATGTCAAGTTTGGTGACTCTAGCTCTTATTAGAGCGGACGGACGGACAGACAGACAGACAGATGGACATGGCTAGATCGAATCGTCTATTGATGATGATCAAGAATATATATACTTTATGTGGTCGGAGATGCTTCCTTTTACCTGTTACATACATTTGCATTTTGCCCATCATCATCCAAAAAGTTTCGATGAGTTATGTCGCGCGTTTTGGAACGTCATATCTCCGCGCGGAGCTATTACCCGAGATATTATGTCGTTTTGGAACGTCATATCTCCGCGCGGAGTTATGTCGTTTTGGAACGTCATATCTCCGCGCGGAGTTATGTCGTTTTGGAACGTCATATCTCCGCGCGGAGCTATTACCCGAGATATTATGTCGTTTTGGAACGTCATATCTCCGCGCGGAGCTATTACCCGAGATATTATGTCGTTTTGGAACGTCCTTTCTCCGCCGGGAGTTATGTCGTTTTGGAACGTCATATCTCCGCGCGGAGCTTTTACCCGAGATATTATGTCGCTTTGGAACGTCATATCACCACGCGGAGCTAATACCCGAGATATTATGTCGTTTTGGAATGTAATATCAACGCGCGGAACTATTACCCGAGATATTAAAAATAAATCATCGAAAAAGTTTCGATTTTCGCACCGACCTCGATTTTGAAAAAAAAAACGTGTGTAAGCCCTTGCCATTTTGTCGATTTGGGTCAACATTTTGAATTCAGCACTTATGATAAAAAAAGGATGTTGATCAACAATATATATACTTTATGGGGTCGGAGATGTTGCCTTCTGCCTGTTACATACATTTGGATTTTGCACAAATACAATATACCCTTATACCCATTTTTAATGGGTTCAGGGTATAACTAGTTAAGTCTTTGCTTTTAGCTCGAAGTAAGCAGACCTTTTAGAGTTTGGGTCTTGCAACGAAAATGTGAGTGGTTTGTTCTTTCCTTACCGGGTCAGAGTCTTGCACTTTCTTCAACTTTACCCTATGGCTTATGAAGTATCTCGAACTTCTAGTCGCGAAAGTATCTGCACTCGTACATTAAAAGATGCTCATGTGGATTTAACTACAAGTTAACGCTAAACAGGAATCTTTTTATCAAACTCATATCAAATCGAAATCAGGCACAGACCAAACCCCCAAACGACCTTGTCGCCCATTAGAAACTTTCTGTAAAACTGTTCCAAGCAAATGACCAACTGTGTGTTTGAGTTGCCTTCACAGCTGCCCTTCCTTGACGCCCGCCCCCTTTTTTGTGTTCCTCACCCCAGCCCCTAGCGTGCCCCAACTGTGCACGTGGCCCAAATGGCTTTCTTTTTATACCCTGAACCCATTAAAAATGGGTATAAGGGTATATTGTATTTGTGCGAAAACCAAATGTATGTAACAGGCAGAAGGAAGCATCTCCCACCCCATATATATATTCTATATATATATATATATATATATATATTTTTGATCAACATCTTTTTTTATCGACAAAATGGCAAGGGGTTACATCACGTTTTTTTTTCAAAATCGAGGTCGGTGCTAAAATCGAAACTTTTTCGATGATTTCTTTTTAATATTTCGGGTAATAGCTCCGCGCGGAGATATGACGTTCTAAAACGACATAACTCCCGGCGGAGATATGACGTTCCAAAACGACATAACTCCCGGCGGAGATATGACGTTCCAAAACGACATATCACCGCGCGGAGATATGACCTTCCAAATCATCGCGATTTTTTTCAAAATCGAGGTCGGTGCTAAAATCGAATCTTTTTCGATGATTTATTTTTAATATATCGGGTAATAGCTCCGCGCGGAGATATGACGTTCCAAAACGACATAACTCCCGGCGGAGATATGACGTTCCAAAACGACATATCTCCGCGCGGAGATATGACCTTCCAAATCATCGCGATTTTTTTCAAAATCGAGGTCGGTGCTAAAATCGAATCTTTTTCGATGATTTATTTTTAATATATCGGGTAATAGCTCCGCGTGGAGATATGACGTTCCAAAACGACATAACTCCCGGCGAAGATATGTCCTTCCAAATCACCACGTTTTTTTGCGAAAATCTAAACTTTTTCGATGATTTTTTTTTTAATATCTCGGGTAAATAATGTCTGATTTTAAAATGTTATACCTTTTTGAATGCGTACGGATCTCTACCATCAATTGGCATTCAAACAAATTGAGCATCGATGGGTTCGAAAATCTTAAAGACAAAAAAACCATTAGTTCGTGAAGGCAACCTTTTTGATGATATTTTGGAATATTTCCGTCAAATAATGTCCGATTTTGAAATTTTGTACTATTTTTGACTCGTAAGAATCAGTTCTATCGATTGGCATAAAAAAAAAGGAAATCCAAAATTTTGGCACAAATCGACAAAATGGGCGAAAATCGAAACTTTTTCGATGATTTTTTTTTTATATCTCGGGTAATAGCTCCGCGCGGAGATATGATGTTCCAAAACGAATTTAAATTTTAGATGGGGCAATTTTGGTAAATAATAAGAGCTAGCGTCACGTTCTAAAATAGAATATATATATTCATTTGATGTTGGAGGAAGAGGGTTCAGGGTATCCCCTAGTCGGGAGCTCCCGACTAGAACCTCTTACTTGTTTTGTCGTTGTTTTTTTTTTTTTTTTTTGGCAACAGTTGAGGCATATTTTGGGGCATATTTTTAAAAGGAGCTTCGCCAACAGACGGCAGCCCAATGCAACAAAAGCAAAAAGAATAGGCAAAAGCATGAAGGTAACACCTTGACCTTTGGCACAGCCCATGAATTTAGCTAAAGGTGCAGCCGGTGGGCGTGGCCCATGCACTGTACGCCTCCAACCAACACGTAATAGCTTCCTGTGACGGGCAACTACTGCGGCCGGTTGCCCCACAGAAAAAGTTGCTGCTGCAGTTAAGGGAAAAGGTGGCAGGTTATTTAAAGGCGCGCGTTGTTAAAACTTTTGCAACACCTGACCCAAGCACAAAGCGTTGTTGTAGTCGTTTTTGTTGTTGCCTTTGTTGCTGCTGTTGTACAACACACTTTTATAATGGCGCAAAAAAAAAAAAAAAAAACAATAGAACCCAAAGAATAAATGAGCGCAAAGAAATTCGTATTGTAAGCAGTTAATGTCGACGTCATCGCAAGTCCAAACAAACATTGCGCGATTGGGTTATATGGGTTTCTTTTATAAGGTTTGTAACCGAAAATATTTAATTTAAGAATTCGTTTTGAATTCAATTTATTTACCTTGTGTGGCTACTGATAAAAATAATATAGATAAAAATAATATACCTTAAAATTATTGTTTCTTGTGGGAAGTCTTAGTGAGAAAGCCTGCATTGATCTGGACCCTAGGCTGGCAAAGTCTCAGCCTTCTTTTCTTCCCTTAAATGTCTTTTTGGGCAGCTTCTGATTATCTATAATTTTTATGATTATCACATGACGAACTGGCGATATCAATTCGATCAGAAGGCAAGCCTCTATGAGGGTGATCACCACGAGGTATCTTTGATTTTTGTTTCCATTTTTGCACTGACAACATTTCTTGAGAATAAGACAAGATCTGTAAGGATTTACTCCGTTTTCTATTATAAAAGTTTGCATATGCAGGGTATTTACAAGTTGTGCTGTTAGTTTTGAGCTTTCTATTTACTGTTTCTGGTTGTGTAAATAATATGTATATTGAGAGTGACCTGGCAAAGTGATTATTGTTGTTGTTGCTGTTGTTCATGACACGGATTTTAGACCATTGAGTGCGATGTGGCACAGCGGGTTTTAAGGTGTTAAGTTCAAAGTGAAGTTTGATGCAAGTCCACAATCCCCCTAATCCAAGTGGCAAACAATGTTTAGGGTTAAAGCAAGGAGCAGCACAAGAATCGACAAGAACAACAGCGACAACGGCAAAAAGAACAACATTCAAGGTAAAATTTAAATAATATCGAAAATTACGTCAATGGACTATGGTACGGTACGGACTAGGCAGACGTCGGACGGTACGGACGCAATGGGAAACAAAGTCCACAGCGATGACGAGGGCATTGCCAGAGTGCGTTGAAAGGTGCATAGGGCGAGGGGCTGGTGATGGGTGGGCGTAGCGGGACAAGGCCTTTTGCGTTATTTTTAATTAACAAATAGGCCAGGCAAATATTTAAACAAATGCAACCGACAACGCACCTGATGAAACTTTCAAAGTGGCCCGTGCATTTGGAATGGGCTGAAATGTAGTGGAAAGAGCTAAACTTTATTTACTTACCGAAATTTCAAATAGATTATATTATACAAAGATATTAAGTTTCTGTTTCTAGGCAGTCTAAGCAGAACTTGTTTTCTATTATTTTTAATGTTTTATTCATTTTATAACTCGGAAGCTGCCGGAAGCAGCTTTTGTAGCACAGAATTCTATTTTAAAATTTTCTTTGAAAGTTTCGTAGAAAGAATTAACTGGAAATTGCTGAGCCATTTTGCTGATTTTTAGAAAATATGGTAACGCCTTTCTAAGAAATGTGGCAAGCTTGTTAGGGTTTGCTGCCTGGCACTCAAGTGCTTCGATTTCACATGAATTACAAACTGAATATGTTTACATATGAATTATAAAGGCGGTTTAGCAAGAATGCACTTGAGTTCATTCAATTTTCAAACATTGAAACTCACAAAGGTTTTTGTTCACATCCAGAAGAGATATGGCAGCGCAAGGCAAGCTTATTATGTCTAGCTTATATGAACATGATATGGAAACGCTTTTGGGCAAACAAACGGCAAGCTTTAAAAACCTTTTTGCCTTTCTCATCAAGAGACACTCTTTCAATATGGTACGAGTAATGCTCCTTATTTATGTTTTGAAGAGATATGACAGCGCTGCTGCAGTCTCGTAAGGCACACTGAAATACATTTATTGCTATATGGCAGCTCTTCTGCAAGAAATATGGCAAGCTCACCAAGCAGTCCACTCGGTTTTTATCGACATAAGCTAACACGACCGTACTTCAAATCCCTCCCATATTAAATCACTCAAAACATATTCAATGCAACTGAATGTACTCTAATCAGTCACTCGAATGCATTCGAATCATAAAGATATGGCAACGTTGCTGCAGAAAATGTGTGAGAAGGTATTCTTTTTATACACTAACTATTAGTCATTTCATATGGTTTCGGATATGAATTCAAACGAATGTTCCCTCACGCATTCGTATCTATGTTCAATAATTTAAATTATCAATTTAGCTATAGATAAACTTTATTATAAGCATGACAAATGGCTTAAATGACAATTCGAATGGATCCAAAAGTAGAACTCGCTAGACAACGTTATAGCCGTTGGCCTCGTAAACATGGGAATGGAAATATATGCTTATTTTTAAGGTCGTTGCGTTGTTGTTTGTCTGTTTTTCAATGATTGTCGATAAGATAAGTGAAAATAGCCGAATGAGTGAAAGAAATGCCAAAAACGAGTACCCGAAAAACCGAATATCGTATGCCGAATGACCGACATGAATCAGCGTGTCTTTTGTAATGCTGGCGTCGATCCAAAGAGGTGCTAGCCATGTGGACTGCCGAAAGCGAGGAGCTGCGTTGAAGGTGCTGTCAGGGGGGTCTGTGGGGCGGGCTAAGGGGAAAGGGGAAAGGGGGTTGGCAGTGATGGAGGGGTAAGACTTGTGTGTTGGCTGCCAAATTGCGGCCGTGTGGGAGAGCCACACGCTAAAGCTTCCGTGTTGCCGCTGCGCTTCCTCCTCTAAAGCTGCAACAATAAGAACGGCAACAACAATTGCGACGAGTCGCTAATTAAGCAAAAGCCCCAAGTAAATAAATTGGAATTTGCACTCTGAGCGGGACAGCTGCAACAGACGCAGACGCTATAAAGCAGCAATATATATACTATATATATGCATATATATACCAGATGTCTATATACACATGCATTTAAATATATCGATAATTGTTGTGGGTGCGTAGAGAACTGCAGTCAAGAGGCGCTAAACGTGAACAAATCGATCGACGGGCTGCCGAATGATGACAGAAGGGAAGAGAAGCTAGCTTATTGTAGGGCTTAGGTTGGGGAGGGTTTTGCACTCTGATGCCGAGTGTATTAGCTGCTGACGCTTGCTACAGTAGTTTATATTTACGTCCCAGCAGAGGGTATTATAATATAGTCATTGAATGTGTAACGCATACTCTTCTATGTCCTCAACATGTGTCCAAGTCGGCCAAATCGAACCATATATATATAGTTGTTTAAATAATAATGTAATAATGGCATTTAAAATAAACATAACCTTATATACAACGCACTACTATATCATATATCTCTAAAGAAAGGATTGTGCGAAAAATGAGTTTTGTTTACAGAAAAAGCTGCTGGTTTCTTTTTAAGATATCCACGCCAAACGCTGCAATTGCAGACTTTACAAATCTCTGCACATGATTGCAAAAGTTTAGGATATGTTTCAGCAAGGGTATTTCAACGTCGGTCGACGAAGATAGCCGTTTATTTCTTCTTCTTGTTTTCTGACGTGTGTGTGTGCGTGTCTGTATTTGTTGTTTTTCGCATTTGCCGTTGGCTTTGAGTTTTTCCATTTTTCAATTTGCCAGTTCAGAATTAACAAGAAAACAAGAGAGATAGAGAGAGAGATTGCTCTAGTCGGGGGGGCACGACTGAAAGATGCCCTGAAGCCAAATGTCAAACTGTCGTTGCCATAATTTCCACTTATCTCCAAACATATTGCGGCTATGCTTATTCTTCTCCTAGCCACACATTTTTGCAAATACGTTCTTAAGTATCTTCGGTTCGATCTTTCAGGCAAATATATAACATAAATACAAAAGTTTGTTAATACTAAAAAGCGAAAACGTTTGACTCGCCTTTTGATGCTGGGCAAGACTATATATATATTTTTCTGACATGTTTCTTGCTGTTACATATATTTGCAGAAAACGAGTATACCCATTTTCAATGGACTCAGTGTATAAACAGCAGCAGCAGCAGAGGCAACAACGGCAACTATTGCTAAAAATACATTTTTTTTTAAGATTTAACTTTGCTGTTGTTGTAGTTGTTGTTGTTGTCGCACGCGCTGCCTTCATTGTCATTGTTCTCTAGCTGGGTTGGTCTAGCCGTGCAGCAAAGGGGTGAATGGGGGATGTGGTGGCAAGTATTGGGCGTAGGCAGTGGTATATAGTTGAAACGCTTTGCGAGTGCAGCAAGTGAGAAGCGAAAGAAAGTTGAAGAAGAAGCACTACACTTGACCTCGACAGTGAATTATAATTTATGAGTTCGACCAAATGAAAATCTTAGTTGATCTAAATTTACTCAGCGCGTCATGAGTACAACAATTTAATGCTACTATGAATAGACCAAAGGCTGTTTTTAGGAGTGAATTTCTGAGAAGCGATTAGAGAAGCTGCAGGCGCTGTAGAATTATAATTGCACAGAAATATGCTTAAGAGGATGCAAAAGGTTTTGGAAAAGCGAAGCTTTGAAAGAAATTGATATAGATATAGCAAAGCGAGAAACATTTACAGAATAGAAACGAAGCGAATGAAGAAAATGTGACGACGAATATTTTATATATAAAAGCTGTCTAGAAAAACAAAAAAGAAAAAAAACGCATTGATAGGTGCAAAGCGAGAAGTTTTTCGAGACTTCGCTTCTCTAAAATTAGATTTGTTTAGTTTTGTGGGAAACGGGATTAGATTTGTGTGTGTTCGTGTGTGTATAGCTCAGAGACTATCTCTGTATTAAAATCAATATGATGGAAACAGAGAAAAACATACAAAAAAAGAAAATGTCTATTAAATATTTTGAGTGCAGTAAACAGTTGGACGAACATAGCCAGATCGCCTCTGCATTTGATGAATACAAATTATGTAAGAACAATAATATTTCGCCAGAAGCCAAATGGTTCAGTTCAAAGTTGGGACGACCTGAACGAACTTATCAGTGTATCAGTGGATATCATTCAGAGAACTATTAGAAGTTGTTTTTATGGGCAACGGGTCGATATTCCATTTGTGGTTTCTTATGCTGCTGCTGCTGCTGCTGTTGTTATTGCCGATTGCTTGAAGCAACAAAATTATTTATTTATTTCTTGGCGCTGTTTGTTTCTGATTTGTTTGTTTGCTTTCAACGTTGTAGCTGCCGCTTGCTGTTGCTTGCCAAGGCAGAAATTGATTTTTATAAATAGCGCGCATACGCAACGTGGCACGCACTGAAGTAGAAAGCAGCACATTGGCTGTCTCTCTGTTTGCCTCTCTGGCTGTGTGTGTGTGTGTGTTTGAGTTTCTGTTTGCCCTCGTCTACTTTCGCTTGTCAAAAAATTTGTTGCCCGGGTTGGGGTGTGTGTATGCTTGGGGTGCATGCATGGGGTGCAGCAGCTGCTGTCACGGCACAGCTACAATAGATCGCTTCAATGGATACGTATGGAATGTTGCTGCTACTGCTGTTGCTGCTGCAGCATTCGCCATGGATGTGATTTTTTTGTTCTGCTCTCTCTGTTTTCTGTTCTCTGCCAACAAAAAGGCGAACAGCATCAGGAATCAGCGACACGGAATTGCTTTGACTCGCTTTGTAATTCTGTTTACTAAGCAATCTCAAACCAATCGTTGCAGATGCAATATACGTATCTGAATGCTATATACTCAGTATTCGAACTCTTTGCATAATCAAACAATTTGAGTGCTGCCCGTCTCTCCTAACCCCTACCGGTCCCTCTTCCTCTGTGTGCGCTACACTCTGCATGTGGCCTTCTTGCGAAATGCTCGCTATAATACAAATCTGAAAGCACAAGAAAAAATATCAGTTTATGCCAGGCGCAGCATTAAATACTCTTTAAATGTGAAGTATATTTATGTTCGTCTAGTCAAATAGCTAACAATTAAATTGATTATGAGCTCTAGCTATATGCAGATTATACTGAACGGATTACTGAGCAGAGCATCTAAGCTTGAGTCTTAATAAAGCCTTCGCTTGACACTTTTAGAAATACAAGAATTTCTGTAATTCTGATCAGATATAAAAAAAAATTTTACATGCGTTACCTATTTGATGATACAATTAAAGAACTCATTTTTTTACTCTCTTAAATATGTATTAATTGAATTGTGTTGCCAGGCCAGCTAACAACACATTTGCTCGCCGTTTGTTTAGATTTCATTTACGGCTCTTTATTTCCATTGGTGTTTTTCTTTTTGTTGTTATTTTTTATTCGATTTTATAGACAATTTCGTTTATAATTGAATTCAGCTTCGTTTTCACTTTGGCTTTTGCTCAATGTTAATTGCACAATGTTTATTTTATGGCTCCATTAAGTATTTCAAATGAAAATCAGGCTCACACACACACACACACACAAACACATGCACGCACACATGAGCATACACAGACTGGATGCGCACAAAAGACATTACGCATACGCCCCGTGTGCTACATACAAAAATTGCATTGAGCACTCGACATGCACAGCACACACACACACACACACACACAAACACACACACAAATGTCATGTAAATGGCGTTATAATCAGCGCTAATGTGCTTAAATGAGGGCTGGGGCCCAGGCCATTGTTGGTTGGGTGGATCGGTTCGGTGGTGCCATCACGTGTCCAAGTGGCGATTTTTAAGTAAATTTTCAACGCCGCTTCGTTTCGCCCAGTGCCGCCGGCCGCAACCTTCCATACAACTGGGTCAATGCAAAACGGAAGCATTTTGCAAATATGTTTTCGCCCACGTGGCAATTTTCAGTGGCTCTTTGTGTAACTTTGGGCGCTACACTCGCCAATTTGGGCAATTTTCTTGAAATTCCGATGCAGCAACTGGAACTGGAACAATGATGCAAAGCGATTCGTTGTTGCATGAATGGCTTTTGAGCATCCGAAATAACCGCAAAACCGATATCAATTGAGTTTCCATTCACATGCTCAAACTGGGGTGCATTGCTATGGGTAAAGTTGGCTCTTTTATCTCCTAACCGATTCGTTAGCAAACCCAAATTGCCTGCTAAATGCCTTGCATGTGCCTTAAATAATAAACTTACTATTTAACACATAAAGCGGTTCGCTTATGACTTACGTTTCTGGTATTGAATCTCTCGTACAGATTGTAAATATATTGTATTAACTGCCTCGTCATTTGGTCAGGAGGCGATAAACCAAAAGATTCACGATAACTAACGCAAAACGTAGCGATTATAAACCGATTTGCTTACGATTTTTACCCGTTTCGCATTATTCACACACCCGAAAAATTGAAAAATTATGTTCTTTTACCCTATTCACTAACGAACCGATTCGTTTGAGTTTGATATCTCTTTCCAATTGCTTGCTGAATAAGCTTATTAAACCACGTTGTATGTTGACCGACTTATTTTAGATTTTTAACCATTAGGCAATCACCCTTCAATTTTAATCAACTCTCAGCAGGACTTGTGGTTAGGCCATGACTATAATAAACTAGATTTTTCAAATGATTAATTTTATATACATAACTGCTTTGCTTCTGTCTTATAACTAGGCTAATTAAGCCGATTATTTAACATGGATTTCACTCATAACGTCTCTAAACCGATTTCTTGTATGTTAACCGATTCGTTTTCAAACCGCTTTGGCTCATCTTCTTGGGCAAACGATTAAGCCATAACCGCTTCGCTGTAGATTAATATTGACAGCTGGCTCTGAAGTAATGTTATCCGTTTCGCTGTTAAATCGTTGTGTTTTAGGACTGTTATCGTTTAACCTAACCTTAACGAATCTTAACAGTTCGATCTGTAACCGTTTTAACCGATTTAATGTTAACCGTCTCATTTTGAAATCGTCTGAATTTTCATTTATATTCAATTAATTTATTGATTCAATTTTCAAACTTTTGGCTGCTTAGCACATGCCCAATGCACCTGCCCCTACCACCTACCCCCGACCCCCTACCCCCTACCCCCTACCTCCAAACACTCGCCACTCCACTGCAGGCGTCGCTCGTCCTGCCAAGTGGGTCAATGCAAAACGGAAGCGTTTTCGAGCATGTGAAATATGCATTGCCTAGTTTCAGGCGCAGCAGTCGCAACGACAACAATTTAAAATGAAATTTTCTGCACTCGTCCTTAATCAACGTTCGCTGGCCCAAAGGCGTTTATCCTTGCTGCTGCTGCCATTGCTGTTGTTATGTTGTTGTTTTTGTTGTTGCTTTAGTTGTTATCTTTGCTTCATTTGGCGCAATTTCAACTTGAGCACGCAAATTCCCGCCGGCACACACAGCCCATAAAGTGGGCATTGGCTGGGGCAGAGTACCAGTGTGGATGGGCGTGGCAATTAATGACAACAATCCTATGCAAATTGTGTGTTCGCAAGCTAAAGAGCTCAAGACAGGAGCCAAAGAGCCGCCACCAATAGCAACAAGAACAAAAACAACAGCCGCATTTCGACATTGAACCCTGTAATAATGCCCTGTAATTACCATCAAGTGGACGGCCCCGAAAGAGGCGACATTTTATCGATTACCAAAACGAAGGTCAACTCGACTTCGATCTTGATGAAAAGCTGCCTAAGTGGAGATTGGGCGTGGAATGGGCTAGACTCCAAAGTGGACATTAATTGAATCAGAGTGCCGGAATGTGGGTCAATGTGTTTGTGGTTCGCCTCACGCATTTTCATGTGTGTGTGCGCGTGTGTGTTTGCTTTACATGCTGACCGAAATGTTAATTAAATTTTAAGCTGACCGTTTGCACATTCCCGATTCAAAGTGTGCGGCTGGGGGTGGTGGGCGGTGCGTTGAAAGCCTCGAAGGGTTGCGGGTTGATTGAAAATTGATTGCTTTTTGTCACAGTTTGCAGATTGTGAAGCGGTTAAGAGTACGCACTGTACACGCGAATTTAAATAATGCGTTTTCATTCAGCCAATCTGTCGTTTAATAAATACAAATGAAAATGAAAATGAAAACAACTGAGCGCTAGTCGGTACTTGGCCAGCAGATACCCTATATTCAGTGCAGTTACAAACGAATATGTACACGAATCACACGCACTTTATGCAGCGGATGTGCTTCTACTTCCCTCCCTTCTCGAAAATACACCCTGGATTATCCTCGGTGCTTATTGTCCGATTCCTATTAAATTTGCAGAGCCTACGAATGGCATACGAGTATGCTTAAGAACAGTCCAAACAGGCCCTCTTTGCACCATGCAGGGTATTTATAGTATAAATTGACCGAAGCGAAACTGCAACAATCCGATTTAAACTGCTGCAAAACGGCTTTTAATCTGAAAACCGAAGCTGAGTGCATTATGTTGTGCTAATTAATTCCCTGGAAAGATATTAGATAACTTTGGCCTTTTAATCAAATTTCATGCGAACTTGGTAACAGACTTTTGCGCAACAGAGCTAAAGTGTATTCCATTAAGAGAGAATCTTTTGCTAAATTTAGCCGCTGGTACTTGTTAAGCCCAAGCTGAACTTTAGTCAGTGCATTAAGTCAATTAATTTGCTGCGCGCTGTCAAAAGTCAAATTTGCATTTTCAAAATGTTGGCATCTCTGGCCTTGAGAGTGCACCATACCCTGTGAAGCATCCATTACTGTAAAAGGGCTCTATAAATGAATTAAAGAAATAAAAACAACATAAAAGTGAATAAAAACGATAAAAGCTTATGCATAAAAACAAAAATAATAATATACATTGAAGCAGATACTAATTTCTGAAAAATTTTAAAAGCTCAAGCTTTCTCTCCATTTTCCACTGAAATTAATACAAGTAGATTTTTCATCGTAGTTCACAGTTTATTTTGCCCGAAGCACTTAGCTGGAATGCGTCGTGTTTTCTGTGCTGTCAAGACGGCATGGAAGAAAGCATGAAGGATATGCTAAAGTTTAAACTCGCTTCCTTTGCCTGTTTGCCCAACTAACCGACAACACAAACTGCCATCCTGGCTGCCTGGCTGCCTGGCTGCCTGCCTTATCTTTGCCTTCATTTGCAAAGCCTTTTCACTTAATTTGCTTCACAGGCTTGCCGCCTTCACTATGCCACGCCTCTAAGTACTCTGTTTCCTGTCTCCTTCGTCTGCTCTCCGTCGTTTGTTCAACAGTTTCGCCAGCCTTTTAATGGCTTCAGCATTTCTGCACTGGCCTCACGGAAGCTGTGCCTGCTCCAGTTAAGCCTGCTGCCTGGACCGACCCTTCAGCCCGCAAACCCCCGTCTCCTCCAGTTTTGAAGAGTTGTCGAGTAATCGGGTCATGAAATGGCATCCACATTTTTCATTAAGCCAAAAGTGCGAGGCGTCTTCATCTTATTTACAATGGCCTGTCAGAAGGGCTTTCATCTCTGAAGCCCATCAGAGATACACTCACACACACATGCACACATACACACACACACCTAAACACGGAAATGCAACAACTTTGTTATTTTTTTTTTTTAAAAAAGTAGCTACTTTGAATAGCAATCTACGACAACAAACTGTGACCAGAATGCGTTCAAGAAAGGGCATCTTAACTTTTTCAAGAAACATGCATCCAAAAATATATAAAAGAGGGATATATATTTATGAAAATGTCGGGCAGCCGACTTTTTTTGCGCCTCTCTATCAATTACAAAGGCTCTAAATGGCACATAGACCGAATCAAGATACGCAAGCCAGCCCCCAATATTTCGTAATTTCCTCACCAGGAAGCTACCCTTCTCCCATGGTAGCTGGCAAATCTGTGTCTGTGACAGATATATTGATATATTAATATTCAATATATATTTATATTTGAATTTGAACCAGCGCGCTGCCGTTAGTCGGTTCGATGCTCATGTGTTCAGCACACGTTTCTGATATCTGGCCAAAGTTTAAAGCCGCATGAAAGACAAAGTTTTCAAGACGTGATCTTAGAGCTTCGCGTGCATCAAAAAATCTAGCTTAAAGTTTCAAATGCCCGTAGCTAAGTTGGCCTATACTTACTGCCAAATAAACGATTCGGCATGACAATAGTTAGTTAGTGTGTAGGCAGTTCGGTGTTGTGATAACCTGCGAGTTTTCTATTCATTTCATGCGACTAAACGCTGTGCGTTGCATAATTTGAAGCACTGCGAATAAGTTGAGCTATCATCAGCTGCAGTGTGCGCTGGCCGCGCCCACATGCCGCCCAGCCCTGAGGCCTCGGCACGTGTAATATCTTCTACATTTATAATTTCTGTCGTGCAGCTGCGCGGGGAGAGCTGGCAACCGAGGGGTGGCAAAAAATGTTAATCATGATGAACCAGTTAGACACAGAAACGAAAAAAAAAAAACGAAAATTGAAGGAAAGAGCTGGGGAAAGTGGAGACCAGTCCGATTACCAACCGACCGACCGACCGACCGACTTACTGACTGACTGACTGACTGAGGGACTGAGGAACTGGCTGGCAGTGGCAGCAGGGACCTGTGTGGGCACACACATGCATGTGCCACGTGAGGGGTTGAGGCTGAGATGGGGCTTGGGGTGCTGGCACGTGTTCGTGTCTCGTTTCTCATGTAAAATGCATGAAAAACAAACACGCGCGTCTTTTTTGCTTACGCATAAAAGTTTTCTTCTCGTTTTATTTGTATACCCTGAACCCATTGAAAGTGGGTATAAGGGTATATTGTATTTGTGCAAAATCCAAATGTATGGAACAGGCAGAAGGAAGCATCTCCGACCCCATAAAGTATATATATTCTTGATCCACATCCTTTTTTTATCATTCAAAATTTTGACCCAAATCGACAAAATGGCAAGAGGTTACATCACATTTTTTTTTTAAATCGAGGTCGGTGCGAAAATCGACACTTTCGATGATTTATTTTTAATACCTCGGGTAATAGCTCCGCGCGGAGATATGACGTTCCAAAACGACATAATATCTCGGGTAATAGCTCCGCGTGGAGATATGACGTTCCAAAACGACATAATATCTCGGGTAATAGCTCCGCGCGGAGATATGACGTTCCAAAACGACATAACTCCGCGCGGAGATATGACGTTCCAAAACGACATAACTCCGCGCGGAGATATGACGTTCCAGAACGACAAATTATCTCGGGTAATAGCTCCGGGTGGAGATATGACGTTCCTCAGCGACATAATATCTAGGGTAATAGCTCCGCGTGGAGATATGACGTTCCAAAACGACATAATATCTCGGGTAATAGCTCCGCGTGGAGATATGACGTTCCAAAACGACATAATATCTCGGGTAATAGCTCCGCGTGGAGATATGACGTTCCAAAACGACATAATATCTCGGGTAATAGCTCCGCGTGGAGATATGACGTTCCAAAACGACATAATATCTCGGGTAATAGCTCCGCGCGGAGATATGACGTTCCAAAACGACATAATATCTCGGGTAATAGCTCTGCGTGGAGATATGACGTTCCAAGACGACATAATATCTCGGGTAATAGCTCCGCGCGGAGATATGACGTTCCAAAACGACATAATATCTCGGGTAATAGCTCTGCGTGGAGATATGACGTTCCAAGACGACATAATATCTCGGGTAATAGCTCTGCGTGGAGATATGACGTTCCAAGACGACATAATATCTCGGGTAATAGCTCCACGCGGAGATATGACGTTCCAAAACGACATAACTCCGCGCGGAGATATGACGTTCCAAAACGACATAATATCTCGCGTAATAGCTCCGCGTGGAGATATGACGTTCCAAAACGACAGAACTCCGCGCGGAGATATGACGTTCCAAAACGACATAGCTCCGCGCGGAGATATGACGTTACAAAACGACATAATATCTCGGGTAATAGCTCCGCGTGGAGATATGACGTTCCAAAACGACATAATATCTCGGGTAATAGCTCCGCGCGGAGATATGACGTTCCAAAACGACATAATATCTCGGGTAATAGCTCTGCGTGGAGATATGACGTTCCAAGACGACATAATATCTCGGGTAATAGCTCCACGCGGAGATATGACGTTCCAAAACGACATAACTCCGCGCGGAGATATGACGTTCCAAAACGACATAATATCTCGGGTAATAGCTCCGCGTGGAGATATGACGTTCCAAAACGACATAATATCTCGGGTAATAGCTCCGCGCGGAGATATGACGTTCCAAAACGACATAATATCTCGGGTAATAGCTCTGCGTGGAGATATGACGTTCCAAGACGACATAATATCTCGGGTAATAGCTCCACGCGGAGATATGACGTTCCAAAACGACATAACTCCGCGCGGAGATATGACGTTCCAAAACGACATAATATCTCGGGTAATAGCTCCGCGTGGAGATATGACGTTCCAAAACGACAGAACTCCGCGCGGAGATATGACGTTCCAAAACGACATAGCTCCGCGCGGAGATATGACTTTACAAAACAACATAATATCTCGTGTAATAGCTCCGCGCGGAGATATGACGTTCCAAAACGACATAATATCTCGGGTAATAGCTCCGTGCGGAGATATGTCGTTCCAAAACGACATAACTCCGCGCGAAGATATGACGTTCCAAAACGACATAAATCCGCGCGGAGATATGACGTTCCAAAACAACATAGCTCCGCGCGGAGATATGACGTTCCAAAACGACATAATATCTCGTGTAATAGCTCCGCGCGGAGATATGACGTTCCAAAACGACATAATATCTCGGGTAATAGCTCTGCGTGGAGATATGACGTTCCAAGACGACATAATATCTCGGGTAATAGCTCCACGCGGAGATATGACGTTCCAAAACGACATAACTCCGCATGGAGATATGACGTTCCAAAACGACATAATATCTCGGGTAATAGCTCCGCGTGGAGATATGACGTTGCAAAACGACATAACTTCCGGCGGAGATATGACGTTCCAAAACGACATAATATCTCGGGTAATAGCTCCGCGTGGAGATATGAAGTTCCAAAACGATATAACTCCCGGCGGAGATATGACGTTCCAAAACGACATAATATCTCGGGTAATAGCTCCGCGCGGAGATATGACGTTCCAAAACGACATAACTTCCGGCGGAGATATGACGTTCCAAAACGACATAATATCTCGGGCTATAGCTCCGCGCGGAGATATGACGTTCCAAAACGACATAACTCCCGGCGGAGATATGACGTTCCAAAACGACATAACTCCGCGCGGAGATATGACGTTTCAAAACGACATAACTCCCGGCGGAGATATGACGTTCCAAAACGACATAATATCTCGGGTAATAGCTCTGCGTGGAGATATGACGTTCCAAAACGACATAATATCTCGGGTAATAGCTCCGCGTGGAGATATGACGTTCCAAAACGACATAACTCCCGGCGGAGATATGACGTTCCAAAACGACATAATATCTCGGGTAATAGCTCTGCGTGGAGATATGACGTTCCAAAACGACATAATATCTCGGGTAATAGCTCCGCGTGGAGATATGACGTTCCAAAACGACATAACTCCGCGCGAAGATATGACGTTCCAAAACGACATAACTCCGCGCGCAGTATGACGTTCCAAAACGACATTACTCCGGGTGGAGATATGACGTTCCAAAACGACATAGCTCCCGGCGGAGATATGACGTTCCAAAACGACATAACTCCGCGCGAAGATATGACGTTCCAAAACGACATAACTCCGCGCGGAGTATGACGTTCCAAAACGACATTACTCCGGGTGGAGATATGACGTTCCAAAACGACATAGCTCGTGGCGGAGATATGACGTTCCAAAACGACATAATATCTCGGGTAATAGCTCTGCGTGGAGATATGACGTTCCAAAACGACATAACTCCCGGCGGAGATATGACGTTCCAAAACGACATAATATCTCGGGTAATAGCTCCGCGTGGAGATATGACGTTCCAAAACGACATAACTCCCGGCGGAGATATGACGTTCCAAAACGACATAATATCTCGGGTAATAGCTCCGCGTGGAGATATGACGTTCCAAAACGACATAACTCCGCGCGAAGATATGACGTTCCAAAACGACATAACTCCGCGCGGAGTATGACGTTCCAAAACGACATAACTCCGCGCGGAGTATGACGTTCCAAAACGACATAACTCCGCGCGGAGTATGACGTTCCAAAACGTCATAACTCCGGGTGGAGATATGACGTTCCAAAACGACATAGCTCCCGGCGGAGATATGACGTTCCAAAACGACATAATATCTCGGGTAATAGCTCCGCGCGGAGATATGACGTTCCAAAACGACATAACTCCCGGCGGAGATATGACGTTCCAAAACGACATAATATCTCGGGTAATAGCTCCGCGCGGAGATATGACGTTCCAAAACGACATAACTCCCGGCGGAGATATGACGTTCCAAAACGATATAATATCTCGGGTAATAGCTCTGCGTGGAGATATGACGTTCCAAAACGACATAATATCTCGGGTAATAGCTCCGCGCGGAGATATGACGTTCCAAAACGAAATAACTCCGCGCGGAGATATGACATTCAAAAACGAAATAACTCCGCGCGGAGATATGACGTTCCAAAACGAAATAACTCCGCGCGGAGATATGACGTACCAAAACGACATAACTTCGCGCGGAGATATGACCTTCAAAGTCATTACGATTTTTTTTCAAAATAGAGGTCGGTGCTAAAATCGAAACTTTTTCGATGATTTCTCGGGTAATAGCTCCGCGTGGAGATATGACGTTCCAAAACGACATAATATCTCGGGTAATAGCTTCGCGCGCAGATATGACGTTCCAAAACGACATAACTCCGCGCGGAGATATGACGTTCCAAAACGACATAATATCTCGGGTAATAGCTCTGCGTGGAGATATGACGTTCCAAAACGACATAATATCTCGGGTAATAGCTCCGCGCGGAGATATGACGTTCCAAAACGACATAACTCTCGGCGGAGATATGACGTTCCAAAACGAAATAACTCCGCGCGGAGATATGACATTCAAAAACGAAATAACTCCGCGCGGAGATATGACGTTCCAAAACGAAATAACTCCGCGCGGAGATATGACGTTCCAAAACGACATAACTCCGCGCGGAGATATGACGTACCAAAACGACATAACTCCGCGCGAAGATATGACCTTCAAAATCATTACGATTTTTTTTCAAAATAGAGGTCGGTGCTAAAATCGAAACTTTTTCGATGATTTCTCGGGTAATAGCTCCGCGTGGAGATATGAAGTTCCAAAACGACATGATATCTCGGGTAATAGCTCCGCGCGGAGCTACGACGTTCCAAAACGACATAATATCTCGGGTAATAACTCCGCGCGAAGATATGACGTTCCAAAACGACATAACTCCCGGCGGAGATATGACGTTCCAAAACGACATAACTCCGCGCGGAGATATGACGTACCAAAACGACATAACTCCGCGCGAAGATTTGACCTTCAAAATCATTACGATTTTTTTTCAAAATAGAGGTCGGTGCTAAAATCGAAACTTTTTCGATGATTTCTCGGGTAATAGCTCCGCGTGGAGATATGAAGTTCCAAAACGACATAACTCCCGGCGGAGATATGACGTTCCAAAACGACATAATATCTCGGGTAATAGCTCTGCGTGGAGATATGACGTTCCAAAACGACATAATATCTCGGGTAATAGCTCCGCGCGGAGATATGACGTTCCAAAACGACATAACTCCCGGCGGAGATATGACGTTCCAAAACGACATAATATCTCGGGTAATAGCTCTGCGTGGAGATATGACGTTCCAAAACGACATAATATCTCGGGTAATAGCTCCGCGTGGAGATATGACGTTCCAAAACGACATAATATCTTGGGTAATAGCTTATGTCGTTTTGGAACGTCATATCTCCACGCAGAGCTATTACCCGAGATATTATGTCGTTTTGGAACGTCATATCTCCGCGCGGAGTTATGTCGTTTTGGAACGACATATCTTTGCGCGGAGTTATGTCGTTTTGGAACGTCATATCTCCACGCGGAGCTATTACCCGAGATATTATGTCGTTTTGGAACGTCATATCTCCACGCAGAGCTATTACCCGAGATATTATGTCGTTTTGGAACGTCATATCTCCGCCGGGAGTTATGTCGTTTTGAAACGTCATATCTCCGCGCGGAGCTAGTACTCGAGATATTATGTCATTTTGGAACGTCATATCTCCACGCAGAGCTATTACCCGAGATATTATGTCATTTTGGAACGTCATATCTCCGCCGGGAGTTATGTCGTTTTGGAACGTCATATCTCCACCCCGAGCCATTACCCGAGATATTATGTCGTTTTGGAACGTCATATCTCCGCGCGGAGTTATGTCGTTTTGGAACGTCATATCTTCGCGCGGAGTTATGTCGCTTTGGAACGTCATATCTCCGCCGGGAGTTATGTCGTTTTGGAACGTCATATCTCCGCGCGGAGCTATAACCCGAGATATTATGTCGTTTTGGAACGTCATATCTCCGCCGGGAGTTATGTCGTTTTGGAACGTCATATCTCCGCGCGGAGCTAATACTCGAGATATTATGTCGTTTTGGAACGTCATATCTCCGCGCTGAACTATAACCCGAGATATTATGTCGTTTTGGAACGTCATATCTCCGCCGGGAGTTATGTCGTTTTGGAACGTCATATCTCCATGCGGAGCTATTACCCGAGATATTATGTCGTTTTGGAACGTCATATCTCCACGCAGAGCTATTACCCGAGATATTATGTCGTTTTGGAACGTCATATCTCCGCCGGGAGTTATGTCGTTTTGGAACGTCATATCTCCGCCGGGAGTTATGTCGTTTTGGAACGTCATATCTCCGCGCGGAGCTAGTTCTCGAGATATTATGTCGTTTTGGAACGTCATATCTCCGCGCGGAGCTATAACCCGAGATATTATGTCGTTTTTGAACGTCATATCTCCGCCGGGAGTTAAGTCGTTTTGGAACGTCATATCTCCGCGCGGAGCTATTACCCGAGATATTTGTCGTTTTGGAACGTCATATCTCCACGCAGAGCTATTACCCGAGATATTATGTCGTTTTGGAACGTCATATCTCCGCCGGGAGTTATGTCGTTTTGGAACGTCATATTTCCATGCGGAGCTATTACCCGAGATATTATGTCGTTTTGGAACGTCATATCTCCACGCAAAGCTATTACCCGAGATATTATGTCGTTTTGGAACGTCATATCTCCGCCGGGAGCTATGTCGTTTTGGAACGTCATATCTCCACCCGGAGTTATGTCGTTTTGGAACGTCATACTCCGCGCGGAGTTATGTCGTTTTGGAACGTCATATCTCCACGCGGAGCTATTACCCGAGATATTATGTCGTTTTGGAACGTCATATCTCCACGCAGAGCTATTACCCGAGATATTATGTCGTTTTGGAACGTCATATCTCCGCCGGGAGTTATGTCGTTTTGGAACGTCATATCTCCACCCGGAGCCATTACCCGAGATATTATGTCGTTTTGGAACGTCATATCTCCGCGCGGAGTTATGTAGTTTTGGAACGTCATATCTTCGCGCGGAGTTATGTCGTTTTGAAACGTCATATCTCCGCCGGGAGTTATGTCGTTTTGGAACGTCATATCTCCGCGCGGAGCTATAACCCGAGATATTATGTCGTTTTGGAACGTCATATCTCCGCCGGGAGTTATGTCGTTTTGGAACGTCATATCTCCGCGCGGAGCTATTACCCGAGATATTATGTCGTTTTGGAACGTCATATCTCCATGCGGAGCTATTACCCGAGATATTATGTCGTTTTGTAACGTCATATCTCCGCCGGGAGTTATGTCGTTTTGGAACGTCATATCTCCACGCGGAGCTATTACCCGAGATATTATGTCGTTTTGGAACGTCATATCTCCACGCGGAGCTATTACCCGAGATATTATTTCGTTTTGGAACGTCATATCTCCATGCGGAGCTATTACCCGAGATATTATGTCGTTTTGTAACGTCATATCTCCGCGCGGAGCTATGTCGTTTTGGAACGTCATATCTCCGCGCGGAGTTATGTCGTTTTGAAACGTCATATCTCCGCGCGGAGTTATGTCGTTTTGAAACGTCATATCTCCGCGCGGAGTTATGTCGTTTTGAAACGTCATATCTCCGCGCGGAGTTATGTCGTTTTGAAACGTCATATCTCCGCGCGGAGTTATGTCGTTTTGAAACGTCATATCTTCGCGCGGAGTTATGTCGTTTTGGAACGTCATATCTCCGCGCGGAGCTATGTCGTTTTGAAACGTCATATCTCCGCCGGGAGTTATGTCGTTTTGGAACGTCATATCTCCACGCGGAGCTCTTACCCGAGATATTATGTCGTTTTGGAACGTCATATCTCCGCCGGGAGCTATGTCGTTTTGGAACGTCATATCTCCACGCAGAGCTATTACCCGAGATATTATGTCGTTTTGTAACGTCATATCTCCGCGCGGAGCTATGTCGTTTTGGAACGTCATATCTTCGCGCGGAGTTATGTCGTTTTGGAACGTCATATCTCCGCGCGGAGTTATGTCGTTTTGAAACGTCATATCTCCGCCGGGAGTTATGTCGTTTTGGAACGTCATATCTCCACGCGGAGCTATTACCCGAGATATTAAAACGAAATCATCGAAAAAGTTTCGATTTTAGCACCGATCACAGTACAGTCCACTAATCACGTTGCCCAAAGCTGATTGATACATCTGGTTGATTGATAAGTGTGATAGGGGACAAAGAAAGAGGTTAGGAGAGTATGAAAAATGGTCTTGCCTTTGATTCGCTTAACACTAGAAACTGACAACCAACTGGAAGTGCATGAAGAATATGAAAGTAAGCGAGAACTTAAGTCAAGCTCAAAAATAGACACCTTCACCTAAATCTAGTCGGTTGCAACAAACATGCCAAATGCGGCATTTCTGTCATGTATAGCCTGTTCTGAAATGCATCTCTGATGAGTACAGGGTATTAAAAGTAACGCATATCATCCACCGCGCTGCACAGATTAAATCTGGTTGTAAGCTTTTCGTGACTTTATGCACATAACTTACACGCACACAGACACACGCACACATACAACGAGAGTAAGACAAAAGCGGAGACAAAGTGGAGCAGCTGTTGCATAATTTATGCGTGGACCAAACCCACTTGCCAGTCAGTCGATAGTCCTCCAGCTGTTGGCTGGCAGATTTGGCACCGAATTATGCAGCGCCCAAAAGTATGCAGCAGCAGCAGCTGCTGCTGCTGTTGCTGCTTTTGTTGTGCTGCCTAGGCAGACTGGCAGGAGTCAGGAGGTCTCCTTCAGTCGAATCTCATATGCTGGTGTAGTAAAACCTTTGTGCTCTGCATAATTTAGTGTTTAGCCTTATTCCAAATGTGCGCAGCAGCGGTAGCAACAACATCTGCTACCAGATTGAGTGGCAGGCAGAGTGTGTGGGTAATGTAGTTAAAGTGCTGACTGCCAGACAACCGGAAATGATGACAAAAGCAACTAGAACGCGGAATGCAGATGGAAGTTGACGGATGACAGATGTCTGTTGACGTGGGCAGCTGGTGAAACATGCAAATTGAGGTGAAGAGGTGACAAACCGGTTCAAAGTTGAACCACTTCCAAGTCGGGCAACAACAGGAAGTTGTTGTGAAAACAAAGCTAAGTGAAATGTAGATGAGCTACGAGAAAGTTTGCAAAGTTATATCAGCCAATTAGAATATGTTTGGAGAAGCGTAACTGCGGACCTTAAACAAAATATTTTCCCGTATAGGATTATGATAATACTAGTAAGTATTTTCATACTTTGTCCAGTTCAAATGCATCGAACAAGGAACCAACAGTTCAACAGAATCATAGGTTAAGATCCACAAACAAAGATAATCGTTAATAGGCGTGGATTTTGTTTGATTTTCGATATTGAGTTGGTTACCGATTCGAATGAAAAACAAGACAAGCATATAAGCATACATACACATGCGTACATGCATGTAAGTATGCATGCATTTTTGCATGTAAGTATGCATGCATTTTTGCATGTATAAATATATGCATGCATGCATGTTCTGCGTTTGGCACTCGAAAACAAATATGCATGCATACTTATTTTGGCTAAACTTATAACTTGAGGACAGCAATATTCCTCAAGTTATATAAATCTCGACTGGCATCTATATGCTACAAGTGTCGACTCTGACAAGCCTGTATACTGTTGTTAGTATACCTTATAGAGTCGGAGATGTCGCCTTATACACAGATAGTTTCTAGGTAGAGGTATGTGTGCAACGCAACCCGGAATCTGCTAAATTAGAAGCCAAACAAGGCAAGGACTTGTAAGAAAGTAAATTAAATTGCAGGTGAAATGCATATTTCTCATTTTAGTATTGCCTTTATGCTTAAAGCTGAAATTCAAATGTAATTAAAGTAAAGCCCTAATAAGTAAAATCAACTGTCGAAACTAAATGCGCATTAATCAAATACCAAAGTAACGTCTTTCTCCCTCTCTCTCTCTCTCTCTTTCTCTCTCTCTCTTATTCGGTTTGGCTTTACCTTTGCCCTTTTGCACATACCCACAATGATTAATTGCAAAATCGCAGCTGCTGCAATTGAAAGTGCAGCATTTCGCGAAACTTGACAGCAGCTGCCAGCTAGAAATACAACTATAAATAGGAAAATCCTGCTGCTGCTCCCTGGTTGACCATTGGGTGGCTTTTGGGAGTGTGTGTGTGTGTGGCTGTGTATGTGTGTGTGTGTGGGCGGGCCATTTTATGCTGCAGTTGAATTGTGGGCAAGTTCGAGCTTCAGACCAAGCGTTTGGGTCGCCCACTTTGTGCTTTTTATATATTTAATTCATATATTTTTTTCGGTCTGTTTTGTGTATGCAAATTTAATTTAATTTTTTTTTTCGTGTGTGTGTGTGTGAGTGGGCGTGACCTACTTGCATGCCCAGCGCAGGGACACGTTCCCGTTTCCCTTGGCGCTGCAACATGTGCACAAAAAATTAATTTCAAAGTAAATGACAGCGAACGGAGAGACAGCCAGGGCCACAACGCGGAACGCCTCCTCAAAGTGTGTGCGTGTGGTTGTGTGTGTGTGTGTGTGTAGGCGCTGTCACGCCCACTTGTTGGGCTTCACTGGTTGCTTATGCAATTGAGTTGCTTTCTAGTGTCTGAAATATTCCTGAAGCGTTGACATGTGAGCGCTCAAAATAGTTGAAGCTGAACGCCTGACAAAGGCACACACACCCACACACACACACACACACGCGTAACCAACACACATCGCTGAGCTCGCATTGCGCTTTTGTTTTTGTGTTTCGAAGGTCGCCGCCTGCTCCCGCCCCCGCCCTCGCCCTCGCCCATTCACATTCATACATAATAATCCCCACGCTTTTCGCCTGTGCGCCACAAAGTATGCAACATTTGATTTTCCCATTTTTGTTTTATTTTACATGTGTTGTGCCTGGCAACCCACTAACAGCAATAACAACAACAAGCACTGCAACAGCAGCAAAAGTTTTCCACCCAAACAAAGCGTCGATAAATTAGTTTTTTTCCCCAATGTTGTTCTAGGCATTTGTTGCGCCCCTCCAAGCTCCGTCCCACTTTTTAGAACTATGCTAGAGTTTAGTGTTTTTGATCGTCTGTACATTTGTATATATAATTAATAAGTATATCTATTTTGTTCTTTTACTTTGCGACATTTGACTAACATTTCGGTTTTCTGGGGGCAAACTCTTTCAGTGCGCAGCTGCCGCACCGGCAAACAGGTGCAGATGACGGAGGCGGAGGTGCGCGGCTTGTGCTTGAAGTCGCGCGAGATATTCTTGCAACAGCCGATATTGCTGGAACTGGAGGCGCCATTGATCATCTGTGGCGATATACACGGCCAGTACACAGATCTGTTGCGTCTATTCGAATACGGCGGATTTCCACCGACTGCCAACTATCTGTTTCTTGGCGACTATGTGGATCGGGGCAAGCAATCTCTGGAGACGATCTGTTTGCTGTTGGCCTACAAGATCAAATATCCGGAGAATTTCTTCTTGTTGCGCGGCAATCATGAGTGCGCCAGTATTAATAGAATTTATGGTAAGTGACATATGGATCCTGTGTGGATCGTATGTGAATCATAGCTTTATTTCTACACAACGTAAGATTTGTTTTACTGTGGATCAAATGTATGAATCGTATGAATCGCATGTGACATGAATACATTAGTCCACTTTCGAAATATTGCGAAATGTTGACGTTTGACATTAATTGACATTAGTCAACTTCCGAAATAATGGCATATTCATCGTAGACGTGCCAAATGGCAGCTCAGACAATTCTTGATAAGCGTTTTGCCTAGCATTCAGACTGATTGTGGATAGCATTTGATATACATTTATTATACTAGTTTTCACTTACCTTCATTTCAGGCTTTTACGACGAGTGCAAGCGTCGCTACAATGTTAAACTATGGAAGACCTTCACAGATTGTTTCAACTGTCTGCCTGTGGCCGCGATTATTGATGAGAAGATCTTCTGTTGCCATGGTGGCCTCAGTCCCGATCTGCAGGGCATGGAGCAGATCCGTCGCCTGATGCGTCCCACAGATGTGCCCGACACCGGGCTGCTCTGCGACCTGCTGTGGAGTGATCCCGACAAGGATGTACAGGGCTGGGGCGAAAACGATCGTGGCGTTAGCTTCACTTTTGGCGTTGATGTCGTCTCCAAGTTCTTGAATCGACACGAGCTGGACTTGATTTGTCGTGCACATCAGGTTAGCAAATCCAAGCAATCAATTGACTCTACGTTAACTCTCGTATCCATTTGCAGGTCGTTGAGGATGGCTACGAGTTCTTTGCGCGCCGTCAGCTGGTCACATTGTTCTCGGCGCCAAACTATTGCGGCGAATTCGACAACGCTGGCGGCATGATGACCGTGGACGACACGCTCATGTGCTCATTCCAGGTAGGGCATACACATATACATAATCCAACCTTTTTATATTAAACTTAAAATATACCATTTCAGATATTGAAGCCATCCGAAAAGAAGGCCAAGTATTTGTACAGCGGCATTAACTCATCTCGGCCAACAACACCGCAGCGCAGCGCTCCAATGTTGGCGACCAACAAGAAGAAATAATATATCCATCCGCTTCCATTTCCTTAAAGGTTTAACCTCAAACTCAACAGCAACAACATCAGCAAACAACAGCAACAAAAACACAAGAAACACAACAACAACAACAACAACAACAGCAAACAACAAATACACGAATAACTTTTATATATATTATACATACGTACATAAATATGTCAAAATTAAATGTGTGCAAGTAATTAACTAGTTGAAAGAGTAAACAAGAAAAAACAAAAAAAAAAAAAACAAACTTCAAATGAAAAATACAAAAAAAAAAGAAGAAAATACAGCCCCACAAAATAAGCAAAGAATGTCGTTTGATACGAAAGATGGATAAAACGTGTTGACAGATTAATAAAATAAACAAACAGATCGTCTTATATACATGATATATATATATATATATATATATAAATATAATATATGTATATAAATATATTGTATATGTAACTGCATGTTATTAATAACTGTATACAAAACTTCTATATTATTTATTTACTTTACATGTACATACATGTTGCTAAATGCATATTGACAACACTACACTACCGACTACACTACACTATACTACACTAAAAACTACAATAATAACAACATCAATTACACATACACATTTAAGTTCTTGCATTTGTTTTTAAAGATTACCGATTGGCCCGACAAAAAAGTGTTTATAAAGATCGCAACGAGCTAACCTCCCGCAAATTCCTAGATCCCAAAAGATAATTAATAACCGTTAACTAAACACGCGATATATAGAAAAATGAGTACAGCGATTAAAGCAATGAATTTATATAGACATATTATTGTAAACTCTATATACGATATTTACTTATATGTACTACAACAACAACCAAAATACATACAAATTGCAAATCTATAACTAGGCCACAATGTGCAGTGTTTCCAAGCAAAAACAAAACAAAACAAAACAACAAAAAAAAAAACAAAAAACAATAAAATTAAAAAACATACAAAAAAATCCCCCTTAGAGCAGCAAATAAATGTAGTTCTAATATTTAGTTTCAATCTGTATGCGCCGTCAAATGCTTAAAATTGTTTATAAACTAAGTGCGCATTGTAATTTGTCTAACAAGTAAAAACAAAAACAAAAAAACAAAAACAATGAAAAATTTACCACTTAAGCGTAAGCAATTAAACTATGTGTATTTTTTTTTATTTATTATTATTTACCTGCTTTAAACTGTATTTTATTAAATTTCTTTTTTTTTTTAAACTAATTTATTGCAATTTTTTTATTGTATTTAAAAACTAAAGTTAATATATGAAGGCGAAAAAACAAAACAAAAAAAAAAAAGAAAGCGGTAAATAATTTTTTTTTTAGCAAGTGACAAGTTATAAATAAATACATAAAGATATATACTAAAAATAGGTTTAAACAACTGTTATCTGCGAAAACAAAAAAAAAAGAAAAGGTAAAGAAAACAACCATATTAAATAAATCTAAATACAAATACAATTTAAAATTGATATTGAGTATGTAAATGGGCGCTTTGGTCTGTGCATTTACTGAGGCTTGTTTTCTGTTAAAGAACAAAAAAAAAAAAAGGAGAAAAACAATTATATATATAAAATAAATTATGAACTTTTATCATCAATCATCAAAAATCAAAAACAAAAAGATGAACATTTTTAACGAATTTTTAAGCATTACTTCGAACTTTTGAAACAACAAATTTTGTGCAGGTTTCTTTTTGTTGTTCACTTTTTAATTCGATATTCGTAACACGTTGTTAACTGATATACATAAATATATATATAGATATATATATACTATATATTTAATTATTTGATAGCAAATGCTAATATGTAGTTTCTTCATTTCGTCATCGTCGAAATTATTAGATTGTAGTGCCTTTTTTGCCTCCCAAAACAAATCATGAAATTTGAAATGATAAAGCTATAAAGTTTATATATACATTCATTCATATTATATACATACACACGCCTAAATATATATATATATATATGTATATGTATATATATATATTGGAATACATTTTATATGTGACTAGAGATGGAAAAACAAAGAGAAACTGTTATCAGCAGCTGGCGCAGCTTGCATGTCATGCAGCTTGACAACATGGCAACAGCTGCATGGCATGGCATACAAGTCAATTAATTGCATCGCAGATTGTGTTTCATACAAAGCATTCGAATTCATTCTGCAATGTTTTTAACTCGCCCCTCGATTTAGTTAAATTTTTGTATAATTATTGCTTAACAAGTTTTTGTAGCTAATGAAATGATTTTAAAACTGAGCTTCAAATTGTTTAGATTCGTGTGCTTGTGTTTGTAAATGGGTATGTATATGTATATGTATATGTATATGTATATGTATATGTATATGTATATGTATATGTATATGTATATGTATATGTATATGTATATGTATATGTATATGTATATGTATATGTATATGTATATGTATATGTATATGTATATGTATATGTATATGTATATGTATATGAATATGTATTTGTATATGTGTATGTGTATGTGTATGTATGTGTGCATGTACATTCAAAGCATATAAATACACACGGCCAAATGTAACAGCCCTTTCCATACATACACAAAAACACACATACACACCCTCGCACACAAAATGAAATACGAGATTTAAAAAAAAATACAAAAAACTACTGTGGTTGAAAAAAGCACCACAAATGCATCCAATACGAATGAAAAATACAAAACAAAATAAAAACAAAAAAGGAAAACAAATAAATTAATATATTTATTATTGAAAATCAAATAAAATTATTAAAAATTTATGTAAACAAATTTCAACGTGTTTTTATTTTTTTGTTTGGTAACAGGGGAGCTGTTAAGGGAATGCAGCTTATGTTAACTCAGAAATGTTAGTAAAGCTCGTCGTTTGCTAATATCAACTGCTTGGTAACAAAAGGAATATTAACATTCTAATTGGTAACAGAGGAAATGTTAATGAAACGCAGCTCAAGTTAGGCCAACACAAATGTTAGTAATAGCTCGCCAAGAGGTTTGTATAAACTCAGAGCTTTTAAATATTTTCGATCCTATTTAGAAAACTTGAATTTTAATTTTATAATGCCAACCGTGAGTACTAATCAATCATTATTCAAAATCGGACATTATTTGGCCGAGATATTCCAAAGAATCGTCCAAGAAGAATCGTTTTTTAGTCAACAATTTTTTTTCAACCCTGCTGTCGATCAGAACCTTAATATATTTAATAATTATACATATATATTTTCAGCGCCAACATAGTTATGTTAAACTTTAAATCAAGCTCCTAGCCACAATGTAGTCGAGACAATAGCTTTATGAAGCTTTTACTCACCTGAAAACTTGATCGTAGAGCTTTGAAAGCTCTTGAGTCCTGCTAACTAAGTAAAATGCATCGAATGCTTTAAAGCTGCAAACATTCCGAATGTTCTTTTTTCGGAGTAAGCAGGTTTCAAAACTACAAAGCTACTGTTAACTAACAGCGATGCTAACTGTTAACTGACAATAGCTAACGGAATGTTGGCGGAATAGCCCTGAGCCATGCCGCAACAGCCAGTGCTAGCAGGTGGTCCCCACTAAGCTAGTTTCGCTAATGATGCAAAGCTAAGGGCTGATATAACATTTGGGGGAGCTCCTGCTGCGCTTCTGCATGATGTTCCCGCCCCCAGGACACTTAATCCCAACTCAGCGATTGTTGTAGCTGCCATTTTGTGAAATGAAAACAGGCGGAATTGTGTTTATTTTACGTTTAACATTTATTTCATAATGTTTCGAATGGTCTTGATGAAGCGCTGCATGAACCGTAAGCCTTACCACGCATTAATCATTCCGTTGCGGATCGAATAAAAAGATGTCTTGAAAGCAAGAAAAAAAAAACGGAAACGGAAAAGAAACGAAACGAAACGAATCAAAAAATTGGAAACCAACTCCAGCTAGCGTTTGCTTAAAAGTTCAACTGCCCAAAAAAATGAATCAATGATGTTTAGATGGAGACTTATACGAAGAACATTTAATTAATACACATAAATATATAAATATATGTATTTAGATAGCTGTAGAACGACATGTATGCATGTATTTATGCGTGTATATCCTGTAAATCGGACGACAGGTTCACAAATATAGTTGAATTGTTTAAGCTACCGTTTTAGTTGCTCTTTTATGTACTCATAGAAATGCATCACATTGAAATTGTAATTCTTCGAAATACTTTCTGGCCTCTGTTAATAGTTTAGTTAAAGTGGATCAGCGTACACATTGATAGACATATATAAATATATATATATATATATATATATATATATATATATAGATATATATATATATATTGTTTGACATACATATTCATAAACATATATTGTATATTGTGTATATATCGTTAAACTTTCTCTCAAGTGTCTGATGCGTTCAAGGTTTGCATAGAATAGGTTATATAGTTTAGTATATATTTCTTGTTTTGTTTGTTTTTGTTGTTTTACTTGGCTAAATGTCCTTTTGACAATAAATTCATTATTTAACACTAGACATGTACACATTCAAATGGTATTCATATGCAATTACGCTTACAGCTAACATTTAAAATCGTATTTTTTCTTGGTTATCATTAGCAAAAATTCAATGTGTGTGTGTGTTTGCGTGTCTTTGCATTTAAAAGCCAAAAAAAAAATTGTTTCCCAAACTTTGAAAAACCTCCAAAAATATGGCAAATGTTTTCCATTTCTGAAAGTTTTCTCTATTTAGGTGAAAAGGGTTCTTCTATTTAGAATAAATGAACCTAAAATAAACACTTTTGTTTTTTTTTTTGCATTCATTTTTCAAATATTTCGCAAATTTTCCATTTTTTTTTTCCAAACTTTAGGACAATTTTGTTTATAATATGTTCTTTTTGGTTTGGTTTTTTAAGTGTGGCACTCGCGCCTGGAACAGGCAATTTTTCATTGTTCATTTCATAGATGTGTCAGTAGTAGTAGTAGACATTTAGCAAGTAAATATGTGTGGGTTCCGACACAAGCAAGTAAATACCCTTGCTGTAAGCTAAAATATTCGCGATTTCGTCGTCATTCGTTGGCATTTATCTATATATGTGTATATATCGAGTATCGGGCGGAGTTGTGCTTAAATATTATTTGAAAAAAAAAAAAACACGTACACACATACATATAGAGTATTTGATGTAAGTTCACAATACGCACACCCCGCCACTTGTGATTAATATATATATAGCTATATATATATATATATATATATAAATATATATAGATGTTTAGTTGTTTAGATGTTCAAAGTTTTGCTAGCAACACCATATGGGTATTCCCTCTAGCATTTAGAATTAACTTGATTGTTGGTTAGCAACACATATCCAGCTTAGTGTCTGGAGTTATTTAACTGCATTTTGTGGCGTTAGCTTATTTTAATTAAATTTTCTTTCTTTTTTGTTTTTTTTTGTTTTGCCAAATTTTCATATTTGAAACTTGGTGACAAGCAGTTCAAGAATTCGCGCAATCCGTAACATCCGTTAGGGTGTACGCATTTCGGCGCAAAACTGAACCTTATTGTGTTGCTCAACTGCTTTTTGGGTATATATGTATATTTGGTTTTTAATGCATGTACTTTGCATTTATTTCTATATAGTTTTTTCTTTACTTTTCATCATCTTCTACTTATCTTCTTTTGTCTTTTATCAACGCGGCAAGCATTAAGAAAAAAAATTGTTATTTGTTATTATACATATATATATATATATATATATATATGAATGCATATATATATAATTGTAGTGTGTGTATATATATGACAGGAAAACTCACAGATATGTATGCATCAGAGGCATTTTTTTTTTTAAATACATTTCAGGTGAAACCGCAACATTTATCAATTTTTTTTTTAAATTTTTGAATTGTATTTTTTTTTTTGTATTTTTGTTGTTTCTTTAGTTCTTGCTGTATTGTAGTTTGTTTAGTTTGAGTATTATGCTGTACTGGGTGTATATATATATATAATATTTATATATATATTTGGTAAAAGGTTATATAATAAGTATAATATTGTGTGTTGAATCCGACGCATATGTGTGTGCGTACTTCCAATTGGCATAATATTAATTATATTAATATTAATAATATTAATTTCAATTACATGATAACATACATACATTTATAATTTGAATAATATATATCGTTTGCACATCAATTTCATTGAATCGTAATTGGGTATATATGTAGTCGACATTCATATCATATCATATATGTGTAGTGTATATATATATATATATATATAGATATATATATTAATATAAATTTAAAAATACTTTCTTTAAAGTTGCATTTACGCTGAAATTCCATTTCAATTAGTTTGCATTTTCAATTTAATTTCGTTCCATTCCATTTGCATTTGTCTATGCCCTTTTTGCTGAATATCAATACTTTTTAATATTTTCTTTTAAATTTTTTTTTGTTTTTTTTTTTTAATATATATTTTGAATTGGGAGTATTTTTTCTTTGTAGGTTTTACAACAATGCATGGTTAAGTTTAATATCAACGCACATTTATCAAGATTAAGTATTATATTGATATCAATTCAATTAAATATGTATTAATTTTTGTTTTGTTGTTTTTTTTTTTTTCAAATACAATTTCAAATTGTTACACTTTTTGAAGCTTGACATCCGGCTTGGAATTGATGTTTGCCGCCGTCTTGAAGCGTTTGGACTGCCCTTTGACCACCCTAAACACTGGCTAAATTCTATCAATAACTAACTAAATACGTGCCCTGTGGTGCCACTTAAGTGACACACCCTCACGTCCCACCCGCACGTCCGTATGTCTGTATCCAAAGTGGGCGATACTAGCCTCAAAAAATGCAATCGATATTCCATATGCCGCTTCGCTGTCAATAGTCAATCCCAATCTTTCTTACTAAAATTAACTGTCTAGTTGCTTTGCTATAAATAATGCGCCTCGCGCCGCCCGTTCGCAAACACCTCCTGGCCACAGCCCCATCAAAGTCCGGCAGCCAAGCCAAGGCAAGGCCCTTGACTCTATACTAAATACTTCTATTATAGCTCTCTTCTGCATTGAAACCGAAACTGAATCTCTATAGTTGGCGCTTCAAATTTACAAATTTCTTGTCTTTTTTTTTTAATACTTGTTCTTGTTGTTGTTGTTGTTGTTGTGGTTGTTGTTGTTGTTGTTGTTGTTCTCTGGCGGCTGGCCAGCTGCACTGCGCCCCGTGTGCTTGGCCAGCGTTTGCCCGCCCCCATCTATGGCTTCTTACGCTTGGCAAACATCTGGGACCACAATCAGAATCAGACATTTGTTGTCTTTGGCACGGCGCCAGTCTCGGCGGCTGTCTGTGACTGCTCGTCATCATCCCGCCGCTCCAAATGTACCTGCACAACATGTTGCTCCACGTGCTGTTCGTTCTCCTCCAAGTCCCTGGCCAGTGTCTCGCTGCGCTGCAGCCGCCGCTTGTGCGCGCCAGAGCCATGCTTGTTCTTAACAGCTGGCACCGGCACGCGTATATTTATCTCATCGTCTGCAGACTCGATGCAGTCCAGCTGGGAGATGTCACCAACAGCGGCTGCAGCGGCAGCAGCTGCAGCAGCTGCAGCAGCAGCAGCACTTGTCGACGGGCCGTCACCAATTGCCGGCGAGGAGGAGCCGGTGGAGCTGTCATGGCCCGAACGCCTGCCATTCTTACGGCTAATGGGCACATCATGCAGCGTTAGCTTCTCCAAGCGCAGCTCTTCCAGTGTAGCCGATGTATAGCCCGGACGCATGGTCTCATCCACATGAACCAGCACGAAGGGCAGCTTCAGCGACAGCTCACCGCCCATGCCGCTCAATGTTAGCTTCACCTTCACATAGTAGGACACGTAAATGGCAAACACGTTGCGATCATCTCCGAATGTGTTGTTGCCGCTGCTAGTGCCCAATGAGCCCGAATTGGGTGGCTGTGGCATGGCCATGGCTGGACTGGGCATTGGCTGCCCAGTGAGCAACTGGGCCGCTTGCATAACAAAGTTTGGTGATCGTATGGCCGAAGCGGCAATAGCTCCAGTTATCTCATCCGGCTCAGTGCTGCGCTGCAGTGTATCCTCCAATGCTATCCAGTTCTTGGTGGGTCCGCGCTGCGGGCGCAGCGCCACGGTGGTATTCAGAGTGCCGCCAGATGGCACTGTCCGGTCCACAGCCGGCGAGATGTTGTCCGAGTCGGCGACCACGTTCTTGAACTTCCCATTGTTGAACATGCAGACATCCACATGCTGAATGGCGCAGACCTGCCAAAGAAATTCACAAAAACAACAACAACAAAATACGAAAAACAAAAATAACGAAATGTGAAGTGAATGTAGAGCCAAACAGGGTCATGGGGCCAGCCAACAAGGTCAGTGGGCTGCCCATTAAGCTGGCCATGTGAACGCATGGACGTAAGTGTTATATCAATATCAAGGACACACAAAAGTCATCGGTCAGCGGGTAAAAAAGGCCAACACCGAACCAGCAATACGCTAACAGACAGTCAACAGGCACTTAACAGACAGTCAACACAAGACCAATTAGCAAAGGTCTTATTCTATGTTTTACTATATGACTATGCAGTGAGATATATATTCTCTACAGAGTATCAAGACTTTTTTGAGTCGCATCGGAGTACACTTTTTGTTTGAAGTTGAAGCAAAACTTAACCCTGATTGGGTTTATAAGGAACAACCGAAACGTGTCTGTTTAATTTCTAATATTTTAAATTGACAATAAAATATAAAATTAATAGATAACCAGTTTACGAACCGAATATTAAGGCTGGGCAATAAGTATAGTTAACAATTGTTTTCTGAGCAAATTTCTATAAATTCACTTTAAGTTGAAAATAATTTAAATTAATTTATACCTGCAAAATTCGGTCTATTATACTTATATCTTAAGCCCATGGTTATACGGTTTAAAATCATAATTTAAATTCTTTTGTTAACAATTGCACTTAACATGTTAATAAATTGGCCGCATCTTATATTATGCGTTTCAAAATTGGCAGCACTGGTCGCTTACATTAACATAATATATAAAGAAAGGAAAAGTGTTCCTCTGTCATTGATCTTAAGGAGCAGATAGGAACCAAGACAGCTAAACCGACTAGTCAAAATATGTTTTCTTTTTAATTTGAAGCGAACATTTAACATAAATTAAATTGGCAAAAACGGCAGAATCTAAGACGGAGTCAAACATTTTTTTTTAAGTACTTTAATTTATTTTAAGATTCAGAAGCCTTTATACTTAATCCTAAGCACGAATTGAACACCAGAACGAACTCTTTCTTCTTTTGATGACCTGATTAAAGATATTGAGCTGCAGTTGCAAATGCGACGAAGCTTATCAAAAAGTCAAGTCAATAACTACGTAAGACAGAGAAAGTTAAGGCCGTGACACATGACCAGTGTGTGTGTGTGTGAATGAGTGTGTGTGTGTGTGTGTGGGTGTACTGGCTGAAATTATGGTAGCATTATTTGATTGCGTTACCGCGCTTACTTCAACGTTATCTATGGGCAAGGCAATCAAAAGTAATGCAGTCAATTACGTCCATAAATGTGGACACTGCTCGGCAGGGGAACATTGAATGTGCACAGAGGGGAAGGGCATGGGCAAGGGAAGCAATGGCACCGAGGAGATTATGGACATTGCGCTGCCTCCGAAATTGATTTGCTGTTTGTTGCTGCAGTTTGCTTGGATTTCAGTTGTAATGAGGCTTATTTTTGGGTCCCAATACACACGCAAATTGATACACGTCGATGATGCGGGCGAGTATATACCATGGATGGGGGGAGGGGGGATGCGAGCTGGTAGGCTCGACAGCACAGCAATCGGGTGGCAAGAGGCAGCAGGCGACTTACCAAGTACTGGGCTCTGGCTCTGTGGCCGAAGCGCTCCGGTAAAGGCTATCAAATTTAATGAGTTTGTAATCTCTGGGAATCGTTACACCAGCGTTCAGCTGACCACAAATGTGTTCACTAATTTAACAATTCGTTAATTTATAAACTATCTCTAGGGTATTTTTTTTATTCTGTTGGTTAACATATTTTCCACAGCTCTGCAATGATTCGCAATCAATCAGGCTTGATAATCGAATGTTTAGTATATGCTTAAATATCAAATTAAATATTTAAACACATGATAAACAAGTTCAAATGCCAGCTAGACGAATAATGCTCGGCGTAAAGATACCCTGTGGCTAGCACAAAATACCCAATGCAATGGACAAACAAATTGTTACAAATCGAGTTTTGAATAATGATATTAATAAAAATTTCTATCTTTAAGCAAAAATATTTTTGAAAACCTTTTGTATAAATAACCTTTATTACAGGGTATTCAGCGACTAAAAGAGCACTTTATCATATTTATTTGTCGACCTTTAGTGGGCGGACGCTGTCATTTCGGCATCCAAAATTCTGCTTTTGCCCCAGGCCAAACCAGGTCGTAATTTAATCTACCCATCTATATCAAATTATAGGTTACAAAATAATGGGCTTATTTTTATTTTTATAAATTATTTGAACATACACTTTTAGTTATTTAATATGTTTTATTTTGCTGTTTAGCTTTTTTTAGGTTAAAAAATATATAACAAAAATATATTGTCGAATATATTTCTATGGCTATGCCACATGATTTGGGTGCCGCCAGAAATGGGCGTGGCAAGAATATCAAATAAAATTGTAGCATTGAAAAAAGCTTGTGTATTAAATTGGAAATTTTAAGCTTTGTTTCTGTGGAAAGTTCAATATACTCTCTAGGCCCTTTGGGAAGAGGGCATAACGGCGTGTTAAATACGCGAATTTGTTTATTTTGTTTGTTGTTGTTCTTGTTTGCTGTTGTTATTGTTATCTTTGTTGTGCTTTGCCGTTTATTTTGTGTTCAGGTGCTATCCATATTGTGGGTGTCTATTGAAACTGATTGCGTTTAGTTGTTGGGTGCCTACCACTAATTTAAAGACCTACAAAGTCCGCTTGGTGTAAGCTGCATTCGAGCAATCCTTTTTTTTCCACTTATTCAAAAGAATTCGCTGATTACCTTTTTTGTGCCTCGTCAACTGTGTTTGGCACTTAAATGTGAACTTTTGTTGTTCTTTGTGGGACTTCTCTCAGTCAATTGCCTGCCACATACACACACACACACACACACACACACACTCACGACGACATTGTATGCGCGCCTTCTATCCTGGCTGCTGCCTGCACTTTATCGATATACAGGGTATATCAAATAGTTTCTTAATTAAATCCCGCACACACATATTTTTCGAATGTAATAAAAAGTTCCGCCCGATTGCCGTCATCGCAATTCGTTGAACACCGAGATTGCATCGGCATTCGTTTATATAAATGGGCTTTGAGAGACTGCGCCCCGTTCGGTCCCGTCCGGGCCGGCATGTTACCCAAAAAAACATGCTACATATTTGTTGTTACAATTTTAACATTAATTGATTGAAAATCTGAAAGTTTTACCATCAGGTTTTGTCCAGCTCCATTTAAATGTTCAACTTTAGCTTTGTCAGCAAAGTCAGCGAAACGTGCGCGAAATAATTGATACAAATCTCTTAAAAGGATTTCCAAGCCGATCGAATCAAAAATACACAAATTTGATGATGGAACGAACATTTTGCAACAGTGGGCCCGCCTATTGTCGTATTGTCCAACACTGGAGTGGCAAGCGTACACAAATTAGTTATGTAAATGAACAAATGTTGGCACGGATTCCCATTTACCAGCCAGCTTGGCGTGGCTAATGAATTTTGACATAAATCATAAGAAAAGGGCTATTTTCAGTCTGGCCAAAGAAATTGATTTAACCTTTTCTAAATGCGCGCTTATAACACAAAAGGTGGCCACTGTGAAAAAGTAATCAGTTGCTCAACTCTTACGGTTCGGGGAGTGTTTTGAACATCAATCAGTCAATCAGTCAGTCAGTCAGTCAGTCAGTCAGTCGGCAGTTGGATAGATAGCTGGCTAGCTGTAACTGGCATAGCTGCTTTATGGCCAGCCGACACACGAGCTGCCTTCAATCGTGAAACTTGTTGCTGAGTGTAACGAGCTCTTGTGAGCTCTTTAAAGCTGGATGGTTGCCCAAATTGCTGCACATACATTCGGGTTTGTGTGTGTATGTGTGTGTCAGCGTTTCAACTTTTGACTTTTATTGCCAACTTGAAGGCAAACGGGGCGTATAAAATAGTATAAGGCCAAGTGCAGAGCTAAACAAAAACGAAAGCTGTGACAATACAAATGTTGAAGTACCATAGAAGTCGTACGTATATGTATATATATATACTTATATTTTTATGATGTATATGTATGTGCTCCAACACTTGCATGTATATTTAATAAGGCGCAAAGTGCAAAACAACACGCAGTTTTTTTTTTTTTTTTTTGCTTGCGTCAGAAGCTGTGGCACACTGTTTTGGATTGTTGCATCAAATATTTAAGCGCAACAACAAGAACGACAACAAATTAGTTGAGTACATTAAAAACAAGAGGAATAAACAACAGTTCGCTGACCATGAAAGTGGAGACATAAGTAGCTTGTAGGCGTGGCGGCCAAGTAAGTATAGCATATTTATGTAGCATTGCGCCCCCCCCTCCAAATAGGAGGGGAATGCGGTCTTAATCCGCTTTTCCAAATCCAAAATGATGTGCACATCAATGAGAAACAGAACACATGCCGCTTTGTGGAATGAGATTCACAGAGTAGTCGAGTCGGTGCATTTACCAAAAGGCCCTGTGTAAACAGTGTACAAATCCCACATATGCTTTTGCATACTAACGTTCACATTAAATAATAAATATTCGCGCGTAATCAGTTCCATTAGAGACAAATTAAATGTGTGCTCCCGAATGGCATATATGTAGTTGTAAATCATTATAATGGACTTCAGTTTAAATTGCTGCAAAGCTATGAATAGACTGCTGAACTCGATAATCGAATATGTGCCCCGAATTATCGAACATATTAATTTATTTTCGTTGAAACATTCATAATCTAAGCTTACAAGGCTAATGATAGTGAGTCCATTATCCATCCAAACTATCGATCATTTTTAACATCGGTTATTCGCTACATTTTGGATTGAGTAACTCCGCTCGATAACTGTATTCATCGATTATTTTCACCGGTACTTTAGATAGTTATTAAATTCTGAGCTCACAAAATTTGTTTCTTCACTAATCGATTATTTTTACCAAGCTGTCGATTATTTTAAATAGTTTCCTTGAAGGGCTTAGCTGCACTCGATAGCAGCATTATTCGATTATTTGCACCCAGCTATCGATAATTCGAAATATGTTCACTAAAGGCTAGATTTATCGATTATTGGCACTCAGCTATCGATAATTTGGAATATGTTTTCAGGCTAGATTTCATTCGGTTTGCAGCAAACTATCGTTAAATATAAATATTTTCCTTTCTTATGACAGCTTTCCTGTTCAGCAATGCCTGCTTGCTTCTGGGCCCTACTTTAATATTATTATTATCGTTTCCCAAGAATAAGCTTCAATCAAATTAAATGATGGTATGCTTGAACTAGACATCTAACGAATTATGTGGTCAGAGTTTTTCCACAAATTGGCTCAAAAATGTTCCATTGAGAAGGGATTTACTTCTAGGAATAATACATTGCATGTTAATTAGTGTTAACGCAACTACAATGGTATCTGAGCTTGGATCATGATACTTATTGCCGCCATTGTGCAGCTTTCGGGTTTTAGCAAAATTCTAGCTGAAAGTGTGTGTAATGCAGTTGACTATCAACATTTGCATCATTTGCAAAATGCGTCTGTGTATTTGGTGGAAAATTACATTGTTCTGTCCGAGTACAATTGAAGATGTAATTTATGATGTGTGATTATTTAATAAATAAATCTGTAGTTCTATCTAATTAATATGAATATAAATTGTGGGTTATCAGCTAAAAGAGTTAGGTATTTTCCATAAACAATTAGCTCGCCTCGCTAAACACATTGCTAAAGGAATGTGCAACAGTTTTTTGTATGGTTTAATTGTCTTATGTTTCCCAAGTTGATCTAGCAATCGCTCATGAAGAATAATTGATATGCTTCGTCGGATGATTCCAACACAATTATCCCAGTTGAAATGCATTTTTAAATGTGCATAGCTTTTAAGCCTGCACAAATGCCGAGTCTTGCTTCCGGTCTGTCTATCTTTGTTCGTCTGTTTGCTCACTTCACTTGTCTGATAGTTTTGTGTCCCTGTGTCTGCCTGTCTGCCAGCCTGCCGTCTGTTTGTCTATCTATTTGTTCATCAACAAACAATGTGCTGTGAAAATATTATGGCTATGATAATATTAACAATAACCGTTTGACAGACGCCTTGCATACCAGTGCACTCAAGTCAGAAAGCGTTTGTCTCGTATGTTGTCTTCAGTCGTCTGTCTCTTTCTTTTCTCGGTCGCTCTCTTTACTCTTTTTATCTCTAGGCATCTTTATAACTTACGCGGAATGTCTATGTTATGTCAATAGCTTACGCAACAGCCTTCTTGCGCTCGCACACTATGTCGCTCTCCGTCTTTATCTCGATATCGGGTCTTAAATGCTTTTGAATTTTGCATTAACTTTAAGTGGCCGGAAGCTACCGCCATATGGCTATGAAAAACTAAGCAGCCACTGCAGTTGCTGCGTTTCCAATTGGACCCCACCATTGCTGGCCACAATTCCACCGTCAGTCCCCATCTCTACCTGGCTTAGCTGTTGTGGCTGACGTTGCGTATACGTAACATTTGTCATAATAGAAGGAGGCATTAGACATCCAGTTGGGTTGCATAATGAAGCCGCTCGAATTTATGTCGCATTTTTTTCTGGCTCTTAGCGAGCCAATTTTGAGCCACTCAAGCAAAATGCGAATTGCGAAATCCGTCGAAGTGCGTCAGTCGACGGTCGAGAGTTGTGCGTCGAGTATTCAGAGTCGAGTGCCAAGGAGGAGGCTTAGCACTGGCTTTACGCAAAACTTAACAGCCGAAGAGCACGGGCAAGGGCAAGGGCACGGGGACGGGGAGAGGCGAGTGATGCTGTTCTAATCGCAACTGTACGCAAAAATAAAACAAAACAAACTAATGTGCTCTTGTGGTAAAACTGACTAACTGGCAGATACCCTATTTTAGCAGCTAGCAGTGCCTACTTTGGGGAAGCAGCTGTGCTGTCTCTCTCTCTCTCTCCCACTCTCTCTCATGGATATTAATCGATGTATGTGTAACAATTTTAAGGAATCTAGATGATGAGACGAACGCCTTCTACACTCACAGTTTCTGCGCTATACCTGTTGCACAGGTATAACCCATTTTAAGTCGTTTATAGCAGAAAACAATTGTTAACAAACAGCAAGCGGATGCGACTAAAGTTGAGTTGAGTCAAGCAGCAAAGCGCAGACACAGAGCGAATAATAGAAAGATAGATAAAGCCGTCGGAGGCGTGTGCACACACCCACGCTCACACTTACTAACAATGTAAAATTGTAGCACACTTTTGTGGGCAACAGTCGCAGCTAATACGTTCGACACACACAAACACAGACAAGCACACACACTCCATTGGTGTGATTCAAGTGGGCGGGTGCGCTTGTGTAAGTGTGTTGCCTGCCAGCAGACCCTGCGTAGCCTTGATGCTCTTTGCTCACGCAAAAGGCGGTTGTCAGCGTGTTGAAAGTAGCTGCAGGCACAAAAGCACAACGTTTGTCTACGTGCACACGTGTGTTTGTCTGTGCTGTGTGTGCGGTATCTCCTTAAGTTAAAAAAAAATATAATATATAAGCACGCTTTTCACATGAGCTGCGTCTTTTACCAGTCTACTCTTAAGCCTTTAGCTAAGCGCCAACCATTTGCCTGCCTCCCCTTCACGTCTCACAACTAGTTCATCTGGTTTGCAAGTCTTCGTCTTCTGTTGTTGCTGTTGCTGTTGCTTCTTCTTGAGCTTGTTTCCTTTTCAATTTTCTCAAGTGGCAACACTCAAGAGATTGCACATTCTAAGCGCTCAACAATTTTGCAAGTCCTGAGTTTCCGAGCCAAACGTCATTTGCATTCGCCGCATAGCGACCGACGTTTGACTCCCAACTCTCAGCTCGGGTTTCCTACCGTTTGCCGGCGAAAAGCCTGGTGACCAAAAACGGCTTGTCAAGTGTTTTCTCAGTGGGCCATTCGATTTGTCAGCCAGATTTCACTGCGCTGGCAGGCAAAAGCAGAAACCACGAGAGCAACAAATGAACAGCAATGTTTGTCGGCCTGCTCACATGGCGTATGCGTAATATTAATTTGGTGTTTATTAAAAGCTTAAGGCTCAATCAGCACTTTGCACTCCACACACGACAGAGAACGGCTATGGTTGTCACACCGGAATCCCTATACCCTACATCCTCTATCCACAGCGAAAGATGATCAAACCTTCAACATAACTTAAGCTTTTCAATGTACACAATTTTTTAGAATGAGTTGTCAATGAGCTTTCAATTAAAATCAAAATTGTGCATTAAAAAGCTTTCCTTACTGTCTTACTGCTTACTGTCTGCCACTTTTTTCTGTTGCTATACAACACTTTTCATTGCGCTCTTCTTCCCTTTATCTTCCAATCAGACTTTACCTATTGAATTGAACAGCATGCATGTTTCGATATACCCGATCGAGACAAGTGTAGAATGTACGTGTTTATAATATTAATACGACGCTTTGCACTTGGGCGTATCAGAATAACTGATTTATTTATGTAAGAGTTCCTCGTTGGGTAGAAGTGTTTGTGTGCGTATGTATGTGCGTGTGCGAGTGTGTGTGTGCTCATATTTACATTAATTTTGATTGTGAACGTATATGTTGAACATTGTGACCACCCATGGAGCGTTAGCGTTGGCATTGTATTATTCGCAATTATAAGACTTAGTACGAAAACTCAAGCAATTGACTTACATGCATTTGCCATTAGCCGCAGACAACAAAAACAAGAACAAAAACAACTCTAAACAATGGCTACATCCAACTGCAGGAAGACTGATAAGTCTCTGAACAAATGCGAATTAAAAAAGCATCCTCTCGGACTAATTAAACTGTTCAAAGGCAAATTTGATAGGTTCGGAAATTGAGCAGCGAATTGATGAAACTTCATCTGCTGCCAGGCAAGTATTGTTTCCTGCTGCTATCCCTTGACGACACGTCTACTGTTGGTATAAAATTCATGTAACAAACAGAAGGAGCTGCTCTCGACCTCAAAATATGTGAGTACTCTCGCTTGGGTGTACGCAGGAGCTTCAGACTTTTACAACCGAACGAAACATGCAATGTTTTTCATGACATTTTATCGATTTGCTCTTTCTTGAGTATACCTTGAACAGTCATATGGATGCTATATTTATGGCCTCTAAATCTTAAAAAAATCGGACTACAAACACAAAAGTTAGTCAAGGGGAAGAAGGTCCTGTTTGCAAAGAGGGTAGATCGTTGGTAGAAGGTATTCTTTAGTCGAGCACCTCCGACTAGCGCAACTTGTTGTTACGTTTGGCGGCATTTCTGCCATTTGTATGACATTCACAATGCATACGTATAGAAATTTTTCAGCTAAAAGTTGGACGGGCCGTTAATTCCATCTAATTGGCTGCTGCAATAGGGTAGTAAGCCAATTGGCAATGACCCGCAGCAGCAGGAGCCAGACTTCTGGCAGACTTCTGGCTACCAACTCAATGGGTCTTCAGCGGCACCCCGGACTCCATTCTCCAGCTCTATAGATTGCTACGTTTCCATAACAGTCAAATGGGGCATCTGCTGCAAGTTGTAAGCTGCTCAACCGGTGAACATTTGATTGACTGTTATAACTTTGCCGGTCAGTTGCTCCCAAATGGGGCAAATAGCTGGCCTTTAATAAGCCACATCACATAAATAGACCAACCTTTGTAGGCATACGTGCGTGTGTGTGAGTGAGTATTTGCGTGTATGTGTAGGTGTATAAGTGTGGGTATCGCCATTCACTCCATACTCACATTGCACCGTTTCCCATAATTCATTTAATGCTAGAATCTGGCTGCAAAGGCAGTCACGGGGGCGCGCGGTAAGCACATATGCATGTGGCATGTAGCATGTGGAATGTGGCATGCAGCATGTGTTTAACCAGTAGCAAGCTACCCAGCCGGCTGCTGCTGCTACTAGCCAGTCTACCAAATTATTCATAGCATACTTTACGACTTGCAGTCAAATGCAACAGTTTGCTCAACGCTGCGTATGCGTAATTTGTGGCAGCAGCTACGTGACATGGAAATAAAGAAGGGAACAGCCAGACAATGAGACAAGCAGGCAATATGAACGTAGCACTGCGAAGGCACTAAGCTATGAACAATGCCAGTTTCGAGTGAATGTAGAGGAAATTTGGGGGGTTGGAACGTTCAGGGCAGAAGCCTAATATAAAGAAAGGGCTATTCGGGCAGCCTCAGCTTACAAAAAGATAAAGCTTGTGTCTACTCTGTCGCTGTGAAAGCCGAAATATTCTTTAAACTATCAAAACAGAAAATCAAAATAATTACCAAATAATCAATTGAAAATTGTTGTAGAATCGCCAATTGCAACTCGGAGCCAATTGTCATGTTAAGTGCATGTTAAATCTAAATGTTAACTAATCGACTTACCCGCACTTTGCGCACCGTTTTGCGACTATCGTTGCGTATGTTGATCGTAACGTTGACATCCTCGCCGTGCGTATACCAGCCCTTGTCCAAGCTGGCCCTCAGGCCAACGCGGCCATCGTGCAACAAAAACGGTTTGTCAACGGCGCCCTGAGGACCACCGCAGGGTCCAACACTGATGCCGCCAATGCCACCAGAGACCCCGGCATTGCTATGGGGTGGCAACATTCCGGAGCCAGTGCTGTCGCAGTGCTGGCAATAAACCAAGGAAAAGTCGAGATTAGAAATTGTTCAAAGGAAACAATTCGGATATTGTGAGTGTGTGTGTGTGTGTGTGTGTTAACCTTGGTTAACATTTGCATAAATGACCTGTCAAGCTTATTGGGCATGTGGGCCATGAGTTCGTTCTGGCTCTCAGTAATTCCTAAATAAGTAACTGCTCATTTACAAATCAATTGGCATTTTATTAATGAATGGACAAGGCGGCTGTAAGCCAACAGTTTGGCCAGGGCCTAAACAGCCGTTGTGACCCGATAATCGGGCAATTAAGCGGCTTAAATGCGAGCCGTAAGCCTTTTATCGAAATGATTATGAAACCCTTAAGTGCTTACAATACCTCAATAAGTCAATCTGCCGCAAATAAACTCTCAGCACACACACCGTGCACTAATTAACCATTTGCGAAACTTTTTACCATTTATCATAATTAGCTGCAGTTAAATAATTTGCATGAGTACACAAAGGTTAACCTGCGTGCGGGTCGTTAAGCCGTCAATAGATAAATACATTCTTTTATGCTGTGCATTCCTTAAGTCTCTGCAAATTCATTAAAAGCTACAATTCGTATCGTAAATTCTCTATTGTAGTGCGGTACACCAATCGATAAGTCGCTTATCGATAGCCAAAAAAATCTATAGAATGCGCTTTTCAACACTGCGAATTGACGAACAGTTAAGCTCAACGTTTGTTATATATTATTATTCCCCCAATTGACTGACTGATTAATTGATTGATTGCTGGATTGATGATGAAGCCCAAGGCCTAATACCTAGAAAACACCAATTCTCAATAAGGTCACTGGCTTGTATTTAAAGTGGAATGCAATACAAGGTTTTAGAAAATCGTGGCCTCAAAAGCTCATGCCTCAATTTTAAATAAAAAAAAACTTGGCCCGCACACAGCCGGTCAATGCAACCATTATGTCTTGACTAAAAAATCGAAGCTGCTTTCACTTACCTCTTGGAACGACTTGCTGTAGCAATGAAATGGATCGTTGGGGCACTTCTCAATTTCGCTTTTGCTGCGTCCAAAGCGACCGCTGAACCTAAATGACTTGGGCGACAAACGCAACTTGGGAAACGAATCGCCGCGCTCCGACTTGGACTTGGTCTTGGCGCCGCCGCAGCCAGCGCAACCGGCAGCACCACCGCCACTGCTGGTGGATGGACCCTGCTCCTGGCCAGATGTTGTTGGATGGCCATCGCTGCTTGTCGGTGGCGTGGCACTAGCCGGCGGCGATTGAGCCGATGCCATAGGCTGGCCGGCAAAGGCGGCAAAGTTAGCGGGCGCCGTGTGCTGATGAAAGACATCGGTGCGATAGATGACCCGGACACCCATCTTGACAGAGGCGCGACGATGGAATTTCTCGTCCGTTTTGTCTGCTGTAAAAAGAGAGCATGGGGCAGAGCCATTGGGGCCAATTAACTGATTGATGCACATTGCTGGCGCTGCTGTCGCCGCTGCCATTGCTCGCTAAGCTCATTAGTATCGCAGCTGCTTGATATTGTTTATGAATTTCATGAAATTTTGTGCTTGATTGTGCGTTCGTCTTGGTCAAACTGCCAAATGCCAAATGATTTTGAATGCGCATTGCCAATGCTGTCAGCTTGTTGTGAGCTTATGAGGCAGGCGGCTGGCCGCTTTGACCCGTTTCCTTATGTTCCACCTGGCAATTACTTGAACATGCTGTCAAAGTTATAGCAACTGTTTGTTGAGTAGTGCATATTATAAATTTACCAGGCAGTTTAGCCGCCTGTTTAAAGCTTAATTACAGTGTGTCCAGCTAGCATTGCATGTTTACGTTGTGATGCTGCCAATTTTGCAATGCGAATGTAATTTAGTACTTATTTTGCCAATTCCATCTTCATAACAGCTAACATGAACTTTGACAGAAACATAGGAAAATGGGACTAAAACGGCACATAAAAACATTTACAGTTAAAAGCAATGAGAACAGAAGATAGGCAATCCAAAAGAGCGAAAGATAAATAGATAAAGAGAGAGAAAGATAGATAGAAAAAGGTAGATAGAGAGAAAAATACACAGAGAGAGATAGAGACAAATTAGGTTGGATTGTGTGAGTTTTTAGGCATGAAGCGACAACAATGAAAAGACAGACGACATAAAGTCGAACTGCCTATAAAACTTACATATATTCAAATGCACACACATACACACACACACAGACAGACAGAACAATAGGCAGACAGACAGACAGACCAACACACATTCCCACACACACACACACATACACACGCACACACACACACGCTCTCACCCACACAGCAGACAGACAGACAGACGGACAAATGGACGGACGGACGGACGGACACACACACACACACACACACATACAGACACACCTGCACTCACATCCACACAAAGACAGCAAGAAAACGAACTGAATAGATGAACTGAAACGTAGTCGAGACATCAATACGAAGACAATACTAAGTTAGGAAATCACACGACAAGTCAATGCATGGCCAGGCATCACAGGACACTGTGGCAAAGTCAAACATCGTCCTGCTTACCTCGAACCGGGTTGCACAGACAGCAGCAGCGACAGCGACGCAGCAACCGCGTTGCACATCTGGTCAGAAAATTGGCTCTCTGAACCCGTCTCTGCCTCTGCCTCTGCCCCTGTCTCTGCCTCTGCCTCTGCCTCGGCCTCTGCCCCTTGCCTACTGGTGAATCAGCTCATTGAGGCTGCCGACGTTTGCGAACTGGGTGCGATAAGTGCAATATGCATGAACAATACATCCAATAAGACACTAAAAAACGACAAGGGGCACACACAGGACACACAACAAACACAAAAAAAAAAAAAAAATTTATTAAATATATATATATATTTTTCTTATATATCAACACAGAAGATAGCACAAACGTGGATTCCGCTTCAATGTTGTGCAACACGCGATCAGTGCTCCTATATATATATATATATATATCTTTTTCCTAGGTATATATAGATATATATGTCCAATCGATTCAATACACTGCAATGTTTCTTATTGTCAAATGGCACACTGAAAAAAAAATGCTGATTGTTAATTTTAGGGCGAGGCCTGCAAGTAAATTTCAAACGAAATGCGATTCGTCCAAAATAAGCTGCAAGAGGACTGATCACACTTAACTGTTTTTTGCAGTGTTTAAAATCATAGAAAAAGAGGGGACATTTTTCAAAAATAAGATATGTGCAGACTGTATCGCAGTGGTAATCGAAACACAAAAATGGAACACAAATTTGTAGCCAAAACTTTAGTTTTAACTGTATTTTGAATTGATGACAACCACAAACAAAAAAAAAAAAAAACGTTTTTTCTTTTCTCCAAAGCCTTGCCATAGACCCGCCATTTTGGTGCAGATAGCAATCGGCTGGATCGAACCAATATATATCATAGCCACAGTAGCCAAGGCTGCAAGCCGATTTTACAGCCAACCGATACGAAACCAGAATTCCAATTTGTTCTTAAACATGTGCCGAGTCCTGAAGCGTCCAAAAAACAACCTGAACCAAGCCGAACATGAAAACCAAGGCAAAAATAAACCAAACAATGTTATGTTCAAAATAGAAAAGAGAAAGCGAACCAAATAAAATTTTAACGTTGAGTTATTCGAAGAGCAACGAGGTTTTTTGAACATATCGCCATATGTATGCAGGGGTATTTCATTATCTGAGTCCCAGTGTCGCTTGTCAGCGAAGTTGAAGTTGTTAATTTTTGATGTAACCAATTAGAATAAGACGGATTAGAAGAAGAAGTGCAGTCGAAAAGAAGCGCAGCTCCAAACATAGCCAGAATTCGATTCCGAACCGTATTTAGCCCAACTCAAAGCCGTTTTCACCAATGGGGATTTATTCCGGTTAAATTGGGCTCAAAACGATTTCAAAATCGGTTCAAAACTAGTTTTTTTCTCGCATTATTTCAGCTGTCAAACAGCAAGTGCCGTTGGACTTGGGGCATGCAATTTAACCAGACAAATGCAGGAAACTGGAAATTGAGCGGGCCAGCTTACAGCCATGTGACATTTTGTTGCCACTGACAACCGCCAGGGGGCGCCGCCTGACCAGCAGCTGCCGCAAATTAAACAGAATTTGCCATTTCCTTTGTTATTCCAGCCGATATATGTCAACATTGTTGTTTTGCAACGAAAATGTAGATACAATTTTCCAGAGTGTTTGTTTTGAAATCATACTTTAATTGAATTGTGTAAGCAAAAAAAAATAATAATAATAAAATAATAATAAAATAAAATGCACACAGATTTTATTATTATATTTTGAAGAGAAACGAAAGCTGAAGACGCGTTTCGTCTATGAACTTGCGGCTTGGTTCGTCCTTCAGGCGGTTCTATGACAAACTACACAGGTAAGTATTCATTTCATTTCAGTTACCTGCCGAATGCCAAAAGACAATGCTGCAATGGACTGGGAACGCAAGCAGGCAACGCGGACAACGCCTGGCGGCAATTGAACAGAAAAATTGAGAGAAGAAAAAAATAATTGAAAGGGAAGGGAAATAGAAAAGGAAAAAACCAGACAAAAAGCATCAGCAGCTCCGCAAATCGCAGCCGGAATTGGAATCTGAGTGGGCATCGGCTGTAAAAAGTAAAACAGCCGCGCAATGGTCTACAGCATGCATTTAATATTGATTCTATTTGTATACCCTGCAGCGATTAATTAATCAAAACGGGTATGCCAAACTGTACGCAAATATTGGAAGAGATACGCATGTAAGATGCACTCATCTATTCCTTTTATCAGCATCAAAATGCGAGTTGGCTTAGAGCTGGTCGTCGATCTCGTCTCAGATTTTAATAAATTCGCAGCTAGAGTTCATTTCAAATATCCACTTTATATATTTTCCTCACGGCTTGCAGGGCATCACGCGGTCAAGCATGCTCGTCGGTTACTTGGTCGGCATTTTCATTTTATATTAATTTTCCTGTACACACCAGATCGAACACCAGAGCTGCTCCCCATAGTGTCCATGGCTCGGTGAAAAGCAAAAAGCGAATAAATAAAGACTAAATCAAAATCAATCAAAAAATGGAAAAGAAAAGAACAATCCTCTCACATCCACTCTGCTGGCGTCAGCAGCAGCGGAAAAGTGTTGGAATATGCTGGATTGGGATCTTTTTGCTTTCGTTTTGTTTTTGCTTTTTTTATACCCTTGTTTTTCTTTTTTCATAGATTCTTTTCTTGTGCGTGGTCATTAATATAAATGAGCTGTGAAACTTGTTTGATTGCCAAATTATTTGGGCATCGTATTCGCTCGCTCTCTTATGTCGTTTCTTGTGGCTGTGACAACTCAATGCTCGATACTCGATACTCGATGCTCGATGCACGATGCTCGATACTCACGATTCAATAAGCGCTGGCAATGGCTTGATGATGTATGATAAATGGAGGAAAGGAAATGTATGCTGGTTAATTATAATGTCTAACTACTCATAATGCCCATCTAAGCAAACCTAAAAGCTTTGCGCTTACTTCGCAATTCATATTAATTTTTCAAATTTTACAGGCTAAAAAAAACATCTAATCAAATTTAGCCAGTTTTAATGCATATAATACTTACCCTTTCGTTAATACTAACAGAGGAAGATTTATTTAAAAAAATGTTATCGTGCTTTGTGCTTTGTAGTTAAAGTGTATTGTGTTGAAGCTTTCTTGAATTCGTAAAGCTTTGCAAAGGTTCTCTCTTTATCGCTAAGTTGTGCTTTTAGTTTTCCAAACATTGATCGTAAGCTTCACTTTCGACTTCTGTCATTATAGCATAATAATCCTATGCTACAACTCATATAACGCACATTGTGGCTTTGGTATTCCAAAAGCATTACTTTCGACTGTTGTTATTAGAATGAAACTAAAAGCTTTAAGCGAGGCTAGCATTATGAACTATATAAGCTTTAGTCAACTTTAAGCGCCGTTTACAGCCCGAAATTTGAAGCGAAAGCTTTTTAAAATATCGTACACCTTTAAGCGAGACTAGATTTATAAGCTATACACGTTTGATATTGTTCAAAGCTTTAAAGAGCCTTAAGCAAATTTTACAGTCCAAACTTAACCGAAACTCGATTTTTTAAGTTTAAGTTTTAAGCGCCTTTTACAGCCCAAAACTCTAAGCACAGCTTTGGCTACACTTTTACTTAGTGTCATTCTGAAAAAAAAAAGTGTCCATCAGAAAATCTCAGATGTGTTTTCTTTTTTTTTTTTTTTTTTGTCTTCTTCATACTCTTACTGTGCAGCCCACCCTTTTATCAATATTTGCTTATGCCTTCTGATGGAATTTCTCTACCTTTGTGCCATACATCACCTGAGCTCTTCAGGTTCCGGTGTCCTCGGAGCAAATGGATATATGTACAGGAGTCCATATTGAAGTATTAATCAAAAAACTTACCAATGAAGCAACGCACATCGTAGCTGGTGCCAATGGGAGCTCCATAGTAACGCTTGGCCGGCACTAGCTGGACACTGGGTGGTGCCTGGGCGTTCAGCGTCAAGGTAAATGGATGGGCCCCATCGCCCAGGCGCTTCATCAATGCCTCCTGCAAGTACAGAGATTCTAGTCAGGCCGGAGATTCAGAGACCGGGTAAAATGCATTGTTAAAATTTGTCAGCAAATTGAAATTTAGCATTTTAATTGATTTTTGTGACAAATCCTTATCGGCAACGGGCATTTACTACCTGAAATTGGTCAGATGTCGTGGTCGAGGCCAAGGTCAGGGCCAAAATTAGTTAAGGCTTAAATAGCTGACAGTCGCTGGCAATTATTTAAATGCGGGCTGTCACATAAGCACATAATTAACTTTTGGCAATGTGCATTACACAGATATATATATATATATATAAATTTATATATAGTATATGTTTACGGGCAGATGTGGAATAAATATATGCATATATTTGAGGTTATATTTAGTTTTTAATTATGCATTTTGGCCTTGTGATTAGTGGCGCTGGCATTGAAATTGTGGGCTTTGTTTTGGCTTTGATAACAATGGTTTTTGTGCTATTTCTTTTGCTGTTTCTGGCATTTCATTTGCATTTGATTATGTATACGGTATTGTATTAACATCTGCAAATGCCTTTGGTTTTGCTTCAGCCTCTACTTTTGCCTCTGGCTCTGGTCGTTGTCGTGGTCGTGACCGTGATCCTGGCGCTGCCCTTGGATTTATACTTAAATATCTTATCGCTGGCGCGTGTATCTGTGTGTATCGTCAGTTGAGCAGCGTGAGGCAATGGGCAACAGATACGAGGCCATTCCTGCTGCCGCAACACCCGCCCGCTCCTACTCTCAGCCTTGGCAATGACTTCGCCTTACAATGTGTGCGGCAGCTCAATGGAAAGTATTTAAAGACAATTCCGTAGCTCAAATTGTTTGGCTTTGTAAACGTTTTGTTCTAATTTCAGCGCAATTTACGGGTGAAGAGGCACACAATTTGAGGGGGGTTGGACAACCCCGTAAGTATGCCTCTACGCCTCCTTAAGCCGCAATTGTCAGACTGGGACGCACAAAGTCCACAGGCTCGAAAGATGTAGATGTAGATGGCTTAGCATTAAGAGAACAGCATAATAAATATGATGGTCCATAATAAATATGTATACGGAACAAACAGTTCAGGCGTTGAATGTCTACAATGGATAACTGACAGGGAATTCAAGAGACTCTGCTTTATATAATAAGATATATGCATAGATCGCTCTATCGCTAATTGGAATGCGAATCGAGCTATCAATTCGTTAACCTATCGTTATTGTGATATCTCTCAACATTTGTTCGGTCTGTGAAATTCTCATTTTTCTGCTTATCTCTTTTATACTCTTTTCTTTTCTCTTCTACTCCATACTATCTCTTTTACTCCATGCTATCTCTCTAGTTGAATCCGCTCAACTTTCTTTTTTCCACTCCATGAAATCTCGCTAATTATTTCTCCTTACTCTACTCTTCTGTTATTTGTCTACCTATCGATTAAGCTGTGCATCAAGCCGCAGCTTATACTCATACTCCTAATACCTTTTCCAACACTGCACTGCGTATTATTTTAATCTACTCAACTGTACGCTGTACATTTTTTATCGGTTCAACAGTCTATCGAGCTATCTTCGATTGTCAGCTTAGCCTAGGCAGTTAAGATCTATTAAGCTGTATATTTGATTAATTTCAATTTATTATCAAATTCCCTTTATCTGTCCGTCTAAATAAACACAAACAATTTTCCACTCAACCTCTTAGCCAGTTGTCTCTTTACGTTCCGCCCAGCCATCAAGGATATTTTCCGAGATATTTTGCTCCTGGTTCGTTCTGATGTTTTTCCGGCAGCGGCAACTTATTAAAGTCAAATTTATTTAATTATGCATGTTTGTGTTTGTGCCTCTGTTCGTGTGTTTATGTTTCCGTTTTAGGCTCTGAGCAGTAAAAGCTACTGCCAGCAGTAAATAAGTGAGTAAATATATTATGCAAATCGGTCAAGACAAGCGAGAAAACATTGAAAACTGAAAAATGGAAGCTCGGAACTCACCAAAAACAGTAAACTGATTGCCTAACCAAATTTTCGGTAAGTTAAGCTGTCAAAAATGTGATGGCTAAATAAATGATTGCATGTCAAATTTAATAAAAGCGAAAGTTCAAATTGAAACTCGCCTGAGGGGCCATCTCTGTCACACACTCACACACACAGATAAATTCTCCAGATAGACTCTCCAATAGACACACACAAACACACACAAATAGAAGCAATCGGAAAACAATGTAAAAGGGAATCGCAAACATTTGTTTCGCTTTTAGTTAAATGAAATTGATTTTCAATTGGTTTAAGTGCAGCAAACCTCCATCTTTAAATAGATGACGAACAAGCGGAATCTGGCGCAGACGACGAAGCCAGAAAAATGCGAACAAGTTAAAGAAGTTTAAGAGGAGAACTCACAATAGCCATAACAATAACAAGAAAACCAGAGAGAGTGCTCTGAGCAGAAGTAACCAGACTGACAGATACCCTGTGTTCCTGAATAAATTCGGTATTTATGGTCCGAGCCTTATAAAATTTGCACTTAAAAGTAATTTGTCTTGAATTGAGGGTAAAGTAGGAAGAGTTGGTTATGGTTAATCTATAATATCAATCTGCACAATATTTTTAACGCTCATAATTTTTCAGTTACGAAGATATTGAATAAAAACAAATTTGCTTGCGATAAACTTGTTCTGCGTATTGTAGACGAATAAATATATTTTAAATATGAATTCTCTGGCTTTTGTAGTTTGCAAGATGGTCTCGTTTACACAGAAAGACAGACTCAGCTTGTTTTGTCTTGTTTTCTCCCTGCCTGTTACAAACGTTTGCGCAATGCCAACATATAATTTTTTTACCCTTTTTTCAATGGAAAAACAACTGCCTTGGTCGACCCCCTCCATGAGAAAACGTGCAGCATGCTTTGAGGCAACGTGAGTTCGCATTAAATCTGAACAAAGGCGAACAACAATTGTAGACCTTAATACGAGTCGCAAAGGAAACACTATAAATTTCCACGTGCTTGCAATTTTGAAAAATTACTCACGCCCGAAAGTACAACAGGTATTAGTTACAAAACTGCTTACAAGCAAAGTATTTATTAATAGTATGAATTTCTCGAAAAGTTTTTCATCCAAACAGTTCTGTTTCCCGAAATTTGTAATGATTTGCTGTTGTCCGATTTTGTTGCCAATCGAATTGACTGAAAATGTTTAACGTCATATTGGAATATCTCGAGTACTTATATTCCGATATTGAAATGCTATAACATTTTGGAGTCGCACAAATCACGACTATCGATTGGGATTTAAGAAATCAAATCCTAATCCAAAAATAGCAAGGGCTTACATCGCATTTCTTGTCAAACAAATGTCTGTATGGAATTCATCAGTTGACATCATTCATGCTTGATAAATTAACTACAACCAAAGGAACACTTTAAAAAGGCCAGGCATCATTTTCGAAATTTCTGCTGAATTTGAATAGAAGAAAATTTTCGTTTGATGCTAAGCTGACGAAGCTGATATATGTGTATATGGCAGCATTCTGGTTAAATACTATACAAATTTAATTTGAGCAGCGGGGGCTTGCTGTTAAAGGGCAGTTTCTGCTCAAACTCTTTTGTATATATGTATATAGATATATATATACAAATATATTGTGTTTCAAATCAAAAGCAAACAAATTAAAAAGCTGCGCAAAAATTGTAATTAGCAAATACGCAGCTTGATAACATATTAAGCGCACTTCTCAAGCGTATAAACATGCAGAAAAGTATGCTTCATTTATCAAGAGGCAGTTACAGTCGCTGGCTCCACCCTCCCTCTCCCTCTCCCTCTCAGTCTCACTCTCTCCCTTTGTCACTTTTACTTTCAATTGCTTTCTCTCTCTCTCTCGCTATCTCTCTGTTGCACACTCAGCAGTTTTCTTGTTTTGCTGCGCTGCAAAGCTGCTACAACGCTTGAGCTGTTCTCCACTAGACTTGGTTGGAAAAAGTTGTTGCCTATCAGTTTTAATGGCGCTGGAAACTTCATAGCCAAGTTGCATGCTGCCCTCTCCCTAGCCCTTGCTAGCTGTGCTGGCAGGCTGCTCGACGAGTGCTCGACTTGTTTACCGAGTGCTCGTCTCGCACTCGTCGCCTCTAAAGTGTCTGCTCAACAGCAGACAAACTGACACTTCAGCCAGGCGACGGCCCAGGTAATGGGGCGGGCAGGGACGGACGGAGCAGCCCAGGCAGCTGTTGACCAATTCACGTAACAGGAAGAGCGTGAGGGGAGTGCATGGGATTGTGGCGCACTGGATAATTTCAATTACAATGATTGCAACGTTCACTAGCAACTTACCTGAAGCGGACTGAGCGATTCAGGGGACGGCTCCTCGAGGCGCGGCCAAATCTGATGCAGCGACATAATGGCCTCGTTGCAGAAACGCAGACCCATTACCTCCTCGTCCTCGCGACCGTAGCTGCAATGATAACAGGCCGTGCAATTATTTATGTGTTATGTGCTATGCCTGGAGCGCCCAGAGCTGTCAGTCGACTGAAGAGCTACAATTTCAATTTCAAACTATGTCCGGGCGCGTCGCGCGGGCTGCGGGCTGCGGATTGCGCGGTGCGTAGAGCAGGATTTGTGGCTTACCGAAATGTTAGCGTTAGCTGCGCATAGACGCGATATCCTTGAATGGCCTTCGGATCCACATAGACTATTCCACGCAGCACAGACGGATTATTGCCGGTCAACACTATCTCACGCGTCGGCAAATAGAGAGTTAGCACACAATTCGGCGAAGTCTTCTTATAAACGCGCTGAGTGCCAAACTCATCCCGGTGGGTGGTTCTGGAAGAGGCGATTCGGTGTTGAAAGTGCGGCATTAGTAAATCAGTCAACAAAACATTTTCAATTGACGATACTCAAGAGATTTATTGATGAAAAGCTATGTGTATCGCTTTCATATCTGCCCAGGTAATACCTTGGCGATAGCCTGGCAGCCCAGCAGAAGCTCGTTTTCAGACTTCACTTAAGTTTCTGTCTGAAATGTTGAACTTGGCAAAAGCCAGACAAAACCAAAAGCAGCAAATTAATGGAATGGCTTATGTTTTATTGAAATTGGTTTCCAGCTTCGAATTATGTTTTTGTCACAGATATTCCTTTCCAGACGAAATGCTTTGTTTTCCCCCCAAACAACACTTTTTATACCCAAATTCATATCAGAGTATGTACAGAGTATATAACTTTTTTAATAACTCCCCCAAAATTGGAATACCCAAATACTTTGAGTTATTCCCTTGGGCTTTTGTATTTACATGCATTTCAATGTCGTACTTATGCTCTGAAAATGCCATTAAAATCGGAATATAAACGAGTTAATCAGGAATGCATTACGAATATTATGGAATTATGCAAAGAAGAAGCATAGCTTCTATATGTATCTCATTGTTTGGGTCCCAAATGAAACTAGAATGTTTCTAATGTCAGCTGAATTCAGTGGGTTTCCTGAGGTGATTGGTGACATCTCCGGGCACTTCCTGGAGCACTTTTATGTACTTGTTTTTGACTGTCAAGCATAAAAAATAGTGTTGCAAAATCGCCGAAGATGCGGAATGCTGACAGCATTCACTTGCACTGAATTGAAGCGTGGCACAGTCTGGCAACTCTGGCGGTGCGTGGGTTTGGCTACTTGTCAAAACACGCTTAATTAACTGCGCATTCAGCGTGAGGCATGTGGCATTCTAATTAATATTACCTATACATGCTCCACACTTGAGCATGTGCATGTATGTGCATGCAATGCCTGTCCGTGTGCATGAGTGTGGGTGTGAGTGTCTGTCCCTGTATATGTATGTGTGCGTGAGCTGTGTGCACTTGAAGTAGTTTGAGCTTAGTTCCGTCTAAAAATAGTTCTACTGAAGCAGCTAGTGCACATTTGCGTGCTAGCAGCATTTTGTAGTAGCTTCATTGATTTGTGCCCCCCCTTCAAAAGTCGCTGGCAAATAGCTTAATATTTAAATGGAAATTTCTAAGTGGTGTACTTAGTTGTTGACGTTGCGGCAGTCAAAAGTTCTGGTTAACAATTTGTTGACCATGTTGTTGGTGCTTGCGCTGGGGATTCGGTGTTGCGACCAACTGCCGGCTACACCTGACGGCTGGGCAATTAGCAGGCTGACAGCTGAGCTGCAGTTGCAATCAGCACTAAAGTCACAACATGTGGCAAGTGGCATGTGGCATGTGGCGTATGGCATGTGGCATGTGCGCCGAGCTCCAATTAAAATACATTTGCCGCTTGAAACTGCTGTCAGTAAGACAGACAGCCAAACAGACAGCCAGAATTGAATTGTATTACAGCGCAGTGGTCTCAGCATTTTAATGAGCTGCATTAGCAACTGTTATGAAAACGCTTGGCTGCCCCCAAGCGCTAACTTTGTGCAACACCCACATGCAAAACGTTGTCACAAAGCGTTATCAGAAAATGCTTAAAAAAAAAAATAAGCAAGTAAATGGTTGAATTCACTTTTGATACCATGGCAAAAATAAAAATGGAAATATAAAGCGAATACAGGCGACAGACATTTTGCATATGCAATAATTAAATCTTAAAGCTAAAGACTTGTAGTTATTCATTTATGATGATTGTTTCATTGTTTACTTAAACAATAAAAGCTAGCTTTGGGGCGAGTCGCTGGCTCAAATCGTAAGCCGAACTATTGCAAATTGTTCTTGCATTATCAATTTAAGCTCCAACATTACAAATCAAAAGATTATTCGAACAAAAAGTTATGAATATGTGAAGACAGGTTGACAAATCAGCCTTTAGTCAGATTCGCTGGTTCGAGCTGCAAGTCTTGTTATCTAGTAAGCATTCAAATTTGTAAAGCTCGCATGCACTTAATGTGCTTCAACTTTATGTGTGCTCAACTAACAATTCAAATCGCGAATATTTAATGGTTGGGTTCGATGAAATAGGAAAAACTTTCTAATGCCGATCAGATTGCACTTAAAATACTCATTCAATATGTTTATAAAGTATATGTACACACATCTAAATATGTACACTAGGTGCAGTGGGAAATGGTCTTTCGTCGAGTTTCGTACTTTTTAACTAAAAAGTTGGCGAACAAAAGTTCCGCTCAAAATTTAGCGAGCACTTAAAAGCAGCTTTGCTGCTTTATGAATATTAATTGTACTTTTACGAGAATGGACCGCACATTTTGGCCATGTTGCCAAAAATTTGTGTTCTATAATTAACTGCATTTGTTTGTGCAATTTTTGCCAGCTGTCACCAGTTCGCCCATGTGCTAATTATGCTAATTTAATGCAATTCTTGTGGCCGCTATTGATGTGCTTGTAATTTGTCATGCATTGCGTATACGCAACGTGGCCGCAACTAAATCAACTTAACTTTTTAGGCCGTCGCCGGCAATCCACAAATATTACACACATACAGCAAATATGAAACAATAACAATTGATCATGTTTCTATTTGCATTTGAATGGGCCTGTTCCGTTGCCAAATGCAACATCATTTCCGCTCTGCCAGATACCCTGTAAACTTCCTAAATATTTTATTTGACTTCTGGCGCATTTCACGAATTCATTTGATTAAGTCGGAATTTAAATTTCAGTTTATTTCAATTTTTTTGTACTTCCATTAAACAAGTTTTGTTGTACATTGTGCGCATTGAGGAAATTAAAAACCGCAGCTGGAGGTCAAAAAAATAATTCAGGACTCGAACTGGCGCCCTGCAGCTGGATTCGGTTCAGCTGGTTTTACACAGCCACGAGCCGAGGCTTTGTTGCGAATTTCAGCATAATAATGAGCGGGTATTGTTGTCATTTATTCATTTGTAATTAATCATAATGCAATTCAGACCATAAAATTTGCGCTAATTTTTACTGAATTTTGCTGTTTATGCTTATTTTCAGGCAACATCAATTGCTGCTGTACACAATATTTTTTTTATATTTTTGCGTATTCGTTTTCCGTTCACGTTATGTGAGATGACTACAAAGTAAATTTTGTTTTTTTTTTTTGTATTTTGCTTATTTTGGGCTTAATTAAAATTCATAACAACGTCCAATAGTGTAATTGGAGGCGTTCTCTTAGCTTTTATTCCTATTGTTATGGCTTGCTTTTTTGTTGATGTTTGTTTGGTTGTTGTTGTTGTTGTTGTTATTGTTGATGCTCACACGTGTAAATGTGGTTGGCTCAGTTACAGTTTTTGGAGCCAAGAATTCATTAGGAAAAAACGCTATCAGCTTCTAGTCAATATGTTGATGCGTCAGCCCTTTGTCAAGCATTTGCTGACATACTTGGCATATTCAATTATGCCCCGCATAGATGTGCAAACCGGGCATGTTCGCTTGTTCGCATATTCGACAGCTGTTGCATATAGAGGCACACGCAAAGTTCGCCTTGGCAAAGTACGCGACACAATGAGCATCGATATTGGCAACAGTTTGCCAAACAATTTTAATTGAAATTCTATGCAAACGCAACGTGCACAGGTTGCATTCAATTTAAGTGTTGAATATTCATTGAGGCATATTAATTAGTGGCATCAATATTTCAAGTCATTCAAATATTAAAATTCTCCTTTTTTAGGAGAACACGTTTTTTTTAGCTTGCAACTGATTTTTGCCATTTTCTGTGGCAAATACAGCATTCGCCATATTTTACCTTGACTTCAAAGCTTCAATTGCAATATGCAATGCTTTCATTAAGTGCATTTTCGATATGCATTCACGCATTGCATTTGCCAATTAATTTTTGTAAACAAATAAAACTTTAAGCAATTGCCTAAAATAATCAAGCATGTATATTGTGCTCGATTTGATCTGTTGCTGTGCATTTTACTTGCTTTTTAAATCTCTGAATGTCTGTCAATTGAATTTAGTTCTGCTCACATAAGCTTAAGCCTATGATACATTCGAATCAATATAAATATTTATTCAATCACAATTTGGTTCAAGCTTGAGAGCATTTGCCAGAGTTATTTGTGCAGCGAAAATGCTTTGAATGGAGCTGTGCAAAGGCTTAAGCCATTTATTTATATATTTTTCAAGCTAACAGCTGGAAGTAGAAACGTAGGCTATGCCTTTTCCAACACAGCTTGTTAGGTACACCTATTTAGAATCCCTGTGCCAAAATCGGGGACTTGTGTGCGTTCACAGATTTCAGCCAACACAGCAATTTTCATTTGTGATCAAAACTCTAAAAGGAGACATCATGACGTCCATTCCAAGCCAAGCCATCATATTGTTAATCTTGCAAGGCATGGAACTGTTTTCGGCAAAGGCACTGAAGCTCTTTCTACAGCTGCTGCCTCTTTCGGCTCTAACAGCGCTCGTGTTTTTCAGGTAAGCTAAATGTTTATATCTATAAATAAAGAGAGACATATATAGAGAGCTGAACTGACTGCTTATTTGAAATGGGCAGATATTTCCCGCCGCCATGTCGCCAGAGGAAGCTGCTAACAACATGGCTGCGACTAGCTATGACCCTGTGCATCTGTTCGATATTGACCATGATGAGCCGTCTGCTGCCCTGGTGCTAAACACCGACTAACAAGCAGGCACACGCCAGACATTAATGTACAGCACAAACAGCCAACCACAACGTCCATAATCTCATGAAAGCTCTAAGGCAACAAGTACATTTTAAGGATAATTGAGGAAAACAAGAAAAGACACCCTCACAAAACTGGTTTGAAGTTAGAATAAAACAACAAACAAAAGCCTTAAATAGTATGTTCTTAAAATCTTGTTAGCTTGGCCCAATTACCCATAATAATTGCTGTAGATAACACAGCTGCAATGGCTTAAAGGCATTTACAATATCAATTATACTTATTCGTACACTGGCTTCAGATGTACTTATATAGCTATGCAGATTCATTAACAATCGCACACTTTAGCTGCCAAAAAAAAAGAGCTCCAATCACTTTTCAACTATTTTTAAAGCACTTTGCAGCCGCTTCACGCATAATCCACCAAATGTAAGAAGGCAAGAGGTAGTGTTTATATAAATACATATACATATATATATTTATATATGTATATAATATGCTTGCTTTTATGATTGCAGCCTCCGACGTGTACCTGAACCGGTAACTGATGCCTCTCAAGAGATGCTTTGTTCAGCTTTCGACGCGTCTGCCTGGCTGCGTTAACAGGCAGAGTAAAAGCCAAAAACTAACCACGGATCATTTACATTTTTTTACTATCACAGTTAATGGCGAGCCAAACACCGCAGCAACCAACCACCCAACCGACCACCCAACCAACCACTCAACCACTCAACCAAGCAGCGCTGAGCAGCGTCTGGCTTGTCTATAAATTTGTAACTTGGCGCTTTTGTTTGCTTTGCCACAACATCCAACTCAGCTGCCTGCCCCTGCCGAGCGCTGGCTTTTTGGAGTTAAGTGTAAATTTATTTTGCGGCCAGGTGGTCAGCTTGTGGACAGGAGGCGCGAGCGCCAAGGGATGCGTTGCCTAATTGATATAAATTAAATACAAAACGATTATTTAAATTATCTGCTGCTGCTGCTGCTGCTGATGTTCGCTGAGGCGTTGGCCACTCGCGGCCAACGTGGCGTATACGTAATTTGGCCATCTAATGGGCGTGTACGAGTGGGCAGGTGGCTTGCTTAAGTGCAGACAAAATCTGCGCAATTTGGCAATGAACCCAAATCAAAATCAATTTGAAATTGTTTGGAATTCCATCAAGCCGAGTTATTTATTTTTTTTTTTTTGGGAATACCCCTAATTCAATTTGCATACACTGTTTGCTTTATTCCGAATAGAAATGTTGTTTGTAAAATATTCACAGTAAATCATTATTGTGAACTGTTACAAGAGCGCTTCGATGCAATTGGCAAGTCAGCAAGCATCTGCCTGGCTTGGGCTGTCGGAATTTGGAATGTGGTGCGCCTGCTCGAAACGATTTTGCGAGTGCTTGCAAATTGTGGTAAAACAAGAGATACAAGAGCCAGCAGCCCAGCAGCCCGGTTGCGAGTCGAACAGATTTTCAAGCGGCATTCCAAAATTGCATTTGACCTGAATCGAGCCTGCTGCAACTAAGCCAAAGCCAAACCACATTTGGCCAAGAATTATGATATGATTATTGCCAGAAAATTTAATTTGCAATCAATTGCATTTTTCTATTGATAATTGTAAACTAAAATCAACTTAAATCAATTCAAAGGTGTAGTCAAATTGAACCTAAACGAAAAAGCGAGCCATTCGATTCGAGCTCTACTAAGTTCTATGTAGGCTGGTTTGCTCTTTAAGCCGATTTGGCATTTAAGCCTACACACACATATTTAATTTGCTGCACCTGCAAACTGTTGGCCATTGAGCTAAGCTGCTTCAATGTGGCATCAGAGCACGGGATAATAAGTTCAATATATTTTAATTCCAAAGTCTAGCCGAGTTTGACGTTCCACAGCACATTGAACGCGCCTGCTGCATTCCGAACCGTGTTAAAAGGGGTGCATAAAGAGCTTTTCCGTCATGCTTAAATAAGTACTTAGGGCAACCGGCCAAAGGTAAAAATGTGTTCCTTATTAAGCCCACGCCAATGTATTTATTTTAATAACCGGCGGAAGAAGATAATAAAACATATTACAAAGCCCCCAAACAAACAGAAACCAGCTTCGATGCAGGCGTAGGAGATTTAATGGTTTATAGACTGTGCAACCCGATTCAAGTTTCACATTTTAGCATTTAGCAACCATTGCTCTGCCGGCTCTAACCTTCGAGCGGCTCAGTCAGCCGCGTAATTGCAAAGTAATTAACGCTCGTATCAGAGCAGCGGCTGTGGCCGTGGCCGTGGCCGTGGCAGTGGCAGTGGCAGTGACAGTGGCTATGAATCAAGGATAATGCGGCAAAATCAAAGCGGGAATCGTAATGAGCAAAAGCAAAAGCAAAAGCAAAGCAAATCAAATGAACGAACGATGACAGTCGATAGCTGCGGCAGCTAAGCGAGAATGTCACGATGTCAAGGACGTACTTTCTCGCAGAGGATATTCGATTTATCAAGCGCGAAACGTTGCGACCGCTGCGACTGCTCAGCAGGTGGTTGTGTGGAGCAAAACAAAGGCTATCTGAGCCATGCCGATGATCAAATACTCTACTCTAACAAGTGTTAAGTGCTAAACAGTGTTAGAGTACAACGAATTTATAAATGTCTTTTCTCAAGATAGCTTGAAGCAAACAAGCACAAGTTTGCACCATTTCTTGCTTTGGAAAAATAAATGGATTTATTAAGTGAGTTCGAGATATCTTCAAAAACAATACATAAGACAGCTACATTTCATATCTGTTCGACTGATTTATAACTAATTTCTACGAGTATCGACTAGTAACACTCGAAAAGAGAAAACTGAAATGTCCACTTAAAGCGACACAAAACGAAACGAAACGAAGAAGTCACGTTGCATGTGAAAGCAACCTGGTGGCAGTTGTCGATGGCTGCCTCCATGGCATTAATTGCATTGCCGTGGCCGTTGTGGCTGCTGACTTGCAGCTGGTCCTGGCTGTGGATGCCGCTAAGCTCTGCTCAATGCAAAGTCTAATTGATTTATCACGTATACGCTAGCGCAGCCGAGCGTAAACGCAGCCAGACCCGCCCAACCAACCAAACAACCAACCACCCAGCCCAGCCAGGATGCTTGCAATTAGCGGAAGTTAAGACTAGCACAGTGCTTTATGCTAAAAATAACTATATATAGCTTAATGTGATGTCCTGCATTGTCTCATTAGTTGACACCAAATTAGATTTCTAATGGACTTTCGACAGCAATGGGCCATGCCTGTGGCTTATGTCCGACTTGGTCACTTGATTTACGCATCAGCAACGCAATCGCGACCTTGGTTTCTTTTTTTTTTTAAGACAACTTGTTGGCTTCAATAAATATTGATATTTAATTCAAGTTATTTGAAATCCCATCTATGGTCATATTTCGTCCAACTCGACTGTAGCTTGATTTGACAAGGGTCCTTGTGTTTATATTCCAAATGCAAACTAATTTCGAAAACAACAAGTGTTGGCAATGTCCAAGTGCAAACAAATTACGAAGAAAACAAGTGTTGACAAGTGCATTTACCAACACTAGCTTTTGCAAGTCTACAGTTAGTCAGGAGTCTGGGTTGCAGAAAAGTAGATTAGAGTGTGCAAATAAATGAATTTCAAATACTATATATTAAGCAAGTTGGGTGGGCTAACTGCACTTGTGAATATATATATATTATTTTGGAATCCATTAGCGGCTGATAAACCCTCCCTATCTGGCAACGCCAGCAGCACCGCAGCAAGTGCGGTTAAGCCTGAAAAGCACACTTCAGCCTAAACCAAGTGGCAGCAATACCGCGCCGACTGCAACTGCTGCAGTCGGCAGTCAGCAGTTGGCAGTTTGCAGTTGGCTCATTATAATTATGCCCTGCAGCTGGCTGCGCAGCACTTGCCATAATTACTTTATTTTTTTATTTTATTTTTTTTTTTTGCGACCACGCTTAAGCCACAAACGAGGGCAGGAATATGCGTGGTGGGCTGCCCGTTTTGTATTCCAATCTGTGGACGCGCTTCGCTGATCTTGTGTCTATTGTTGCGTCCACGTCTTGTAAACTCATCCCTCTGCTCGGTGGTTGTTCGTGTTTCGAGTACTATCAATCTAAAGTGTCCCGTTTAAGGTAGCTCCAGCTGCTCAAGGAGCTGCACTTAAGTTCCCGTCGCACACATTGTTCTGCTTATGAAGTGTGCAACAAGTTGCACGCTAATTAGCCGTATTTTAGCGTTACGCCGTCTCTGGTCTGTTTCTTGTCGCTGTCTTCATTTTAAGCCGACTGCCTCTTCGCATTTCATACGGATAAATGTTGCTATCTACTTTGTGGTATCGCATCACTTGTCATCAAGGGAATCTGCCCTCGACAGAGCACGCTGAAAAAGCCCTTATTTAAGACTCTAATGGGAAAGAAGGATAAAAGCTGAGCAGAGCTTTAGTTTTTGATAAAATCTTAAATGGAAGTAACCTGAGCAGAGTTTTAGCCTTAGATATCTTGATAGTTATCGATAGCTTTTCTATCGTTAGCTACACTTGGAAATGTTCTTTCATTTATCTTTGTTTTCTGTAACCCACGACTCATCGAGCCTTATATCTAAGAGAATTCGCGTAGGTATAGGACTGTTGAACTTTTGCCCCAAAATCAGCTGTTATCGATAACAGCCACATAAGTTATCGGTAACTCTTATATAGCTGAGCTTAAAGGTATTAAGTAAAAACACATTTGTTGGGCTACACACAAATGTTTATCACACGGACCTAAGAACAAATACTGTGCCATGATAGCTCTAGGCAACAGTAGATATTATTAATAATTCCGATAAATCGATAAACATTTTTAGACACAATATTTGTTGTTAGGGTTTAGTCTATGTAGTCTACAGTCATATGCTATCAAGCAGACTTCAAAGTAGACTCCTGGAATCACGAACGCAATTATTCAGTTAGCTTAATGGATTATAACAAGGATTCAATTAGATATTTTCATAGTTATAGTTAGCTAAACTCTGCTGACTGAATTGCAAATTGAAAGCGAATCCAATGAAATGCGTTTAAGCAAATATAATTAATATACATAAGGCGATTGACTATTGTGTTGCATAAATATAATACATTAACTGGTTAAATGTGAATGCAAATGCATATAATTGAATACTTTGATAATTGGCTTCAAGTGGCCACAACTCTCTATCTATGTGTGCATGTGCGTGTATGCTTATTTATCAAGAATTTATCCATATTAAAGACAACAAGTCGAACACTGAACGTTGAGTTAGCAGGCGCTATGCGAAGCCTGCTTAATGATGCATTAAGTACTCGCATCAAGTATACGCCCTGTGGCACTCACACTTTGCCCAACAGAGCGTGCCTGTGTGTGTTTTTGAGTGGGCGTGTTTGCGTGTGTGTGTGTGTGTGTGTGAGCATAGCTCTAATGAATGACTACTACCTGTGTCCATTCGCCAGCTCCATTTCGGCCAGCACCTGGCCCGTGCCCATATGCAGCAACAGCTCCTCACTCTGAAAACTGGCCGACCGATAGAGACTCTCGCTGTCAGCAGCAGCGGCAGCAGCAGCATCGGCATTCACCTGGATGGTTGACTGGCTCTGCAGCGATAATGTTGATTGTTGTGCTGGCGATTGTTGTTGTTGCTGTTGCTGTTGATGTTGCTGTTGATGTTGTTGTTGTTGTTGTTGTTGGGTCTGTGTTGCTGCGAGAATTTTACAGCTGAGGGGCAATCGGTCCATAAAATGCGTGAGGCGGCGTAATCTGCAATTGTTGTTGCCATTGCTGTTGCTGCATATCACATTGTTGTATGTTTTGTCCAGTGGTCATAAAAATATCATCATCAATAGCAGCAGCAGCAGCGGCAGGCGGGTTTGGAGGTGAGTTGTAAACGGGCACACAAATTACACACAATTTTGTTTGTATTCGTCTGCGTGTGCTTGAGTTTAGAACAACTAAAATTGCTTTCGTCTTGAATACATATTACTAAACATATGTATATGGAGAGATACATTCATTATACATGGATATATTTATATGGGCATGCACGTTGTCGTTCTCTTTTGTTTTTTTTTTTTTGTTTTTTTTTTTTTGGTTGTCGCACGTTCTGCTTATTAGATTTCAGCGCATTTCTTTTGCTGCCCCGCAATCAAATGCTCAATAAAAAAAAGTCACTTGTCCAAATTCCAAATTTATATGTCACTGTATATATGTGTGTATATATGTATATATATATATATATTTGTATGTACACATGTTTGTTTATGTACATGAGTGTGCGTGTTTGGCTCGAGCAGTTTTATTTCATTTTGCTGAACTCTGTTGTTCCGTTTTTTTTTTTCGGTTTTTTTTTTTTTTTTTTTTGCATTTAGTTGACAGGCAATGTAACTGTTTTTATGGTCTTTTTTAATGCCTCGTAAAATGAAAACTTTCGCGCACTGGCTTTTGGGCTGGTTTTCTTCTGCCTTTTGCTGTTCGTTTTGTTTTTACGCCTCCTCGCTTTAACTTCTCAACTCCTCTACGTGTCTGCTTCTCTCCACCTCCCCTCCATCCCGCTTCACCTGCTCTCCTCTTCTACTCTGTTGGTGTACACAAATGTTGACATTTTTTTTTTTACATATTTGCGTTGACGTAAAAAGTCGCTTTGACTCTCAGCGTTTGTTTAGATTGGAAATTTCGAAATTGCATGCAGTAGGTGTTGATGGGTGGGAGGTAGCGGGGTGTACGGGGACTTTATTGGACTTGGAAGCGTTATAAACATTTAATTTAACATTATGTGTGGCTGCCACATTTATCATGCTGCAACGTGACCAGTCCGAAAGAGTAGGCAACACAAATATTTTTCAAAATATTCTGTTCTTTGTTCATATACAAGGATTATGTTCATAATTAGAATATTTATACAATTCAGTTGAAGTTTAGGCCAGACAAGGCTATAATATCTTTAGTTCAGTTTATATGCAATTTCAGCAGCGTTTTGTACAAGCTGAGCAAAACATTTCTATCCCATTTGATTATAAAGGTTTACGTATGCACAGTGGAGCTGTCCAGCTTTCGATACTGGTCCCACTAAGGGAACTTATAAAGTTTTTTCTGGCAAAAGCCCAAATTTAAAAGTGCTTAAGGTAAACAACTTTCGGCTAGAACACATAAGAAATATGCTATGCAGCTTACCGGAACTGTTTACATAAGCCAATTATGTAAAGATAACAGCTGTTAAACGGAGCTCTAGAACAGTACATAGAGTTGCACTTTATTTAAAATATATATAATATCGTGAGATCGAACCGAGATTTCGAACCGGAACAGCTTACTAAGACATCCACCAAGGACTTCCCTTTTTGATGCAATTTGATACAAAAATCAAATGCTAATTTATATCAGAAAATTGCGATTAAAAAAAAAAAGCAAACAAGAAGAGTTAAAGAATATTTCTCGACTCCGCTGATTTTAACTACAAATTTGACTTTTGGGTCATAAAAACTGCGCTACAAATAACATACCAAATATTTATATAAATTTTAAAGAAAGCGAAACAATTGTTTTAATAATTCATTGACTGGATACATGGTATGCCCTAGTCGAGCACGCTTAACGCCAGCTTCTGCTAATGTTAGGCTGTGTGGGTATATTTTTAACATTAACAAAAGTTTCAAAGAAGTTTGAGAATTTCTCAAGGTAAATTTGCAATTATTTACCTTTCTCAGTTGCAATTACGATAGTATTTTAATTATTTCATTGCTGCAGTTGTTGTTAATGTTTTTGTTGTTGCCTTCAGAAAAATTCATAAGGACTAAAATAAACACGCGGCGCATAAAAATAAGAGCAACTGACAGTGGCAGCAATCAAAATAATTTACACTTAAAATACATTTTCGCTCGCTTATTGAATTTTTGTTTACACGCTGGCAAGTGTTGTTGCTGCTGTTGTTCCTGTTGTTATAATTGTTCCTGTTGTTGATTTTGTTGCTGTTGTTGTTGTTAAGTTTTGAGCAATATGTCATTTATTTGTGCGACGCTTTTGAATTGTTCATGTGCGTTTCCTGCTATCAAGATAATGTGTAATGTCTGCGGCTGTGTGTGTGTGTTTGTGTGTGTGTGTGTGTGTGTGTGTGTGTGTGTGTGCGCGCGCGTGTGTATGTGGTCTGTGAGAGGTTTTTCTTATCCTGATGTTATTAGTTTTATAATACCCTTGCCCTGGGTATTATAAATTCCCTTCAACAGTTTGTCGCATTGAAAAATACATCTCCACAGACATCTAAACTATATAAATTCTTGATCCTTACGTAATTCCGATGAGTCAAACCTACTATATCATATAGCTCCTAATTATAACAAGAATCAGCAGGCGATTGAGTTGTTGCAAGTATTTAAATATGTTCATTTGTTAATTAATTAACTTAATTACTGTCAGTCGAATTACGATCAGTCGTTAGTCAAACCGAGTATTAAATATAATAAAATAGAAAAATTAAGAGCTACAAGCTAAATGTCTAAGCAGAATAAAAACATTTCTGATGAGCAACAGCGACACGTTCAGTTTATGGTTAATGCGTCTGTTAGGGTATTTAATCTTTGGCAAGTTGCATTTATTTGTGTTTTCTTGTTTTTATTGTAATTTAATGAGTTTTTTGCCCAGGGGCAGACCAAACCCCAGCTCGCAGAGCAGAACAACAAAAAAAAACTGATTAAAAGAATGATTACTGCCTGTGTGCGTGTGTGTGTGTGTGTGTGTGTGTGTGTGGTGTACACGCGTGTGTGGGCGAACTCATCTGGAAGTCGGACTGAAACGGCTAGCAACAACATCCTGGCAGCTGAGCTGTCACAATTGCGCTTTAATCAGAATCCTGCCGACTGACCTGACTGCCATATTCACTCACTCAATGATTTTTATGGACGTGATCTGGACCTGGCCCAAAGCAAACCTGGCAACCAAGTGCAAAACTTTATTGCAGCTTGTCGTTTTATATTGAATTCTGCTGGTCTCAATCGCTATAACAGCACCGCAGCCCACCCCGTTTAATAAGGCCCAGCCCAAGGGGTGTCTCATGTCAAACGGGCGTAAGGATAAGGCTGGTAGTTTTGTAGGCAGCGCCACCTGTCGGTCAATAGATAAAACTTAGCGAGCTGCGACCCTAATTATGCGACAAAAGTTTTCTTACCAAACTGCAAATCAATATGATATCAATTACTCCCTTACATATACTACTGATATATATATATATATATATGTATATTATATTTATATATATATGATATAAGTATTTATACAGTTTTATACATGTTTTTTCATGTGTGTACGTGTGTGTGCAAGGTGTGTGCATGTGACACTTTGCTTATTAATAAATCAAATGGGAGCCGCACAAAAATGGAAGTAACTTGTCAGAAACGTGGCTGACATGCCAAAATTGTTACCAGTGAAGTCCCTGGCGACATGTTGCACACACACGGACACACACACACACACACACACAAGCCCGCGCACGCACATACACCCACATACACGCACACCCACACACACGAGCGTTAGGCCTATGCAATAGCTCATACATTTGCTGACAGTAATGTCAATTTCCAAGCAAAATTAGAAAGAAAAGTTTTACTTACTAGGCTAGAGCTTACTTCAAGCGTACCTAAACACACACATAGGACCCCATCCGTGTGTAACCCTTACATCGCCACCTAAATGCGTATGATGAATGGCAAACATATTGGCAACTGTATCAGACATATATAAATATGAATCCTTAATTTATTGTACCGAATCAAAGCAAATACATTTCAATATGCTAAGAACAAAATTTGAAAGTTTTTTAGACCTTCGAAGTTTCCATTTGTCAAAGTTGAAACAATTTCATATTGTCTAAAGAAATGTGGGTAACTATGCTATTTAATTTCGCAAAGATATTGGACTTTGAAACTTGCAACTTTAAAATATTTGTTTAAGCGAATTCAATGCAACTGCATGGCAAATTCATTTTGTATACGCCGGACTTTAATAGCATGATCAATGGCAAACCAATTGCAATTGTGTACAACAATTTTGTGGCGGTTTCGCCAAGTGTATTGATTTGCCATTAAATTTGATTGATTTGTGAATAAAACATATTTTGGAAAAGTTTATTGTGCGACCATGCTTCGAAATTATTTCCTGGAACTGATTGGAACTGATTTGGCGCATGGCCTTTGATAAATATATCTGAATCGAAACTTAGTTGAAGATTAGATGTGACAGCGTTGCGTTGCGGCTGTGTTGAGTTGGCAACATTTATGTGGCAAGCGGCAACTGGCAAGTGGCAAGTTCTCTGCGCTGGTTCATTTTAATTATGTAAGACAAACCTGAAGAAGAGCAACACAGCGGGAAAAGTGGAATACAGTACTGAGGCTGGGGACATCTTTGATTTGCGTTTGCTTTGCGCTGCTTGTTGGCAACTTTTATGGGCACGAGTGAGAGAGAGGGAGAGTTAGAGAGAGAGAGAGAAAGAGATAGAGAGAGGGAGAGGGAGGAGAGAGAGAGAGACAGCAAGAGAAACACGTACACAGGAAAAGGAACTTGAGTCAAATTAGCAAACATTTTGGCAAATATTTGCAGGCAAAGTCTGCCCCGCCCCCAACGGCAGCAGCCGCCCGCCAATTGGCCAAGCGCAGCGATCAAATGAGCCGCAAATGTGTACACAAGTGTATCAAGTTGTGAGCATGTGTGTGTGTGTGTGTGTGTGTGTGTGTGTGCGTCTCAAGACATTTGGAGACCAAGTTTTTTGGGTTAGACAACGCAGCTGCCGCAAAGAGCTTGGCAACAGTTTTATGCAGACAACATTGCTCATACGGCACGTTGGCTGCTGTGGTTACATAACCACGAACCCACACGCACACCCTAGCGTACATAGGGGATATGTAAAGAGTAGAACCAGCCACAAAATGTCACAAAAATATTTAATAGAATTAACAAAGTTAACATTTATTGCGCACCGCATACAATACAGCTAATTCCGTTTGGCTTGTTTTGTTTTTGCCGCTGATAGCCAACCGCACACTGTGTCTGTCCCCCCTAGGCATATGCCTGTCCCCCCCCCTGTGCCTTTTCTGGTCACACTGTTAACAGCTTAGTGGTCGCTTAATCAAAGCTGCTGCGCGCTGTAGGGGGGCAGCATGGACTAGCGAGCAGGCGCAGCAATTGAAAATAACATCAAGTAGCCGCCATGTGTGCCGTAGCTGCCTATGTCTATATGGGTGTGTATCTGTGTGTCTGTGTGTGTGTGTTTGTTTGTGTGTTTGAGCACGTTAAGTGGGTGTGCTTTGAACTTTTCATATTTGCATACAAGTGTGTTAGCTACGTCTCTCTCTCTCTCTGTTTGTGCGTGTGTAGCGGAAGTGTGTTTGTTTTGCGTTGTGTGTTATGTTTGTTTTTAACCAAAAGCAAAATGCATGTTAAAGCGTGAAAGTCTAAAGCATTCGACTGGCAGATACCCTAAGCAAGCTCAAAATAACTGCGATTTGAACCAACACGATGGCTCGACATTTCGTTTCGCATGCCTAGCTAAGCACTTCCTTCAAAACTTGTTTTCTTATTAATCAAAACGAAATTTCGCATGCGAAACGATTCGGCTCAGAGCTGAATTGCAGCCCCAGTTAAATATATTCTGCACACATGTTTTAATACTCGAAGCGAGGCATTTAGCAATCATATGCCACATATATCAATATTGTGTACCAAAAATGTTTGATTTGATGGACGAGAAAAGCGCAGCTGCATGTGCCAAGTCCGTTTTAGCAACGCGAACATTTCAAATCTAGAGAACAAATATTTGATAGAATCAGAAAATGGGTTTAAAAAAAAAAAAAATAAATAAATGTTGCCTGTTATATGCAATTGTTACGCATTTTATGATTACAGGGTATAAAAATAAAAAGAACGAGCGAGGCAGAAAAAAAAGGCGATATAAATAAAGTAACACAGCGGGCCTGCCGTTTGGCCAATTCTCTTTGGGCTTTAGACATTACTTGGGTGTAAGTTTTTTTTTTTTTTTTGCGTATTCTATTCTGTGTGTGTGTGTGTGTGACTGTGTTGATTTCAGTTTAGTAGGCGCTCTGTTTTTTGCAGTTTTTTTTGCTTTGAATCCCAACGCAAACTAAATTAACTTATGCCAATGGAGACTGCGTAAAAGATGTAAATACAACGAGAGCTGCCCAAAATCATTTACTATGAATGTGCCTGTGCGTAGCTTGGGAGCTGTAGCTCCGGCTCAACGAATTTTTCTACCTATTTAGGGCCAAACTGACTATACAAAATTGTGGGTTAAAATGCCGTAAAACTTTAAGTTACTTACAAGTGGTTGGTCAACATAGGTAATTCTGTTGGCTTGCCTTGACACATATATAAATATGTATATATATGTATATATTTATAAAAAACGGAGAACATGGCAAAAGTTCCAAAATCGTTGAAACACGTATTCATTAAGTTCGCGTTTAGAGCTTGGAAAAAAAGTTTGAAGCGGATCGAATGAAACTTGTGAACTTCGCCCATAAAACACGTCTCCAATGAATTTTTTTCGTAAAGACCCTTGAATATTAGTTTGTGCCCAAAATTTCGCCCAACTAATCCTTGACAACCGTTATACAGCACGAAGGCGTGGCTTGTGCATGTGAGCTTTCATGAAGAAAAATATGAAAAAAAAAGAAACAACTCCGAAAATGTGTTTAAGACTGTTTGAATTGTAAACAAAAAAGTTTCAGCAGCACTTTGAAAATTTTCAGCAAATGGATTAAAGTAAAAGTGAAATATTGAATTTAATTAACTGTCGATGAAGAGCTTCAGAGTATATTTGCCTGGCAACATTTGACAATTGATCCGCTCAATGTAAATAATTTGGATTAAAGCAGACAACGAAAAAGACAATCCCAACTCTAATCGGGCACATAATTGCCCCCTGCCGTGCGCACCCTCGTGTTTGTATTTGTCTCAACTTATCTCAAATAAGCGAAGCGTAAATATCTAAGAACATTTTTCTGCATCAGTGGACGTACCCACCTGACTGTCTTGCTGCCAATTAGCAATGGCAGCGCCGGGGCACAGAAGGCTGCAGCTGGGCATCTCGTCTTGCTGACCCGCCACTTTGCAGTGAGTGTGTTGTGTGATGTGCAGGTCTTGCTATTGATTTTGTAACTGTGATCCAAATTGAAGACCGACTCGCACACACACATACACACACACTTGGACACACACGCGAGCGATTGCAAGAAACCGGATTCATGCATAATTTAAGTGCGCCTTGAAGTCTGCTACACTTATTCAACTTTGTCTCAAGTTGCCCTCTCGCTGCTGCAGCTAATCTGTATTTTATTCTTACAGCACGGCTCGTATCTTTGATCTGAACTTGAATTATTTCATTCACTGATTTAGGGCCACTTTAGTGCACGCTCTTTGGTTTTTCAAGCGCCAAGGCATAACGACGGCTCAGGGCACACATTATTATCATATTTATATGCATGACACACACCCGAACACACACGCACACACACATACAGCTACAGACGCACACAGAGCAGCTCGCACACGTTCCAGTGAATACGCATTATTAAGTGTTATTAACATTTTATGTTTGCATTTGCTTGAAATGTTTCATATTGCGCATACGCAACGTGTGTGCGTCAAAAGTCTGCGGTGAAATGTGGGCGTGGCACTGCTTATCAAATCTCCTACCATGTCCAGCTTATGATGCGCTCACGCAATATTATGACACATTTGACAGCCGCTTGGGCTCCTCACACAATATTTTGGCCAACTTGTTGGGCCCAGCCAGAAAAAAAAAAAGGATTGGGGCTTGTTGCGTTAGTCGCAAAAAAGAAAAGTCGGCAACAATGACCACATGCTCCAGTGCTGACGGTTGCCTCGATGCGGTCATAAAATTAGCCCACGTAAAGGTCCATTTAATGACCGCGTACTTAAACGCCAAGTGCCCTAAAAATGTGCGCAATAAATGAGCATCTAGTGTTAAGTAGCGCGTATATGAGCTTTTGTCTTTGGATTAGGTAAGACTGAGATGAGTTTAAAGATAAATAACAGCAAATACATAGAAATTCAAAATAAATGAATGACTAAAAGAAGTTTAACAATTTGTGAGTGATTTAGGATAAATACTGCAAGTCATGTTAAGAAAATGTTAAATAATCAACAGCTTAGCTGATAGATAACAGTCCTCTCTTATGTTGTGTACTGCACTTTAAAACTGCTGTAAAACTGCTTTACCCAATGCTAATTGATGCTTCCATCAAAAACAAATTTCGGCATTTATAAAAAAGATTGCCAGTTTGCGTTAAGAGTGGGCCGTCGTTTAAGGCGCTTACTCAAAATCAGCGCTTTTGTACATTCGTGTAATTAAGTTAACAGCACGCTCTTTAATGTGAGAAATGTAAATGAATTTAATTAAGTTAACAGCACACTCATATACTTTTGGAAGCCTCCCTGAAAATGCTCAATGCTTAAGCACACTTAAACGTTAGCCTTTTCAATCACAACGAACAAAAACAAAATAAATAAAAATAAAAAGCAATATTCTGGTAAATCCAGTTTTCCATCTTGTCAGCTTTCGAGCTTCCCAAATTTTTCATGTTGCGATTGAAAATATATATTTAGTACTACATTCGCTCCTTTTTGGCTGTCAGTACATCAATCATGGTGGCACTTAAGCATTCGGCTTGCGCCCGTTGTGACGTGTTTGCCGACGTCTAATTGTAAGCAGCTGATATACGAGGCTAATTCAATAAGCCATTTGATATACCAACTGCGCTGAGTAGTTTTGACAGGGATTCCAATGAAAAAACATGAAGATTAAACACGCACAAGTCATGTGTGATTGAGAAGGGGATACCCTGTATAGAGGCAAAAGCAGACTTACTGATTGACTGACTGGCTGATTAGCTGCTGACTAAACGACTGAGTGACTGACTAGCTGACTAACTGATTGACTGACTGACGGACTAACTGACTGACTGACTGACTGACTGACTGACAGACGGACCGACTGACTAAGTGACTGACTGACTGATTGACCGATTGACTGATTGACTGACTGATTGAGTGTCTGACTAGCTGACTGACTGGCTGACCGACTGATTGACTGACTGACGGACGGAATGACTGACTAAGTGACTGAATGACAGACGGACCAACTGACTGAGTGACTGACTAGCTGACTGACTGATTGACCGATTGACTGATTGACTGACAGACTAACGGACTGACTGACTGACTGATTGACTGACTGATTGAGTAACTTACTGACTGACTGGCTGACTGATTGAATGACTGACTGACTGACTGATTGCTCAACCAACTGATTGGTTGAATGATTGGCTGACGAGAGCTCAACTAGAGATGCTGGCTCAATTTAAAATTGGCTAGCAACATATACACTTAATTGGATTAAGACTATCTTATTTAGCTTGCATATCACTATAATAGCCTTTGACAATCACTTTTAATGAGGCATAAGAAGTTGCACTGCCTCTCTGAGACACTTAGTTTAAGCCTTGGCTTAATGAAAAGCGCATTATTGCCCCCAACACCGCCAGCCACGTACCGCATCCGCAAGCCGCATTCTGGCCACCAAGGATAAAACATGAATGTGCCAAAGCCAATTTAAACATTTGCACGGCACGCAACCACTTGAAGGCGACGCAAGCTCTGAGCTCTGAGCACTGAGGATGCGAGCGTGGCTGCTGGCCGGGCTTCAGCTGGCTGTTCTCACTTGTTGTTGCTGCTGTTGGTTTAAGTGTGAAGCATTTGGGATGCCAAGAAATAAGCAACAACAACAACCAACCGCACACACGCTCACAAAGACAAAACACACACACAAACAAACTGCGCTGCATGCATGCCTGCCTGAAGTGTCACTTGCCAGATGTGTTTATTTACATGCAGGCGCCAGCAGCGAGAGCAGCTACAAGACCCTATAAATACACATAGACATACACACCCACACACACACACAACCGGATACACTCAAAAATGCAGCAGCTGCCATAGGAGTCTCGGGCGAGGCAAAAGGCAGCCGTCTTTTTGGCATCGTTGGGTGTCACTTAAGCTGTTTGCACTGTTCGGCCACCCCTACCCTACCTCCCCCATGCAGTGACTCCTTCCCCCTTTTCAGATCCTTTAAAAACAATTCAAGCAGGCGGCGGCTGTCAGCCTGTCATGGGCCTTGCTCCTCCAGCTGGGCCGCCTTGCTACGGCTTTTATGGGGCGCCTTTGGGCTCGGTGCTGCGTCATTGTTTGGTTTTTATTGATATGTTTAGCATATTTTAGGCTCTAGGCAACGTTTTTATGTGCAGCCATTAAGCGCACATATACACACACACACACACACACACACACACATCGCAGGCATCTGTGAGCTGTCCAGCTGTCCACCGTTCCGCCTTGGAAGCCTATTTGCTTATTTTTGCCCGTGTCTCGCTCTCAGTCTCAGACTCAGCGTGTGCCCCTTGGATGCCATTGCGGCATCATGGCTGCGGGGCCGGGGGTTAAATGTCATAAATGACATTGCAAAACTTTGTCCTAACTGAATCTGTTACGCAACGTGGTAACATTTAAATATAAATTAAAAAGTTACGCATACGTCGCATTGTACAGCCAAGTAAACGATACGCGCAAAGGGTAGAATGACGCGCTTAAGCGGGCGCTGGTGAAGAAGGGGGATGGGATGGAGGAGGTTATGCCTGGTGGCTGAGGAGCTGAGGGGGTTAACGCGCAGTTCACAATAGCATTTGCATATTGCCATTGTGACAGGCAGACGTCGAGCGTGTTTCGAGCAAGTCAAGAAAGTCGCACACAAATGCAAAAATATACCAGAAAATAAAGCACACACACACACACACTCACTTATTTGCCATGAGTGTGTATGTGTGTGCGAAATTTAGCGTGACAACAATGGAAACAAGCGGACTCAGCCATTTTTATGGCGTATGCATACCCAGCATAAGCCGAGTTTCTCTCATTGTTTCGAGTAATTAAAATTAAAAGCCACGCACACGGAAGGTGGGCCCGGCTGCGCGTTGGCATTTTCATCTTCAGCTTGAGCTGGGATAAAAAAAAACATACGATTGCGCAAACAAGTGCAAACAAAAAAATATAGAAATTTACATGCTTTTTTTGCGAACCAAAATAATAACAAAACCAAAGGAAGCAAATAATGCTACATAAGAATAAAAATTAATATGAATAAAGATGAAATTGAAAATAAAAAGAAATACAATCGAAAACACATGCAAAAACCTATTTTGACTAAAATGCTGTTAGCTACAACAAAAAATTAAGCGAAATACCGAAAAATTTGATTTTGTAAAAAACGATTTTGAAATAACAAAGCATATCAAATAAAACGCACTATGTGCAAAACGGCGAATAAAGTCAACAACTAAAGTTTCATTGAAAATGCCAGGATAATTTATGATTTAAGGCGAAAATTGTTGTAGCTGTTGTTGTTGTTGTTGTTGTTGTCTTTCTGTAACATTTACTCAAATTTAATTATTTAAACCGATAAAATGTACAGAGCAATACGTTTTTCCCGATTTGAGCCCATATCCAGAACAGCCCAAGAACTCCTTGAAGCTGTCTAAGGTATAGATTCCCGCGTCTAAAATCGGGTTCGAATTTGATTTCTTTAAGTCATCTACACACATTTAGTCACAAGCTTGGTGTTAAATAGGATCAGCTACAGGTTCAGCATAAAGCTCGGCTCATCGTTAATATAAGTATACGAATTCCGGGCTCAATCGGACTCGGCTTAAGCCCAATTAAGATTGACAAACTGGAGCTATTCGAGCTTTGCTCGTGTTTATCAGCAGATTGATACACACAAGTATAACACGCATAGCTCGTATAGCCTCTATTTGTTTTTCTCAGTTTCGAAATTTCGTTTATACGGGCAAACAGACAACAAAAGCAATATGCTCTACGTACACTTTGTGAGCGGGTTACCTGTCTGTCTGAACAACTGTCCAACTGTCCGCTTGTCCATCATTTCCTGAGTGACTCTCTCGACTTTCGCTCAGATAAACTCAAAATAAGAGTCGAAAAGAACAACAACAAGTGTCTAATATAATCATCGACAAAGGCCAAAGCGGAGAACCAATAGGAAGCGAATACGTTGCCAGGCCAAGGACTGACACAGCTTGTACTTCAGGGAGCAGTGTGTGCGTGGGTGTGTATTCGTGTATGTGTGTTTGTGTTTGTGTGTGTGTGTGTGCTGGTTACTTATTATTTCCCTGGAGCTCTGTGACGGCGCTCATAATTAAGCGCACTTTGAATTTAATTACAATATGATTATGCGACAACAACAAAAATATCAAGTCTACTCTCGTCGAGATGACTCGACTAGAAGATACCCCGAACAAACAATAAGCTTATCTTTTTCATTCCACATTGCCACATTTTGTGCATGGAAAATGTATTCCTCATAAACTGAAATAGAGTTGAATCTTTTTGATATTTTTCCGGTCACCGAAGCGCAGTTCTCTGCCCCGAACAATTCAATTTCAATTTAAAGTTTGGGCTTTTAAAAAGTGAAGTAATATATATACCTTATGCAGTCGCAAATGACTTGCGCTGCCTGTTACATACGCTTGCACATAACGAGCATACCCTTTTATTGGATTTAGGGTATAGAAACGAATAGAAAAATCCCAGATGAAATAGCTACGGCAACCAGCCGCAAGTCCTGACCCGCATCTCCAACTCATATTTTGCTGTTAGTGTGCCACTTGTTAGCCTTTTTATTGTATTCGTGTATGGCGGACGCTTTACAGCTTTTCAAACATTTTGCATAATCATTTTTGGCCCTTCCATGAAGTCAAAGACAATGAGCCCGCCCCCCTGCTCGCTCGCACACACACACATACACACACATACAGAGAGAACTTACCCGAGGGCAATTACAAGCTGTTTTGTCGAGACAGTGACTGAGATAGATAAGGTGGAGACTCGGGATGACAGTGAGCTGAACCTGGCAACAACTAAGGAAATGGCGCAAATGGCTAAAATAGCGACAGGAACGTGGCTAAGAACAATTTAGGACGCTGCAAAGGATGTTACAAAATGTAGCAACTGTTCATTAGCCCAGTTAACACAGTTGACTCTTTGAGCGAGCGCCCTCACTAAAGAAATAATTAATAGACGTTTTAGTGAATTTCCCTTTTGATACCCTGTATGATGGAAGACAAATGAAAATGGTATGCCATATCTATACTGCAGTAAATATCAACTCCAATTAGCACCTTTTACGCATGTATGTTAAGTTAATGTTATCTTCCCATTCTCATTCTCTTCGTTTGTTTACAAGCTACGAAATGTAGCAACTGTTCATTAAGACAAAGAGAAAGAGGAAGAGCCTTCATTCCCCCAATTTATCAAATAGCTATATTGCCTTTCTCACATGTGCCTTGTAAAGTTCATGTCAAATTGCATGTTACATCTCCATTCTCATTATCTGCATAGCGATGCGGTCTTAAGACATTGACATGCAAAGTGGCAACGCTGCCATTTTAACATGCATGTGAAGCACTTAACAAGCGAGTAAACTAACGATTAAGCAGACAGAGACTAGTATCTGCCAGTCGTGCAATTTCACATTCAGTGCCAGGATTTGTGGGGTGTAGTTTCTGAGTTTGGGATTCTGTGTTTGCCGCTCGCCCAGCTATTGACGACACGTTGAAATAGAAATATGAAATGCGTGTAGGGGACACAGGTCGAGGGGCAAGAGATCCATTTCCAACTGAGGCAACAATTCCCCGAGTGACGCCAACGCAACAAAATTGGCCACAGGCTCAAGAGGGGCAGCAAGGGGGCTGAATAAATGGGATCTAATAATAAAACAAACTGTAGTCTAAGGCGAAAGCGAAACAAAACAAAAACAAAAACAAAACGAAAATGAAAATGAAAACGAAACGCAGCAAAATAAAATGAAATGAAACGAAAACGAAAACTTTTAAGTATCCTATTAATGTTTAATTCGAGTTATTTAAGTTCGGCACTTAATTTAGCAGCGGCAGCCACTTGAAATTGCCAAACCAGAGCCAAACACCCCAACGAAACCTTTCGATAGTTGCCAACACTGGCGGGAGGCAGCTGGCATTGCCATGAATCCAACTCTCGGCGTTGTGTGCGTGACCTTTTCTCATTAAATGTTAATAATAAAAACACAAGCAACAGAGATGTGAAAATAACTAAGTGAGGAAGAAGACAAACACGCTAAAAAGAGATAGTCTGATCAGAGTGGGCAAAAAATACATATAGAGAGAGAGAGAGAGAGAGAGAGGTGATGGTGCTGGGACTGTGGCCTGTGGCCTGTGGCCTGTAGCCAATGAAGTTGCCTTAATCTGGTAATTAATTTCTGTGGTCTGCAGCAACAGCAGCAAGAAAAGCAACAAACCAGTGTTGGGCAGCGTTTGGACTTAAATACGTGCCCTTAGCGTTGGGCAAAAGGCTGCAGCAGTTGTTTAATGAAACGCAATGCGAAAGCGAAAAGTGACAGGATAACAAATTAATAAAGTTACGCGCCCATCAACTTCGGCCTAGAGTCGCTCAACAACTATTTGGGCAACAACAGGAAACCGCAACAAGGGCCACAACAATAGCCGCAACCACACGGCAATCACTGGCAATTGATTCAGCCGTGGTTTGTGCCTATCATCAATTTGTTGCCCAAATATAAGAGAGAGAGAGAGAGAGAGAGAGAAAGGGAAGGCTAATTTGAAAGCAATGTTTAAATGCTCTTTAACTCCAATATATTAAGCGCGGCAGTAGCTTGAACCGAAAACCGAAAACCGAAAGCCGAACCGAACCGAATCGCACCGTATCACATTCAAGAAGCATTTGGCTTAAATTTTCAATTTGTTGACATTTTGCGAATCGAGCCCAAGGCATAAATAACTTTTGGCTTTTTAACTTTGAATTTATCTAATTGGCGGCGGCTAATTTTGGCAAGAGATCAAATTAAGACCGCAATTTCTTCGTCTTGCAATTGTTTCATTTACATTTTTGGGTATTGTTTAAGCCCAAAGCTGAGTTCAAGGCTGTGTGGTCGGTTTAAGGTATCACAAATGAAATGCAAGTCAATTTGGGGCATTAATGAGCGTAAGTTGACTTTCAAACTGCGGCCTTTTGTTGAAATGGCACAAATTTGTGGAAATTTGGGCTCAAGAAGCATTCAACAACTTTTCGAGTGGAGCTTTTTTTATGCGACCTGAAGCATTTTAAGTATATAAGCTAGATGAAACTTGCTCTACGCAGAAATTTCCCAGCAGTGCAAAGTACTTGAAATAAACTCCCAATTGACTGTGTGTGTGTGTGTGTGTGTGAATGGAAGAAGCAAGCTGCTTTACTAAAAGTGTATTCCAAACATAATTCGTGTGTTTCACTAGATAATAATTGCTGCCAGAAAGTTTGTCGGTAAGCCCCACAAAGTTGTCTTAACAAACAGCTTAATTAATTTGCCACACGGCCCAATGGTCAAAGTTCTACTGAAGAATGCGGATCCGGGCTTGAATCATGGGCTCGTGTATGAATACAGAAAGATCGGTTGAAAATTTCAATTCTAGCACAAGCAACATTTCATTGTTTATAAATATCTCGCTCGAACTCAAAATCAAAGCTGTTTGATGTGTGAATATACCAATATTCGCTGTGCTGTCAATCCATATGCACATGAAAATGCATTCAAATCCTAAGCTCCGCTAAGCGGAGCACCTGACTCAGGCAGACAATATGGCACTATGGTAATAATCTATTTGGGACCTCGGAGGGACATAGCAGCTCACAAAACGGGACAACAACAGAAATGGTTGCAACTCTTTAGCCTGAAGTTTGAATAGATTTATGGCTTTGACGAAATATTTGCGCCAGTACACAGAGCGCATGAATGCCATTTACCATGGGCAGAGAGGTTGGGTGGCAGGCGGCCGAAGAGGTGCCAAATGGAATATGAAACATAATCCGACCAGCTGTAAAATGGGAGAATGCGAGATTGGCTCAAGGAGCGGCTGGTCACCCACTGAGCTGATGGTCACATGTTAGCCAAAGTCAAGCATGAAAGGTAACCAAGGGCTACAAAGACAGCGCCACAGGAAGCTGAAGTTTATTGTGGCCAGGCCAACATACTGGCTAGAACCCGTTCTCAACCCCTTGCCGTTGGCCCATTTGCTTTGGAAATGTGTTAGCTGCTGTTACTGCTGCACTTGCCACGCATTTCAGTAACAGTTCTTTGCCTCGGGCCAGCAAACAATGGACGAGCAGCAACAATGGGCGACGGAAACGGAAATCGCTTGCACGACGGATAAGCCAACAGCTGCAGCTGACATTGAGTCAAACGGAGGGGGCTGTGGAGTGTGTGTGCGTGTGTGTGCGTGTGTGTGCGTGGGGTGGGGCGTTCAAATGGAGGCAAATAAAAAACATTTGTTGCATTTTGCTCTTCGACTGCAACTGCTGCTGCGTGTCTTTTGTGAAATGTCACTCGTCAGACATCAATTGTTGTGCGTGTGTGTGTGCGAGTGTGTGTGTGTGTGTGTGTGTTCGTGTTTTTCTGGTTGCTTTAGCCATTGTTGAAGCCGCTGTTGTTGTTTTAGCTTCTGCTTTTACGCAGTTGGCGACACGCAGCACGCAGTTGGCCTTCTCAATCGATATCGATCAATACATTTCTTATATGTGTCCATGCGAGCGTGTGTGTGTGTGTGTGAGTGTGTGAGCCCCTTCTTGAAGGAAAACTGTTGCATACAAAAAAAATCGCTGCACATTAAACAAGAAAATTAATGACCCCGTTAAGCAGTCAAAAGTATTTCAGCGCTGCGGCAGCTGTTGCAAGCAGCCAACGTAAAATACTGAGGCGATTTATATGAATCGCACTTTGAGACGCTTGCTAAGAAGCTGTTAAGCTGTTGAGCTGTTAAGTTATCAAATTGGTAGCTAAGCAAGTAAACAAGCTCAAGTTATGTGTGGCGTTAAGTGATGCCAGTTTCTGGACTTAAGCAAGTTGTGCGTACACACACACACGCGCACACACACACACAGACTCAATTAGGTTGGCATTATATTTCTTCTTCTATGCTGCTCTAATATAAGCCCATTCACACATTTCTAAGACAACTGAGATTTGTCTTTGATTTATAGCATGTGGCAAACAACCTGGGCAAATAGCCTAAAACAAAATACTGCTGATCATATCTTAACAAAATATGAGACAAAGCTGCTTAACATAGCGCAAAACTTAACATTTTATATGCTGTGTTATGTTATGTTAACAACTATTTAACTGTCATGAGTTTACATAACTTAATAAAATGTTATGATAGCTAAACATAACTGTTTGCAACTTAACATATGGCTGCGTTTGTATTAAGAATATGTTAAAGGTTGCATTTACATAACATAAGCATTAACATAGCTTGGAATAACATCTGGCGGTGCTTAAGATAACATTGCACAAGTCAGAAAAGTTAATTAAATTTCTACATTTTAATTAGTGTGCAAAACAAAAGAAAGCCGCGACCACAGGGGTAGCAAAAAGCAACGAACAATTCCATTGTGTGAACTCAATCAAATACCGAAAGTATTTTGTGCGTCTTAAAAAGGAAACCTAAGAGGAACAAGAGTAAATCAATTCCATACAAGACAGATTACACTTGAGTTAACAAAACTGCCAAACGGGCACAAGAAGCACAGAGTCCTTGGTGCTGGGCAACCAGTCCCGCCTGCTCAATTGTTTCACGTTCACGTTCAATTGTAAACAATTTGTAACCTGTTAAACGTAACAGCAGCAACGAAAGCAACAGCAACAAATGCGAGCTGCTCTATGCACAGATACGAATACTTAACAAAAATGATTGCCTATATTCGGATATATGTTGTGTTTTTGGATAGTCGCCCTTAGTCGCCAGTTAGCTCGATACTCGTGTCAATTATGCGCCTGTGTGTGAGTGTATGATAGTGTGTGTGAGTGTGTGTGTGTGTGTGTTTGTGTGTGTGTGTGTGTGTGTGTTGTCCAGCAGCAGAAGCAGCAGCAACATACCTTACAAAAACTCAACGTTTCGGGCATTGAGCGTTGAAATTTCAATGGCGATTTATTACCGTTACCAACGTGTGCCATATCTAAGCTGGTGTGTATGTGTGTATGTGTGTATGTGTGTGCCTGACAGTGTGTAGTGGCGTGTGTTACTTTTATTTTGTGTTAGCGACACGCAAAAATCGATGATGAGACGACCAAAATAAAAGCCAACCAGCACCCAGAAGTTCATGTGATAGATACTTTCTTTTTTTCTTTTTGGTTGTGTTTTTGTTCTCATTTTCCTTTCCGTGTGGCCACGCTCTGTGGCAGACTCTGTATAGCTGCCACCTGTGTCAATGTCTCTGTGTGTGTGTGTGTGTGTGAGTGTCGCCTGTGATTGATTTGTGAATGGACCAGAGAGACAACATTGCGCTTTGAAGTGACCTGCGTCTCGTGCCGGGCAATTAAGCAAACCAACGGACGCTCGTACAAACCCTTAAACGAAATATTAATAAAAACAAAGCCAAAAAAAAAAAAATAAAACAATATTTTTGGAGGGAAGCAATTGAAATTGATTGGGTCCTGTGCAGCGTCAGTGCAGCTGCTGCTGCTGCTGCTGCTGCTGCTGCTGCTGGCCACGTGCCACACACTAAGCCAGAAACGCAGCAACAATTGCGTCCCCAAGCTGCCAGTTGAACGTCAAAGTTGCGCCCCCAGCCAAAACAATTGAAGGGCAACTGGGCGTGGCAGCAGCAGCTGCGTGCTGCGTGCTTATTGTGACTGCCATTACACACGCACACGCACACACGCACACACACACGCACACACACACACACACACACACACACACACACACACACACACACACACACACACACACACACACACACACACACACACACACACACATACACGCAGACGCTCCTGCACAGAAGTGTGCCGTGTGTCGAGTTCCTGGCATGCCTGCATGCTCGTATAATTATTTGCTCAAATCGCACAAAAGTATGCAATGCTTTTTTTTGTTGGCGCGCACGCTGGCATTTAAGAATGCCGCAACAGCAACAACAACACCAACGACATTGGCAACAGAAGTGACTGCTTGAAACCTGAGGCGCAGGGCTTACCGTGGCAGCCGCATGATAAGCCAGAGTAACAAAATAATATGTAAAAAATGTTCATTTCAGTTGATTTAATTTGCGCAACGCGGTTTTTGGTCGCGTTGCCACAGGCCCAATGAACAAATGTGTGTCACACACACACACACACACATATACGCACACAGATACGTGTGTGTGTGTGTGTACACACTGCTGCGAGTCCATGCGTCTCAGTTGGCCAGTGAGTCAGTTGGTCGCTTTTGGTCCGTTTCAGTTTTTCGAAGCATGTCACGTTCTTGGGTTTTACTTGAAATGCCATTTGGCCAATTGCTTTGGCTGCCAACGCCTATACAGCTCAATCACTCTCGCTCTTTCCCACTCTATCTCTCTCTCTCTCCCACTCTCTCTCTCTCTCTCTACAATTGTTTCTCTGTTGGCAACCGCAGCGTGCGCCACACGTATCTTGCCACATTTGCTTTGGCCAGGCAAATTTGCCACTGCCAAAAAGTGCATTCCAGGCGACAAACTCACAATTGATTACAAATGTGCTCTAGACTGGACTGGCAGGACGCATCAAGCTGCCTTTACCACCCCCTCCCCGCTACTACCCACCCTATTAACCTGTCCATTCCGGCAACGCCACGTTGCGCGCCCCTTCACACCAGGCAACTGCGTTTGGGGCACTGAAGAAGCTGCGGTTTCAGCTGCACTTGACACATGTCAACTAACTAAATTCCGGACACAGTTGTCGAATTCGAATTCGAATACGAATTCGACAATTTGCATTGCATTGGCACAGCTTGTCGGTTGCACTTGCGAGCATCATTTGAGGCAACTTTGTGCAAGACACGCTTAAGTATGCCACAAAGCTTCGCATGACAACATGACGTAAACGCAATGCAAACACTTCACAGCGCACAGTCCAGTCCAGGCTAAGCCCCCAGCACATAGGCAAAGTGTTTATTACATAAGCGAGCATGCTTGACTAGCACATACGCTGTTCGCCAATTAAGCGCCTAATTATGCCTAATGCTCCGAACCGCATTGCCAAAGTTGCATATCTTCTTCTTATGCTTTCGGTAGGAAAAACCTTCAAAATGTTTGCCTGTCAACTAAATCTTCTTGGAACGATATAAATGGTTCCTTTCCATTTGGAGGGTATTTAAATTTTGACACGAAATGTGTCGAATGCAGCGCCTAAAAGCTGACATTCTCGACCCCATCAAGTATATTTATATATTTCTGTTGAATAACAACAGTTGCCTTGCTACAAAACTAAACAAATAAAGTAGCTGGTTCAAACCCATTATCAACCATTTTGTTTAGAAAAAAAAGCAAACAGCTGGCCACATTGATGCTGTCGCCATTTGGACTTAAGAGAATAAGATTTGAACCAAAACCGGCTTGGACCGGGTTCACAAATTGAACTTAACAGAGAAAGAAAGCTGGTTCAAGCCATAAGATGAACCATCGACTATTTCAATTGAAAAAAGGCAAACAGCTGGCCACATTGATGCTGTCGCTATTTCAACCCATGCGATTCGGCGAATCCTTTAACTGTCTGCCAAAACCATTTGCTTGTGGCTAGGGGCAGGGGCATGAAAAAGTTGCTGGCCTAGCAAGCAACATCAGCAACTTTATAATTTGCAGCACAAGCACACACACGCACGCAATACCACACACACCCATCCACCCACCCACCCACACACACACACACACACACCCATCCTCCCACCCAAACACACATATACACACACAGACACGTGCACACAAAGTAACTTTGACTTTAAGTTGCGCGACTGATGGACGGCGCAAACTTTAAGAAAACATGCGATTTGCATAAATAAATAGGCGTCAAAAGGAAAAAAGGCGAATGAGACACGAAAATCGCGCATGTGTCTGTGTATTTGCGCTTGTGTGTGTTTCTGTGTGAGATTTTTTGCCACCCATAAAGAATGCGTCGATCCACTCGCCAAATACGCGCACAGGCCGAATCAAAAAGGACATTAAAGATGTATCGGCTGTCGCTTAAGGCAGCCAAATCCACTGGCTGTGATTTGCAATATGCTCTCTACACACATGTATTAAATACATATATATAGAATTGTGTGTGTATATGTGCCTGTTTTTTCATGACACAAAACTGGTTGCGTGCTGGCAACTAGCTTGAAGGCCTTTAAGCTGCTGAGTTTTGTTCTTTTCTTTGCTTTTATTTGGCAATAGCAGCTTGGCTTTTGTTTAAATGCCTGGTTTAGCTGGCAAAAGTAGCACACACTTTCAATGCAGCGCCACACCCACACTCACGCCCCACTCCGCCCACGCCCATGCCCATTGCACAACCACTTTGTGGCAATGGCAGTTATATTTTGTGGCGTCCCCTTAAGCCCCCTCTTATCTGAATGTGGTTGAGGCACACACACACATACACAAAGCTAATTTACATTCCATTAATTGCTGCAATTGACATCAAGTTAAATGGAATTCAAGTTACCAGCTCCATTATGCGGTTTGATACACATACCCGATTACACGGCTAATCAGCGCTTGTAAACCGCAGGCCAATCTCATGCATGTACCTGGTAATACGCTTGGGGGTCGACGAGGTCAAAGCTCATGTTAGCTAAAAACTTCTGACGCCTTACAATGCATGTCAAATTTGCACCTGCTCGAATGTCAGTTCGCATTCGAAATTGGAGCCAAGCCAAGTTGACAAGTTGTCAGGGCGCAATTGCATGCCGAGGCCGGGAGGGGGGAAGACATGTATTATATATCTATATATATATAAATGGGCCGATATTATAGAAACTTCGACCATGGGCATGTCAAAGGATAGCCAACATGTCCTTGAAATACAATTTATCGGGCTTCTAGGAATTAGCTAGAAATCAAAAACCTAAGAATCAATAAGAACAAAGAGAATCGATATTTATCGATAATTGAGAATTGAAAAAAGCAACGTGAGATGAACCTGAATTCAAATTCCAGTCAAGTCTTGAGCTTAATTCTATCGACTCAGCTGTTTTATTGCTGATCAACTATATAGTAGGTAAATGCTCAGATCATAAAGCTGACCAATTCACAATGAAGCTCTTCGCTCCTCCCCTTGATATTGGTAACTGGGCACATGTCTGCCCGTGCGACCAAAATCCAATCAAGATCGAGCTACTATAGCATATCAAACCAATTTCAAAGCGGATTAACAATTGGAAAGAGACAAATTCTTGGCATAACATCCATCTTGGCCATATGTCGGCAAGGGCATTTATGCTTTAATGTTAAGAGGTTCCCTAACTGAATTGCTTATAATGAAAATTGCAGTTTATTTTGATCCCATCTCAAACTAACCGACTCAAAGCTAGCCGCGCTGGCTTAGTCTTGCCTGAGATTGATGCATGTGGAAGCTGTCGCTGCGCTTTGGCCCAGTGCCGTGCAGATTGCAGTCGTAGCCTCGTTGCCTTCGGCTAACAAATGGCTTAACAATGACAAGTTGGCTGGCAAAAGGCCCCAGCCTTGGACGGGGATTGGCGCGGTCGGCATTTGGCTGGTCATATGTCAAATCCATTGTTGACTTTTGCCACATCAATTTTCTTGCAAAAGCGGAAAAGCAATACAAACAGCTGCCGTGGTACGGCACAGGTGTCGTATATAACAGACCGGCAAGGACCAACAAAATCAGCATATTCCAAATATGTCGGCGTTCGTCAAGGATTTGACAGCATAATTAAAATGTTTCTAGCAACAGCTTTGTAGTTCGCATATATTTATTTGCCTTCTCTCCATCTACTTGACTATGAATTCATGTGCTCATGCCTTACGCTCTGTTGCCCATCTGAATATCTCCAAGGATGTTCGAAATGTGATGAGAAAATCCAAAACATTAACCACATCATTAGCTGGGCGTGGTCACCAGAACCCGACGAACACGCCGCCCAGCCACATGCCCAACAACCACCCACAACAATCGCACGTGCCTTGACTGCCCAACGAGCTGCCGCCTTCAAAAGCGACAAGGCCTGTTTCTATCCCTCTGCCACTCATCCGTCGCAGTCCCCTTTCCTGCCGCTAGCTATCACCAGCCCGTCGAATATTTGCCAAATTATTATCAAAAAAAAAAAATGTTTAGTTATTAGCTTTTTAGCATAACGCAGGCCCAGCCGCAAGGCAGTCCAGGAACAGAGTCGTGGTTGGCGCGAGAGTGAGGCGGCCAGGCTGAAAATCTCTTGAAATAATATACGCCTCATGCGTGCACAGTTAAATAAGTTACCTGCACTGATTACGGCCTAATAAGGCAAATTTTTGGTACAGCTCTGGCTCGCCACGAGATGCAGCTCAGTTGGAAATCGCAGCATGGACTATTCCTTGGCGAATTATCAGTATACATTAAGCTGCCTTACCTTACATATTAATTTGCTTAAATGCGAAGAAGAAATTGAAATTTAAAAAAATCACCCACATCATCAGCGTATATAACACGGCACTGTTTAATTCATCTGCCCGCTATCCATTTTTCGCCCTTCATGTTGCAGTCCACATAATTAGGAAATCTTTAAATTACGTATGCGAAGAGAAAAATACACTTAATTTCTTTCATCGTAGTAGGTGAATTTTTGTGATACAAAAGTAAATCAATGTAAAAAATGCAGCTGCCAGTAAAATTTCCACGCGCACGCGTGGAAAATCAGTGGAAAGCGATTGCATGAAACTTATTTGTGCTCAATTCGAACGGTTTAAAGTTCATTTTAAAAGAACTTTGCTTGGTCAAAGAGATGAAGAGTTCAAGCTCAGCAACTATGTAAAATTCTCTTAAAGTTGTACAATTCAGTTTTTTTCGAACTGCATGCTGTCCCAGCTCACCGACTTGAAGGAGGCGGAGCAGATGCAGAAAATCGACGAACTGAATGTCAACTTCAATAAGACGAATATCCCAACTATATCATGCATATATATATATGTGTATGCATGACGATCCCTGCTCGGGCCCCGCTGCCAGGTAAAATCTGGCTTCGCCTTAATGCAGACGACATGCTCGTAACCACGTAACTGAGCTTAAAATTGGCGAGAACAAACGGTGACAATTGCTTTGCTTGTTGCAAGTGAAACGGATAAAAGCGTTGCATTGGAAATCTCACGAAAGTCCTTAGATAAGTCCAACTATAACTATTATTATTATTGTAATTATTATCTTTCAGTTATTATTTCATTATCATGAATCGCACATAAGGGCGACTTTTAGCTGATTGAGAATGAAAAATTGAATTGAAGTAGGCGTGGCTTAAGTCGAAATCTAGATTCTAAATGTGGTAAACCTTAACTTAGAATCTAACCTAAAGGCAGGACGCTGGTTCAAACCGTAAACCACTAGACTTCTTTTTGATCTGCCCTGACAGTTCGTATTAGAAAAATGCATCAGCTATGCAAGCCCTAAGCCAAAATCTAGATTCCGAATGATGAAAACCTTATTTAAGAACCGAACCTATAGGCAGGACGCTGGTTCAAACCGTAAACCTCGAATGGTTGCCCAGACAATACGTTTTTATAAAAAGTCATCAGCTGGCCAAGTCTGCAGTCTTTCAATCTGTGTGGGATACAAAGCGTTTTCATCGTTAAGCCGAAGCAACTCCCTTTCGCCTTTCATGGAACAGTGTGTGCGAGAAGCTGCTACTTAAAACGATTTAGGCCAATGTAAAGCACAAGGCGGCGTACGATGTTGCCCCGGCAACTGGCCACAACTGTCTGACTGGCGCCTAAGGCGAGCGCGTGTGTCAACTAATTAGCACATAATTAACAGGAAAGTGAGTAGGCGAAAAAGTGGCAAACGGCACGCTCTCTGGCAACGACTGTGGCAATACTCTGTTTACAGGATCAAACAAAATAATTGAATAGGAGCATGTCTTTGCTTTGTGAGTGTAACAGAAAGAAAGATGCGTAAAGGCAAAGGCTTATCGAAAGGTATGCGAGTGTGTGTCTATGCATGTGTCGCACAAAGCTGCCTCTTTGGAGCACTCATGAGTAGATTTCTGCTAAATCAAAGCAGCAACTGGATATTACAATTTTGTTGCCGATATATGAATATTGAAAATTTTTGAAATTTGAGTTCTGCGGCACAATACTTGAGCTGTGGACAGACGCTCTCATATCGGGGCAAGCCCCAAAAGTTTCAAGTTGGCAAACAAAAGGGAAAAATATGCAACAGGCATGCCAATTTGTTTTTTTCTTTTTTTTTTTTTTTTTAATTCATAGCTGAAGTCGGAAAATCAAATGCCACATTCAGAGTTCGGGCGAATTTTCCAGGCTCAAGTTTCGAGTGCAATTTGAAATGTTCAGAAAGTACCAAAGGATGCCCATGAAGTGCAGGATAATATTGCTTGTAAACCAAATAAGCCCCATCGTCCTTAATGCTGTCAACCATAAGTGTAATAGTCTGGGTAAAGCTTTTGCACTTCACCTGCCTGAAGTGTCTGCGGCGGTGGTCACATTTTTCTGTAGGGCTTAACACAAGCACTTCAACACAATTTTATAAACTTCTCGAGGGTATTTTAACTATGTCACGATTTGTGTGTGGCATAGCAGTTGAACTCCACACTTCTCGGCCGTATTGGCCCAATCGGTCGGACATAAAGCTTTCGTATCAAGTACTTCTCAGTCTTATGTCTACGAGGGAATTTAATTTGCAACGTGCCGAACATTGCCATTCTTTCAATATTTTTAAGTTTAGCCTCAAGTTAATCTAGCTGTTAAATATACAAGTGACAGTATTGCCACCTTGTAACATAATTCGTACGGAGCTTGTCGTTGCCACCCTATCGACAAGGCGTTGGCATATTTGAAATTGTGTTCTTTCTGTTAGCCCTGACTGTCAAAGAATGTGCCCGAGTGCCCGAGTATTATAAAAAACAATATTTCATTTAAAATGTTATCTTCGAACTCAACAGGTTCGGCATATATATAACACATATGTTGATTCACAGAGAAGGATACGCATAAAACAGGATTTTAAAGATGTTAGCTTAGGGTTTATATATATATATGTATATGTATATATTATTTTGCTATTATTATTGAAATATAATTATGCAAGACAATTTAATCAGAATCTTGTTTAAGTTGATAATTTTGATGCTCTTTGTCCGAATTAGTGGTTTTTATTGTGTTTTTATGAAGGGCAGTTAGATAATGAATATTATTCACATGAAAGTCTCAGTGAAGGTATTCTGTGTAACTTTAATTGGGCATTATGTACTTGCAGGTGTATTGCGCACACATACAAATATACATTGGTGGGCATATGTTACTTTAATGTGCCCATATATATGTACATTGTGAGAAAGTTTCTCATTTGGGCCCTTTGGGCAGATGGCCCAATTAGCTAATGGATATTTAACAGAGGAACAGCAAAACGCAGGGAATTGTATTAACACGCATACAAAGACACTTAAGAGTATGTATTGTATATGTGGATACAAAATATGTATAATATGTATATATTATTATACGCATATTGAAATATAAATATATATATAAGTTATGTGCATGTGGACTCACCTCTCGGTATGCGGCTCCCTTTCCCTGTCCTGCTCCAGGTCCGAATCGCAGCCCTGGCGAATAGCATCGGGATCGCCATCAACCATGCCAGCGCTAGTGTTGCTGTTGCTGCTGCTGGGCGCATCCTGCTCCTCGGTCACTGGCGGTGCCGGCGACTCCGATGGCGTCGATCGACTCTGGCTCTGGCTCTGGCTCTGGCTCTGGCTCTGGCTGCCGCTGGTTGTCTCCTGTTGCTCGGACATTCTCTTGCTTTGGTTTACGAATTTGGTATTTGATTTGGATTCAACAATCGCTCTGGGTTCGATGCGTCTTTTGTGCCCCTTGCCGCACGCTGCTGCACGAAGCAAACTTTGCGTTAGCGCCTGAAAGTGGGTGTGGCAGTGTGAGGAGCTAGGCGCGAGTCGTGAGCCGTGAGCCGTAAGGCATAAGGCGTGAGTGTGCTGCAATTGCTATTTAATATAGCCCCTGCCCTTGCCCTTGCCCTTGCCCTTGCCCTTGCCGTTGTCCTTGCCCTTGCCCCTGCCCCTGCCCCGTTCACAATATTAGTGGAACCCAGGCACACAAATAAAATACACAAATGTAGAGAAAACATAATGAAAACTAATTGGGGATACCTTGGAAATCTACTTAGCATTGTTTTCGGTTTTTCCAGCTTGTCGTTTCTGTTTTACTTATTAAGCTGCCAATTATAAGTATAAAAAAAAACAAAAAAAAAACAATGAAACACAAAAATTAAAAACTACGCAAAAGCAGATTTTGCTGGTTTTTTTTTTTTTGTAATTAAAACAGCTGTGAAAGTTGCTTGGTTGCCACGGCACCCACAATAAGTTTTAAGTTGCAAAATCTCAATTAAATGACATAAGCTCAAACAGAAACTTAAAGGAACATGATGCATTTTACAACTAATTAAACTGGACACGGCTTTGGGGACCTTATTTAGCAGCAGTTCAAAGTTTTAGCTCTCATAAATGTACTTTCCAACACTAGAAGCTATTTGAGTTTTATAACTGGACTTAGGCACGCTTGAAATACAACATGCAACCAAATAGAGAAACTTTATATTTACTTTCTAACACTAAAAGCTCTTGAAGCCTTCTAACTAGCTAGATCCAAATCAAGCTTCAGGTCGCTTAAGCTTTCAGAGAATTTGTTTGAATTACAACCCGTTGAAGTGAGCGAGAAATAGAAAAACCTTTTTATCTTCTTTCTGGCACTAACAGCTCCTTAAATGCTTACTATTACAACCTTCTGAAGTGAGCAAGAAATCGTTTTAGATCGTTTGACCAATTGCACTTTATTTAATAAATTAAATCGCTTGAATCTCAGAAAAGTGTGTTGAAAATAACACTAACAAATACACAAAAAATAGCGCTTTATTTGCTGGAATAGCATTATTCAAATGCGAATCTTAAATATTATCTCTATGCTCAGCCCTTAGCACAAGTTGTCAAAGTTGGGCGCAGCGCTGTACAACACTGGTAACTGTTATTAATTTATAGAAAAACTGCAAGTCAGTAACAATTGTAATCCACTTTGTAAAATATTTAGCATAATGCACTTGAGAGGCTTGATTCATAAATTCGTAAAACGCTCAACTTCGCAACTCAATTATATTTTTGTGCTTTCTGTCACAATATAGCAGCTGGTGTTAAATGCTAACAAGTGCATGCTAAATGTCAAAGAAACCAAGAAGCTGCGGTTGAGCCACAGCAACCACATTGCGGCGGGCTGTGGGCAACGAATGCAAATGGAAATGGAAATTGAAACAGAAATGGAAATCGAAATGTGAAAGAAGTTGGTGGCAAGAAAAAAAAAAAAAAAAGACCTGGCAAAAGAGAAGCGCAGCAATTTAACATGCGCTCAAATGTGGCATCAATAAGAGCATTAAGCCAAGGACCAACAAGTGGTCGATTGACGGCAACGAGCAGCGACAGCGTCAACAAAGTGAAAGCAATTTAATTGAAAAGGATACAAATTTAATGAGCAACTGCGACTAAAGCACTCGCTGATTGTGTGTGAATAAAGTGTGAATGGCAAATGAATGGACGGATGAGCGTGACAAGTGCGAACAGCGATTAGATTAGAAAAGCGCGCGCGCTCATAAATAAAAGCGTACGCTGTCAAATCTGTCAACAATTGAAGCCAAAAAGCGCGAGCGCTGATAAGTATGCTACACTTTTTGCGCCCCAACGGACGGCCGTTTGGGAACCCAGAAAACAATATATAAACAAATAAAAGCTAAAACTGACCATGAAGCGCGCACAGAGAGCAGCTGCTTGACGGTCTGGCGATTTGACAAAAAAAAAAAAAAATAAAATAAAAACCAAAAAAAAGCGCATATCATAAGCGTCAGTTATGCCCACAATTTGCATATGAATGATTCACCAACCAGCCAGGATATAACAAAAGGCGTACCAGCTCGGGCTTGCTCCCAGTCAGCTGCTCGGTTAGAGCTGCTTGCCAGCAGCAACACGAACCTTGACTGTCCTGCACAGACACACAGACAGATTAATGGGCGAGCGAGTGGGAGTGGGTGCGAGGTAGACAAGCTGACACCCGCACACACACACACACACACACACATGCTCATCAAATATGTAAAGGCACCAAAATTAACCCGAAAAAAAAAAAATAAAATAAAGAAGAAAACGCAAAACGAAAGGACCAAAAGTATAAATATATAAGGCAATGGCAAAGGGCAAAAGCTGCAAACGTTTGCATTTAATGGAAACGCAGCGAGAAACGCCAAGGTAAGCATAAAAAATGGCTTTATAATAGCGGCTACTGCTGATACCTGAAACGGTCAGCCCAGCAGCGGCAGCGGCAGCAGCAGCAACAGAAGAACCTCTACACACACCAACACACACACACACACACTCTCGCACTGAGCCAAGCGCCAATCACCTTTGTGATTGTTATGATTGTCGCTTGCGCTCTTATAACTGTTCTTCTTCTTGCTGCTGCTGCTGCTGCCTTTGCCGTTATTGTTATTGTTATTATCGTTCTTACACACACACACACACACACACACACACACTGGCACACTCGCCCACTCACACACTCACAACTCTTATCGCGCTGCCGCCACATAATATACATATATATTATATATTTTTTAAAAGGTTTTTCAATCACACTGCAAACACTCGAACATAAAAAAAAAATTTATTAGTTGTTCTCACTCACTGTTAAAAAAAAAAATACGCAAGACCTTCTAAAGTTGACTTTCACTATTCTTGAGTTCCAATTGCTCGTGAGTTCCAATTAATTGGCGTGCTTAGTCTGATTGGATTGCTAGCGCTGGGTGCTGTGCCGAGTTCAGGCGTACTCTGCTTGCTGGATTCTGTTCTGGAATACGCTTGCGACTGCTTGGTTTGGCTTTTGGCTATTGGCTTTTGGTTGTTTGGAGTTAGATTTTTGGCTTTGACTGTTTGGCGGTTGAATTTACTGGCTTCCACAGTTGGCTAGCTTCGGCTCGTTGCTGCTTGGCAAACGTAACCGACAAAGGCTTGACAGGAACTGAAGTCGCTTGCTAGCAGGACACGTTATTTTAAATTGTTTGCCAGCAGCAGCGGCAACAGCAGCGGCAGCGGCAGCGGCAGCAGCAGCAGCAGCAGCAGCAGAAGCAGAAGCAAAGGCAGCAGAGGCAGCAGCAGCCAACATACAGCGCATCGACTGTTGCTTCATCAAGCTCTGTTCGCTAGCTGTTGTTTGCTTGCCGCTCTGTTAAGCGTTAACAGCGTTCTGTTAACCAGCTCCGAAAGCTTTTTGAACGCACTTGCTGTGCTTTTCGTTCGGAGTAAGCTTCGACTGCATGTAAAAATTGAACACACACACACACACAACACCCTCCACCCTTAACCCACCTCCCCCTTACCACACTACACCCACTAAATGACGCGCACAAACAACTCATAATTAGACATCAAATATTAAATATTAAAAAAAGGCTCGTAAAAATTAAAAAAAAAAATACACAAAAACTGTCAATGTTATGTCTGCTCTTCCTTGTGACAGGAACACCTTTTTATGTAATTTTTTATTTTATTTAAAACATGCAACTTTTATGCTTTATGCAATTGCTCTGATAAAAAATATTGCTAAGCTTCTTAACTTTCAATTTCTGTTCATATATCTCCAGTATTTTGTCAGATATCTCCTAAAATATATATATATATATAGATACTTGAGTTAGCTGAGCAAATGATTAGAAATTTAAATCAGCAATCAAAAATATGTCTGACATTTCAGAAATAAATCAGCTTTATCAACTATTTTGTACGTATTTTAACTTGGACTTTTTACAAGTTTTTCGTTGCCTTTGCTTTGGCTTCTTAATCTAATGTGAAAGCTTATAAGCACTACGGTCAACAGATTTTAAGCTAACGTCAGGTAAACTTTATTTAGTTTCAACTATTTGTTGCATACACTTCCGCTGGAGTCGGGTCGAATCACTATACTAGTATAACTGTCAGAGGAATGAGTCGAAAATAAAGTTTGTTTGTACAAATCTTGTATGCTTTTTGAGCAATTTTAACCAAGTAGATAAGCATATGGTAAATATATGCTAGGGTATTTAAGGGTTTTCTAGGGTATTCAGTCTTCAGCATGTCGCAGTTATATGGCTTTTTGCTCTGGCTCAGCTTATAAATATTAATAGTACTTTTTGTTTGCTCTCTTTTCCTCCTTTCTGTTGTTTTAATATGATGCCAACACTTGGATAATATTCTCAAACAACTCCATTTCGGCTTTAACTCTTTGTGGCTCACTCTCTCTCCATCTCTCTCTCTCTCTCTCTCCCTCTCTCTCTCTCTCTCTCGCTCTTTACTTCTTTTATTAATCAGCTTAAATTTGCGTTTATGTTCAACTGCAGCTCTTAAGTATTTTCCGCTACTTAATGAAACAGAGCACAGACTAAGTTACTGAAATCTCGTTTTCAGATGCCGCGTGTCATGCATTTAATTAAAAAGTTTTGTCAAAAGCCCGGCGGGGAGCAATGCGACTCGCTAGGCAACCATAAGACAAGATTTTCCATATTATAAACAAGTTGTAATCGATTCAGATGACTTTCAACTGTCGCCATGCAGATATTTTGTTATGATAAATTGTTTAGCTGTATGTAAATATCTAGATTGAGGTGCGTCGAAGATAGTGGTCATGAGAATCGCATAGAAAGGCAATACGTAAATATTTTCTTTCAGCGAAGCGGGCAAGGCTTTAAGAAGAAGCTATATAATGATAGTTGCACTTGTTTTTATTGTCCTAACTTTGGCTGCTCCAACTAATGTTTAATAATCTTATTATCTATATTTTTTATTAGTTCTATTTGCTTTAAAAGGGCACTATAGCCCAAAAATGGATTGGTTCAAAATGAACAAGAGGTTCTAGTCGGGAGCTCCCGACTAGGGAATACCTTGAACCCTCTTCTTCCAACATCAAATGCACATATATATTCTATTTTAGAAGCTATCTATCAAGTTTGGTGACTCTAGCTCTTATTATTTACCAAAATTTCCCAAAAAACAGGTTATCAATATCGATTTTTAACGATTGCTTGGAAACGGAGTAGGTTATCGATTATCGGAAACAAACTCGATCTGCGCGGGAACTAGGAGCACCTACATCCAAAATTTCTCTATTGTCTCTAGCTCTTATAGGTTCTAAGATCCTTGCGTTCATACATACGGACAGACGGACGGACGGACAGACAGACGGACATGGCTAGATCGACTCGGCTATTGATGCTGATCAAGAATATATATACTTTATGGGGTCGGAGATACTTCCTTCTGGCTGTTACATACATTTGGATTTTGCATTTTAATGGGTTCAGGGTATAAAAAGTTTCGAAATATCAATTGATTCATGTAGCTCGCATCTTTTATATGACTTTCAATATTTTCAGAACAACGGACAATGATAAACTATTTTATTGCCAATTCTTAGTTTAATTAACAGGGTATAGATATGACAAATGTGCATAGTAAAATATATTCTGAGATATTCTAGCTCTTATAAGATGCGAAATATAGTCAATACGGACAGATGGGATTCAGATAGATAACTCTATGTAAACATATACTTTGTGTTACGCCTGTTACGATCACAGTGTTGTAAAGTGTTGTACAACGCTGCGAGTGTTTACGTAATTACGTTATTTGGCAGAGTGACATTTAGATTAATTCAATTATATTTTAATCAATTTTAACTTTTTAAGAACACAAAAATGCAGAACCGAATCGAAAAAACAAAAAGTTATTTGCGTACAGCGGCAACTTTTATGTAAATCAACGAAATATCATTTTAAGCAAAAGTTTTATCTGACAAACTTTTACGTTAATAGCGCTACACATGCGAGCTGTTACGTTACGTGGCGTTGCATACGAAAAGGCATTTCAGGACAAAGTGCTATGTGAATGAAATTCACATTTGCATTTTTTGCTCGATGCCTGCAACGCTGGATGCTCTTTAATTGTTTAACAGTCACTTTGAGGCATCCCGCCGCAACAACAACAACAACAACAACAGCCACGGCTAGAGCAACTACAATGGCGATGGCTAAAACAATGGCTCATATTTCAGCTTGCTGCAGCAGCAGCAGAAGCAGCAGCAGCAACAACAAGATGAACAAAAGTCAGCCTGCCTGGCCAGGTGGTTTATATAGTTTATTTATGGTGCACTAATTGAGTCTGCAGTGGGCAAAGTTTTAGCGAGAGCCTTGTTGCATGCCACATGCCACATGCCTCACGCCACACGCCACACTCTGCCTCAAATGAATAAAGCAAAACTCTCTGGCTTTTCCATTCAGATGCTGACAATTTCTTGAACAAGCCATATAGAGAAATGTAGCACAATGGGGAGAAGAATTAGAAACAACAAAGCCATCCCGCCTGAATATTGTCATGTGATTGTGTCCAATGATCCGCAAATTTATCATGGATTCGTTTGTTTTTGATTTCTAAAAAACATTAATTCAAACAAGAACAAATGTTTCAGGTTTTGCCTTCGCTCTCAACATTTTTGATTTTCTTTTGGAACTTTCAATAGATTCTTGATAAATTTAAATAATTTATATGCCCTTAGGGGGTATTTAAATGGAATGTGCACCGCATAGAAGAAGACAATTCTCAGCCCATAAATTATATATATTTCAGATCAGCATCAACCGCCGAGTTTATTCGTCCTTCTAGTTCTATGCGAACTAGTCTCTCGGCTTAAAGACTATCGTCTTGAGACTTTGTTCAGGTTCGTCCTTCTGTTGCGGGATTCTTGTTTGGCAAACTTTTTTGTTTATAAAGATATCGAACCCCAGAATCTTATCAACATCGCATCACTATATCACTATATCTTAAGGTTAAGTGTTAAGGTTAAAGTCTTCTATGACTGAAAGAAATACCAAATTCACTTAATAAAAGGCTAAAATAGATTTACATAAGCAGGCAGTTGGCCCAAATGCGGTTCAGGCAGAGGCGCATGTTACGCCAAGGACAATTCGGTCAAACTTCAGAAAAATGTTATCGATATATTCGCCAGGTAAAACGCAAAAGGTGTTGCACAACAAACAACCTGCGTCAATGATACGTAATCAAAAGCCTTGGAAACTGTCAAATCCAAACGGAGCACCAATCTGCAAGCTAATCAATGACCAACGAGCGTAAAGAAAGGCACTGACAGATATATAATAAAAATACAATGGTGGACAAAAATAAAAGAACAGCCGCCTGATCGATACATTATTATAACAATAATATACTTAAGTGTGAACTGAACTTAAAGTAAAAGTGAGCAAAAAGTTGGCAAAGTTTGTGCGATTAGTTAGCGGCAATTTAGTATCAAAACCGGATTTGAAATGTCTTCCGTTCGGGTCAATAAATTGGAATATCATTGAATGGGCAGACCACAAAAACCCCATACAAAGGCAACCGAAAATCGTGCAATTTGTCAATTGATTTGCGGGTAACAAAAGCATTTTTATAAAGCTGTTCGGATTATTTTGACCGCCACTATTTATGAATATGCATATATTATATGCTTATATAAATGCCAAATGCAGCTTGTCTACAACAGAAGCCCAATCTGCGACAGCAGCCAAATAGGTTCAATCACGGAACGCAACGTTGCGTATACGTTATATTTGCCAATTGCAAGCTAAACTTATTATGCGCGTGTTCGTTAAGTGAAAACGAGTCTATTGGTTTTGCGCAATGTCCGCATTTAAAAAATGTACTTATATACTTATACCAACAAGCTCGCAGCTTGTTAGACACTTAGTTTGCATAGATATATTTCACATTTTGGATACGTTTTCCCCCAAAAGTTAAGAACTTAAATCTAATTGGAACCTTGGGTTTTTGGTATGCGCACACATATAGGGGCTTGCCATATTGGGGCCCTGAAAATCTTAAGATCAAGCTATAAACAACGAAGTTGGCCAAGAATGCATGTGAAGCGAAAGGTAGAAAAGGTGTGTGTGTGTAAAGGAGGAGTATGAGTATCAGAGTCTGTTCGATGCTCGGCTCAGGGTATCAACGCGTCGAGACTACCCGTCCAGAGGGTTCTTTCTTGCTTACGCAGTTTTTATTACGGTCGACTGCAACACGCTCACTTGCCGCTGCCGCTGCTGCTGCTGCTGCTGCTGCGCATCAATCACGATTCGAGGGAGCAATTGCTGCAAGCAGCAACAGAAGAAGAAGATGGTTGGTAACTGCAACATATATGCATATGTACACACACACACACACACACATGTGTGTGGTGTTTGTGGTAGGGTGCGTGAGTTGGCTGGGGTTGGGCTTGAGGCAATGCCAGCTGTTGGCTGTACTCTTGGAACCGCAAGCAAGCCATGCTATTCGAGCTTTACTTTGAAATAGACTGGCGGCAATCTTTCAATATGCATTCAGCTTATTTGTTTGGTTATTATAAGAAGCGAAACAAAATAGATAACTCGACGGACAACAAACTAAACAACTAGACAAGGTAGCCGACAGAACAGAGTTTATTATTTTCAAACTTTGATGCAACACTTTGTCCGGCTTATTGCCCAGCTAAATAGCCCTGAACATATGCGCAAAGCTGTACAACTTCCAATTGGCTTCTAATTGGCAATAAAGCAATTTTCACAATAAGCTACAGTGTCCGACTAGACGATTGCCTTAACCCAGCGACGAGCTGCATGAGAAATTTATTTTTGCGTCTTTATGAAATTTGCAGTTGAGTTAGTATGACATCCAAAAGTTGTATATACCAAGGCCCAGGGCTCTTCCATGTCAACAGAGTTTCTGTCAATAACAATACACTTGTTACGAATAGATATCTTAAGCCTCCAGCTTCTTTGGGGAACGGACAGATGGAGACACCGGCAGACAGACTAGAAATGGGTTCGGAGCTGCTTCCTTGTGCATGTTACATATACATTTGCCCAAAAAACCCCTTATACCCAACTCTAATTGTGAAATATTAAGGTAAACTTACATGATTCAACATAATAATCAAATTGTAAACACAGTGCGTATCACATTTCATGGACAAATCATAATGTGCCGTGCAAGTGTAAGGGTAGCAAGAGCAGCGCGCATTTTATAGGATAGGTTGATGTCGAGCGGTTGGCCAGGTGCATGATTATGACTGCTCCGCAGCACTGAAAGAGCGCAGCATCATAACATAGGAAATGGCCGAGCGAACCACCTGTAAAGGAGAGAAGAAGAAAAAAAAAAATGAGAGTTGAGTAAAGGAATTGGCAGGTGGCATGTCTGGAACGTACCGCTGAAAAGGTTGCCATGTTGGGCTCAAAGAAATAGCCGTTCAGCTGGCAGGGTCGCTGGGCGCGCATGATGGCGACAATGAGCAGCCGCTTGGTTGGCGGCGCAAAGTCCACCCAGTTGCTATCGTAAAGAGCAATTGCAAAGTCAGCGCTGGCCTGCTTCATATTCTCACCGCAGTGCGAGTAGATGAACAGGGCGATAAGCAGGGAGCCCACAAAGAAAACAAAGTAGATGCATTCCGGGGAGGGAAACAGGTCGGCCAACTGAAAGCCAAGAAAGCACAGCTGCAGCGCCGTTACAAAGAACTGCATAAAAACCAAAGGGCGGAGGCTGTGTCCCAGCTGGGTACCAATCAACAGACCCGTCTGATGTAGTTCCAACACCTTCACCAATGCCTGAAACTCCTGCCGCGGGGCTTGACTCCTGGGCAACAGATGTCTGATGCGATGCTGGGCAATCTTAAAGACGGCGCACACATTGTACGTAAAGGCAAAAAGCAGCGTATCCATGGCCAATGACATGGTCACAGCACCATAGCTGGCCATCAGGTTCCACAGATAGGTAGGCGCATAAGGCACAGGCGCCTGATCGTTCCACGGATAGACGCCCGAGTGGGGCAACTCCAGGTGGGTGAGGCCAGTGCGCAGTCGGGTGGTTATCATAATGACAATCGGCTTAATGCCAGCAAAGATTAAGGCGCCAATGAAACAGCGCATATAGGTCAAGCTCAGGGATTGATCGCTGCGGTTCTCCGCCTCCACAATGGCCGCTGTCTCCGGCAAGGCTTTGATCTCTGCAAAAAATGTCGTTATTAGACAGCAGGATACGAAATGATTTAATAGCGCGTCACTTACCCCGCTCGAGAATATCGCGTATGCGATAAATGAGCTGAACAAACCGCTTGCGATAGTAGACAAAGACGGAATATTTGACCAGAGTTAGCATTATGGCCAGTAGAGAGCCCATGGCATCGGACATGATGCTCACGTTGGTCAAGTTATGCAGAATCGAAAAGAAGAGTGGTGCCATAAAGAGGCCCATCAGGCCAATAACCACCAGCGTTAGTTGTGGACGATCGTGGGAGCTGCTGCTGTTCCACAAATCGTAGCCCATCAAACGAAATGCCAGGACCTGTACGCGCAGAAAGTAAGCCGCATCCATGGTTGCAGTTAATCCGTGCACGCGGCAGCTTGTCAATGCCTTATATATTCGCCCGGAGGCACACATACATACATATGTATGTCCACCAAGTGGGTGCGGCATATGACAATGGTGACATACGACCTTCATTGGCCAAGTGCCCATAGAATTCCGCTTTAATTAAATATGCGCATATTATTTGCCATTGTAGAGTTGAAGAGCCAAAAGCCAGGTATGCACGGCTGCTTAACAATGACAATGCATGAGGACTACGCTTTTTTAATTACACAGTCCAATTTTCTATTCAGTTGCGCCCGTTCTCAGGCTGCACTCTATAATTTTAATCGCAATTAATCTGTGTCGTTGCTCGTGCGGATTCAAAGTGCCTAATCCTTGTAATTAAATGAGATTTGCCAAAGCTGCAGTTGACATTTGACAAGCAAGCTAATTCCAAAGCTATGCAATTAGTGCAGTGCGCTGTTAACAAAGCAAAAAAATGTTGTTTACTTTTTAATTTTTAAGCGCCAACGTTAGCTATTATCGATAGTTGATGGCACGCAGTGTTGTAGCATACAAAGTTGCCAGCTCGTTGCGTTAGGTGGCAACGTATGCACAACACCTGCCACCGAACTGGCAACACACGCACGGTTGTATAACCCTATTCGCAGAACTTTTTTTTTTGGCAATTGAAACAGTTTCAACCCGTCGCAAAACAAACTGAAAGTGAGTTAAGCCTGCTGCAACTGCCTTCGATTAATTAATTACATATCATTTCAATTCACCTTACGTTTGCAGCAATGGCTGGCGAACAAGAGAAACTGACCGGCCTGGCCAAGCACTTCAATGGCACAACCATGGCCGGCCGTGCCAATGTAAGTAGCGTTGAGCTCATCTGTCAGCCAATATCGTGCAGATTTAGCTTGAATGTGTAATCGCAATTTTAACACATTTTGCAGGTGGCCAAGGCAACATACGCAGTTGTGGGCCTGCTGATTGCCTACCAGATCCTGAAGCCAAAGAAGAAGTAGATGGCATACTCTGCCACCGGCTTGGTGCCACCAATTCGATGCGCTCGTCGTCCTGGTCAGGACACAAGCCATGTATATTTATGTGTAGTGCAAGATCTTAAAGGAATAAACAATTTAAATATCTAACACACGGAAAACAAACCGAATTTCATTATGTAATACTTACAGACCAGACTGTTGGCAGTGTATGCAACAGTCGCTTCACACACGGATGCATTGCAACAATAACAATATTGTTTTATAATACTGTCCTTCGGCCAGCTAATGGCTTTAACCGTGCCCATTATGCACGCTATGTGGCCCATGAGCCCACAGCGACAAACACTGAGCATGCTGTCTCGCTCACATTTGTAGTGGCCACTTTTGTCGCTCTAAATCGTTGCCACATCTTTGCGAAGTTGTGCATTAGGAGAAATTGTTGAATTGTTGTTGCTGTTATTTTGTTTTAAATATTTTATTTATTTAAAGTTTTTATTTCATTTTATCGAATTTGCTTTAAATGTTCCGTTTTGGGTTGTTTTTATTATCTATGTTTTTTTTTTGTTTTTGTGTTCATTTGTTTTAGCTCAGTTTTTCGAAATTTCAGTATTACTAAAAATTAATTTGAATGAATCAAATGTAAAAATGGTTTACATATATGTACGTATGTGTGTATTATATGCCCATGTATTTAACTTGTTGCTTGGTAGATATAGAGACGAAAAACCATATATGCAATTTAAAATATATATGTATAAATTAATCATTTATCAATTCTATGTTTATGCTATAGCTATAAAATATATCTTTTACATGTATTGTGTAATAGCAAGCGCTGGCCATTTTGCAACTGCATCTGCATTTGGATTTCACTTTTGTTTTTGTTTTTTTTTTTTTTATACTTTTGTTAATAACTAAACCGTTTGCCCTGGCAAAACATTAACATATATCGTATGTATGCATTTAAATTTGATTTGAATTTTGAATTTGTAGCTGCAGCAGCCGAGCGAAGTGCGAAAAATACATACAAATGTACTCCTATATATCTATACATATATATATATATATATGTATGTATATATATGTGTGTGTATGTATATATGTATGCATATAGTATGTATTTAGGTATGTTTTAGTTTTTTTTTTATCGGTTTTCCATTTCATTATATTTATTTGTTTTAGTTTTCCTTTTTCTACTACGTTTTCACAATAATATGTTTTAATCAATATTAATTTTATGTGTGGGATTTCTTGTCATTTAAAATTGGAGTGTTCTTGCTTGTATGTTGCCTCTATAATGTGTGTATGTATATGTATGTATGTATGTATATGCTATATCCATGTTAAGTTACAGTTACTTTAACATTTTGTTTCGTTACGAGTTTTTTTTTTTTTTTGTTTTTTGAGCATATACAACATAAAGATCCTATATATTCTTGTCCGATTGCAGTTTAATTTGCCAGTCCCCCCACCCTTCACACACCCTGACTGTTACCAATTCTCAGCCACAATGCCGCACTGGCTAGGGGTGGGGGCAACGGGCGGTTAATACTAATAGATAATTGCAGCAGCGGCAGCAGCATCTCCGGCGACTGCAAAAATACTGGCATAGAACTCAAACATTTCTTGCTCTTCACCAATTTAATGTCAACTTAGACATGTTGGCAATGGAAATATTACTTAAATCAAGTAAACAATTTGATTTAAAAACAAAAAAAAAAAATTAAAAAAAAAGAATTGATAGGTGTCGTGCCAGTATAAATAACAGCCGATTAGCAGCACTGCGAATCCAAGGCGATGGACACCTTAGCGCCATTTTGTGTGAACACTTTGCAAAGCCGAAGCCGAGGTCGAAGTTTTGTTGTGTGTGTGTGTTTGTGTGTGTATGTGTGTGGGTCTGGTATTGAATGGGCGCAGTATATTCGCCGGACTCGACTTGTAACGCAGATTATTGTTTGTTGTCATATAAGACAGAGAGATTTACATACATAAGATTAGATTGTTTGTATGTCGTTTTTTTTCGTTTAGTTTACTTCTTCAACTTAACTTTGCACTTAAACAAACTTAAAAGCTTGCGTTTCTCAATTCTGTTTCTCTCTCTCTCTCTATACCGATACAGCGATCGGCATTGATATCGATTACAATAGATTAATCGATAAAAATAATGTAGCATAATTATAATTTATAATTATTCGTATTCCATTATTCCCTCACTTGCACTTGATTTTCTTGTTGCCATTGAACAAATAATAATAAATTTGAAAAATATAAAAGTGCAAACGCACTGCCGACAAAAATGCAGCTACAATGAAAATAATAAGTATATATTTATGCTTGTATGCGTGTGTGTGTGTGTGTGTGTGTATGCATTGTTTGTATGTGTGTCTAATGTATATATGTAAATTTGTTTGACAAAAAATACACTCAGCATTCTATTTAATTTTCGTTTTTGTTGTGTTTGTTTCTTTTTTTTTTTTTTTTTTTTGTTTAACATAAACTAAACGCTAAAAGTTAACACAATACATATTAAAAAAAATGATAATTATAATATAAAATATATTTATGTGAATATTAATAAATGAAAAGCATAATATTGTTTGTTACTCTGTTACTGTTTTGCTTATTTTTGCTGTGTGTGTGTGTGTGTGTGTGTGTGTGTGTGGAAATTGACGTTTGCCAATTGCATTTTTGTTGTTGTTTGATTTTTAATTACTTTAACGCAGCTGCAGATTCGATCCATATCTATATATATTTATATATGTATATGTATGCGTGTGAGTACGTATGCAATGTAATTGCGTGTATGCGTCTGTGTGTATGTGTTTGTTGTGTGTGTGTGTATATTTATGTTTGTGTGTAACCCAACTAAACTATAAATTACTTTTTCCATACTCTGTGTGTTTTTTTTAACTTTTTTTTTGCAGTTTTCTTCGCTCGTTTTTGTTGTTGTTGTTTTTTGTATTTTGTGGGCGTGGCTTTGCATTTTTGCGCTGCCCTCGAATTGAATTTAACATCAAGTTGTTGTTGTTCTTGCATTTCATATACTTTTTTGTTTAAATATGTTTTATAGGTTGTTTTTTTTTTCTTTTGTTACTTTTCATAGTTGAATTGATTTTGTTTTATTTTTTTTACGATCTTAGCTGACATTTTTGTTGCTTCGTTTTTTGTTTAACATTTTGCGCTTTAGTTAATTCGTTTGCTTCTCTCGTTTTGACTCTCTCTTTTGTTTTTGTTTGCTTTCGCTAGTAATTTGCTTTTTCTCTTCTTCTTGTTGTTGTTGTTGTTGCTTTTAGTGTTATATATGTATATATATGTGTGTGTATTATGCATGTATAAGTAAATATTTCTGTTGCTTTGCCGCTCTCTCCAAACGCACATTGCCTAATTTTTTCAATGCTTCATTTCTGAATCGCGCCTGCTTTTGTTTTTACTTGGTATGTGTGTGTGTGTGTTTATGTGTGTGTGTGTGTGTGTGCGAGGGGCTTACAGGGCGGTGTCGCCATTGGCTCAATAGTACGCTCAATTGGCATGCCACTCACCGCGGTTGGCGCCGCCGCCGGCGCCCGCCGCATTGTTTGAATAATAGGGCTTGTTGAGCTGCGCCGCCGAGGCTGGCGATGTGCCGCCGCCGGCACCGCCAGGGCCACCAGGGCCGCCGTTGCCGCCATTGTTGGCGCCAGGTGGTACGCCGGGCGCGTTGCTATTGCCGGCGCTGCCGGCGCCGCCGCCACCCGTCACCTGTCGCATGCTCTGGGCGCGCTGCGCCGCCGCCTGATCGCGCTGCTGCTGCTGCTGTTGTTGTTGCTGTTGCTGCTGCTGCTGCTGTTGTTGTTGTTGTTGCTGCTGTGGATGCTGTGGATAGTTATTGGGCCGCTGTATAGGCGCCGGATAACGTCCCTGGCCACCGCCGCCGCTTTGTCCGACGCTACCAACTCCACCGTTGCCACCACCAACTACGCCGCCACCGCCGCCGCCGCCGCCGCCCACCACCTGTGAGCCACCGGAGCCGCTACCCACGGCGCCAGTGCCGCGACCGCCCAGCGTGTTCATGTTGTTGCCGTTGCCGCCCTGTCGCTGCTGAGATTGCTGCTGTTGCTGCTGCTGCTGCTGCTGTTGCTGCTGTTGCTGCTGCTGCTGCTGCTGCAGCACCTGATTCTGCAGATCCCACTGCGCATGAAAGAATTGAGAAGGGTCAGTGAGTCGGTTGCCCAGCTGCAGGTTGCTGCTGCTGTTGCTGTTGTTGCCGTTGCAGTTAAGGCTACTTACGCCGCCATAGTTCTTGTGGTGCGGCGGACTAGGCTGCGACTGCACCTGCTTGGCCAGGCCCAGGCTCATGTCGGCGCTCAATGGACTCTTCAATTGTCTGCCCATCTGCAAAGAGTAACAAAATCACATTAGATAACAAACTTAAGATCCAAGGCCAGGTGCAGCCGGGTCTCTACAGGCCTAGTTAGACACCCTGTGGGCAAGGGTCTTTACAATATGTTAATTCAAACGGCAAAAGTTCCAAACTTTGTCTAAAATCTAAAAGTTTAACTAGAAGAAATTGATTGTCAGAAGAAAAAAAAAAAAAAATATCTGATAGTGTCCGACTGGCATTGAACCAGGGTCTGCTCGCTTGCCAGGCCGAGCGCCTTGACACTTATCTTAACGTGCTCAAAGCTGCGCGAGAGTGAGAGAGATAGCAATGCATTGCATTTTAGAGAGGGAGCCTGAGTGAGAGAGAGAGAGAGAGAGAGAGAGAGAGAGAGAGGGAGAAACAGAGCGAGTTTCGAATTTATTTGTGAAATTTAAATGAACTTCCAGAAGGGAACAAACTTTTCTTTTTTTTAACAGGTTATAGAACACTATCCATTATATACTCAGTGTTGGTTAATCTTTTACAGAACGAAGAAAATCCCCTAGCAGTATTTAAGAATTCCATGTACAACCCTCTGTTAATTATTCACAATAAAAGATCCAAGTCTTGTGCTTGATCAATTCTTCAAGTCGCAAGCCGCAATTTAACTAGGAATTGTTAAGATCTCAGGTGAAAATTTGTAATACCTATATTTGTTGGCCACAGAAAAATAAAATGAAAAGTATAGAATTATTCTTTGTTTTTTTTTTAATTTTTATGTGCTCAAAATCGAAATATTATCAAGCAAAAATATTCATTCTTCGACCAAAATATAAGAGAAACCAAATCGTAATTGGCTTGCGAGAAATATCATATCAATATTGACACTATATATATATATACATATATATAGTACAATGATATATCGGCCCGGAACTAGAGATTTATTAGAATAAATCAGATATATAACAGCAAGTGAATACACTACTACTTCTTCGTTTTCTTCTGATCTTCTGATATTCTTGTTTAGGCAAACAGTTTGTGTTTCGTCTTTGATATCGATATCTAGTTTTAGAATACATTTTACTTGATACTTTTATTGAATCGAATGCACATAATATGATATTTTGAGCTCTATGACAGACAGACATCTGGCTGCCTAGCAAAACAGAGACGGGCTGGGCTCTCCTCAAGATTAAAAAAAAAAAAAAAAAAGAAAAAATAAAGCGGGTATCGGGAGCAAAAGCGTACAAAACTTAATACAAATTGCTGGGGGATTGGGTCTTCATGTGGTTGTACATGGGCAGATTCTGGTAGTTAAAGAGTGTGGTGTGTGTGCTTGATAGTGGGCGTGGTTGTGGTTGTGGTTGTAGTTGTAGTTGTGGTTCACTCCTTACCGAGTCCTGCATGTGTCCCTGGCCCTGGCTGTTCTTCAGGTAACCACCGCCGGGCGTCGGACCGCCACGGAACTGGCTCATCCCCGCCGCGGTCAGCAGCTGTGAGTTCATGAACTGCGTATTGAAGTTCCCCATCGTGTGCTGAGACTGCGGACCCGGCGGTCCATTCGAACCCGGCGGGCCACCTTGATGGCCGCCGTACATGCCAGCCGCGGTGGCCAGGCCATAGTTTTGGCCACCACCGCCGGCACCCTGGGGTGGCGGTCCGCCATAGTACTGGGGACCGCTGGGGCCGGCGGGCGCTGAATTCGAGTAGTAGCTGTTCGACTGCAGCTGATGGGCGCCTGGTGGATGTCCGCCCTGGCCCGGATGCGGTCCGGCATAAAGATTCATGTACTGCTGAGCGGCTGCATAGGGTCCCGGTCCCGGTCCGGGTCCGGGTCCTGGACCGGGTCCTGGACCGCCGCCGCTGCCCGCCGACTTGGAGCCAATGGCGCCAATGGGCTGTTGACTGGGCGGCGGCGGCTTTGCCGAGCCCGAGGACATCATTGAGCTGCTGTTGGAGGATATGATGGCCACGGCGGCGGCATTGGGATTGTTTAGCTGTTGCGAATTGGGCTGCGGCTGGCCAAAGGGACCGCCGCCTAGCCGGAACTGCGACGACAAATTGGAGTACATGTCCGGCGTGTGCGCCGCTGGAGGTGGCGGCATATTGCCACCATGACCATGCGGCGTCTGCATGGCGTACGCATTGAAGGCGCCGCCGGCGGCTGCCGCCGCTGCAGCGGCCGCATAATGGCCCGGGAAACTGTGCGCAGCGGCAGCAGCTGCTGCCGCTGAGTAGGCGGGCGAGCGGTTCGAATGATCGAGCGAATGGAATGGAGCGTACAGATTGCCCGCCTGCGATGGCGGCGGCGCCAGCTGCGATGAGTTGAACACAACCGCCGGCGGGCTGGGAATCGTTGGAATGCCGCCGACGCCAAACTGCGGCGATGCCTGATAGAACGGCAGCTGTTGCTGCTGCTGCTGTTGTGAGTGTTGCTGCTGTTGTGAGTGTTGCTGCTGTTGCGAGTGTTGTTGCTGCTGCTGCTGCTGCTGTTGGTGGCTGGGCGGCGGCGACATGCCCAGGCTGGCGTGCAGCTGCTTGGCCTTCACCTGCTGTTGATGCTGCTGCGAGTGTTGCTGCTGCTGTGGACTTGGGTAATCCTCCTGCTGCTGCTGCTGTTGCTGGAACTGTTGCTCCAGGGAGCCGGCATCGAAGGGTGAGCCGTGACTGCCATAGACTGGTCCTGGCGAGGACAATGCATGGTGGCCATGATGTGCCTGCTGTTGTTGATGATGCTGCGGTTGTTGTTGCTGCTGCTGCTGCTGCTGTTGCTGCTGGTGATGGCTTTGCATGTGCACCGCCGAGACAGCATAGTGTGGCATCTGTTGCTGGCGCTGTTGCTGCTGTGAGGCAGCGACTGCGGCGACAAACGAGGCGGCGATATGGCTGCCGCTATCATCCACCACAGAGCTCGAGACCTGCTGCTGGCCGTGTTGCCCGTGCTGGCCATGCTGCGACTGTTGCTGCTGTGCGTGTTGCTGCTGTGCAACGGCGGCAACAGCTGCTGCTGCCGCTGCTGCTGCGGCTGCCTGCTGTTGTTGCTGTTGTGAATGTTGCTGCTGTTGCGCGTGTTGCTGCTGTTGCTGCTGCTGCTGCTGCTGTTGTTGTTGCTGCTGCTGCTGCTGTTGCTGTTGGCTCGACTGTTGCGTTGCCTCCGACATGGGCGTGGCCGATTCCCATACCTTTTTCACGCTCGCTATCTTCATATTCAGGTCCGCCGTGGAGTTGTTTTGCTGCTGTTGTTGCTGCTGTTGTTGTTGTTGCTGCTGCTGCTGCTGCTGGTGCTCCAAGCTTTCGACCACTTTGAGAGTGGCAGCATCATCGCTGAAGCTGAAGCCCAGTTTCATGTCCTGCTGCTGCTGCTGCTGCTGCTGTTCATCGTCATTGCCGCCGCCAAAGCTCATCTGGGAGAGCGCTGTCGACAAGCTATCAACGGCTGCTGCTGTTGCTCCGCCCAGCGTTGGCTGCTGCTGCTGCTTGAGCGGCACAACGGCTGCTGCCTGATGCTGTTGCTGCTGCTTGTACGTCGAGTTCTCAAAGATAATCGTGTTAACTGGCGCATTGGCATCGATCAGAAGGCTGCCAGCTCCCACCACACCGACGCCAACTCCAACTCCAACGCCGACGCCCACAGCACTCTTCTCGCCAATGGCGGAGAGCTTGGACTTGTCGCCGATGGGCGCTGTTGCTGCTGCCGTTGGCGGTACAATTGTTGTGCATTCGCTGCTCTTCTTTTTGCCGGGCACATCGCTGCCTGGGGCAGCTAATAGAGGCGGCACGCCTGCAGCAGCAGCGGCGGCGGCAGCGGCAGTTGTGCTCAGTCCTGGGGGCGGCCTGGCTGCTGCTGCTGCTCCAGTTGCGGGCGCATCCTTGTGTGGCTCCTCCTTGGCCACGGCAGTGTTGGTTATATTAATGTTGGTGATGTTGCTGCTGTTGCTCTGGCTGCTGCTGCTGCTGTTGCTGATGCTCTTGTCCTTGTCGGGCGACAGCTCCTCCTTCTCGTCCTTGCCCTTGTGCAGTCCCGCACTGAGCGCCAGCTGATTCTGCTTGGTCTTGTCTAGGTCCGCAGCAGTTGGTGCATTGCCTGTTTCCGATTCCGAGCTGCGCTGTTTGCCATACTCTTCATAGCCCAGCCGGCCATAGGCGCGTCCTCCGCTTGCTGGTTGGCGTCGAAAACCTGGCGCTGAGCTGCCACTGGAACTGGATAGACCACCGCGACCGCGTCGCGATGGTTCGCCACGTGGCGAAAAGCCCGCCTTGTTGACAATGGGCCCTCCTGCTCCACCACCTCCTGCTGCTGCTGACTGGCCGCCAGATGTGGATACACCGCCTGAGCCGCTGCTATTGCTGCTCTGCTCTGAGCGTGACTGCACTTTGGGACTGCGTCGCGACCCGCCCCCGCCGCCACTGCTACTGTAACAATCCTCGTCAACGTCTTCCGATTGCTCGGACTGCTCACCGCCGCTGCCATAATAGCGACGCCCGCCGCCGCCGCCGCCGCCTCCTGCAGCGCTGCTATTGCGACTGCTCCAGTCGCTGCTGCTGCGCTGTCCACGATAGCCGCCAGCCGGACCACCGGCTGCACCGCTGGCCGGATAGCTTCTGCCGGCACCGCGGGTATGGATGTCGTCGCGACCGCGACCACCGCGTGGACTTGGTCGTTTGCCGGCCACTGGCTGTGTTGCGGACGTGGCAGTCGAACATATCGTTGAGTTGCGCAACGCATCCTTGTCATCATCATTCTTGACAGCGGCGGGATATGCCGTCGACTTGGTTAGCTCCGTTTCGGCGGACTTGTCGCTCGCCTCACGCTCCGCTATCTTCTCGTCCGACTTGTCAACGGGCTCCACGCTGCGTCTCAGTATCTGTGTTGGCTGAATGCTCTGCATGGTGTCCAGGGGCTGTTTCTGGAGCGCGCCCACTCCGCCGGCTGCAAGCGGCTTCTCCTCGCTGAGGCTCGGCTGTCGCGCTGGCCGCTGCAGTATCTTGATCTGCACAGCCGAATCATGGCTATGTGTTGATGAAAAGCTTTCCTCGCGATGACGATGATGCTTTTGCTCAGCATCCGTTTGCTCTGCCCAGGAGGAACAACCGCCGCCGCCGCCGCCGCCGCCGTTGTTGCTGCCCATGCCGACATCGTCGCTGGAGGAAACGCTCGTCTTGCGATGCGAGTTCTCCGAGATGCTGCGCGACTGCATCAATTGTTGCTGCTGTTGCTGTTGCTGCTGTTGCTGTCCACTGCGATACTCCTGGCCGCGTGCATATCTCGACTGGTCCAGGTCACGCGCACCGGACGCATCCTGCTCCTCTCTGGCGCTATCATGACGATTGCGCCCGTAGCTGCCGCTGCTGCCGACACGCGCATAGCCGCCGGAGATGCTGCGCACACCGCTACCGCTGCCACCGTTGGAGCCGCTGCCGACGCCGCCGCCGCCCTTTTGCAGATAACGTGAACCGCTGCCCTCGAAGGCGCTGCTCGCGGAGGCGCTCTTCTCCAAGCCGCCGCGCGGCAGTTGCTGCTGCTGCTGTTGTTGTTGTTGTTGCTGTTGTTGTTGGCGCTGAAAGCGTGGCGGTAAATTCGATTGGAAATGCGTCATGAAGACGGGCTTCTGTCCGTAATCCCCGGCAGCTGTACTTGCCGCAAGCGAGGCTGAGCTGGCGCCGCTTCCACCGCCACCGCCACCGCCACCGGCACTGCCCATGCTAGAGATGCTGCCACGTGGTCGACGTTGCTGTTGCTGCAATTGCAATTGCTGCTGCTGTCCGGCACCGGTAACACCTCCGCCCTCATCCTCACTAACATTGCCCAGTGGCACGGCTGGGAGCTCACCAGATGCCGCACTTGTGGCATTGCCCTCGCTAAGCGCCTTCTTGCAATTCATTTTCATTTCAAGCTCCTGCAGCTTTTTTGCCGCCGCCTGTTTGCGCTCCATTTGGCGACGTTCCTCCTCCTCCTTACGCTGCTTTACCCGTTCATAGACGCCGGCATCGAGAGCAATACCGCCGCCGCCGCCGCCACCGCTGCTGCCAACGATCACATTGCCGGAACTGCCGCGATGGCCGTTCTGTTGTCGCAGCTCTTGACCCTGATCGGAGGGGCCATCCAAGTCTCGCTCGCTGCTATCCTTGCCACGCTGCCATGAGCTGCTGGTGGACAATTTGCGCTGGTCATTATTATTATTGCTGCTGCTGCTGCTACTGCTGGATTGGATTGACTGCTGCTGCTGCTGCTGCTGCAGATGCTGCTGTTTGTTGTGGCTATTGCTGCTGTTGTGGTGCTGATCCTCGGGGCTGGCATGCTCCTCGTCATCGGAGAATGTTAGTTTCTTGGTGTAGTCAATTTCATCCTGTTTCGTCCAGCTGTCGTCCTTGGCAATCGCATTCAGACGCTCCAGATCCTCTTCGCGTATGATTGGACGCTGCATTTGTGCTACCTCCGGCTCTACGACATAATCCTTGTCCTTGTCCTTGCGACCGCCCGGTCCATTCGCCTGTTGCTGCTGTTGTTGTTGCGGAGGCGTTGTCGCTCCACTACCGCCCATCGCCGCTGATGGCGGTGGCGTCGTCGTCGTCGTCGCCGCCGCTAAGCCGGCAACTGGTCGCTTCGGTATTGCGGCCGCAGCACGAAAACTGCCCAGGACGGCCGGTGAGGCGGATCGATTGCCGGCAATGCCATTCTGATAGGGAGCCGGCGCAGATGATGCCAGATCTGCGGCAACGCAAGAGGCGGCATTCGCAAGGGCTGCCGCCATTGTGGGCGCACCTCCTCCCAGACCGGTGGCGGGCAGCGGTGCTCCGCTGCGCATAAATGACGGCATTAGTGAGAGTATGGGCAGTGGTACACTGCCGCCCGGTCCTGCGCCCGCACCGCTGCCGTTGGCCGGTATCTGGTGGCCCTGGCCCTGTTGGTTCAATGCCAACTCCTTGGCGGCCTTTTCCTGTTGCTGCAGCCAAGCGGCCGGATCGGTTTGGGGCCGCAGACTCATCTCGCTGAGTTCGCTGCCACCGCCGACGTCGTCGCTGCCATCTCTGTAGCTGCCGGGATCCGCATTGGCGCCGCCGCCGCGATGCGAATGGTGTCCGTGTCCGCCATACTGACGCCCATGATGGCCATGATGATCGCGATAATCGCGCTGCTGTTGCTGCTGCTGCTGCTGCTGATAATGATGATTCTGGTGATGATGCGCATGCTGTTGCTGGCCCTGGTAATGTGCCTGCTGATCCTTGGATTTGCCACCGCCACCGGCTGCGCCCGCGTGACCACCAGAGGATGCAGCGCCGCCGCCGCCCATTAGTGTTGGGAACTCGTATTGAAATTGCGGACTTTGATAGTGCGGCACCACCTGCTGTTGCTGTTGCTGCTGGTGCGTCTGGCGGTTGCCATAGTGGCCATGGCCACCGGTGCCGCCTGCACGTTCGTGTCCTGTCGTTATTGCTGACCATGTCTTGGGTGAATTATTTGAGTGGCCGCCGCTGCCGCTTGCAGCAACACCACCTGATCCTGCTCCTCCGCCGCCGCCGCTGGCTAAAGCACCTCCGCTTGTTGCCGAGTTATTAATTAATTTCAAGTTCTTATTGTTGTTGCTGTTGCTGTGGCTGTTATTGTTGCTGGTACTGTTGTTGTTATTGCTGCTGCTGCTGCTGCTGTTGCTGCTATTGTATTTATTAGCGCTGTTGTGTTGGTGTCCAAGAGCTGATACTCCTGCTGCGCTGCCGCCGCTGCTGTGTCCAGTGGCGATGTTGTTGTGGCTGCTGCTGCTGTTTGCACCTGCGCCAGTTGATCCAGTTGCACCTGTACCTGTTCCGCCCGCACCTCCTGCGCTAGAGCTGCCGATGCCGCCGCCGCTGCTGCTGCTGTTGTTGCCTGATAATAGAAACATTTGAAATTTAGTTCACAGGAGGCAATTCAAATTTCAAGCCGCACTCACCTTCGACAGATGCAAGAAGATTGTTATTGGTGCTGTTGTTGTTGTTGCTTAAGGGCGTTGCACTGTTGCTGCTACTGCTGCTGCTGCTGTTCGTCTCAGCCTTCAGGGATGGCAGATTGGCTGGTGGTCGCCTAGCGGAAGGCACTTTGCCCAAGATTTGCATTCCATGTTTACGCGGCACTTGATTCTTTTGGGCTGACGGTTCACTCGATTCGCCCTGCAAAAATATTGAATATACAATGATTTCCACATGACAAACATGACAGAAGGAGCCTGCTGGTGCTTTCTACTTACACGGCTATTCTTGTACATGCGATTTATATCCAACGCTGTGAATTTGGGCTTGGCATTTCGCTCTCCCCTACTTCCCCCCAGTGTACTCATGCTGCCAATAGATCCTCATTAGCGTTAGCTTCCTTTGCCGCCTACTGCCGCCGCGCTCCAAGCTAATCGCTCGCTCGATGCGGTTTCTGTTGCAGTTATATGCGGATTTTCGAATTGTTTTGTTGGGACGTGCAAATGTCGAGGAGGTCGAGATCTCTTCTAGGTGCCTCCTTGGCGCCTTGCGTTCTGTTTGTTGTTGCTAGATTTTCTTTACTTGTGTGTTTTTGCTGTGTTTGTTCTCAGTCTTCTTGTGTGAGCTGTAAAACGACTAAGAGCAAGAGCGAATAAGAGAGAGAGTCCATTTAAAAAGAGGGTGTGGGTGTGGGTGTGGGTGGTTCAGGGTGTCATATTGTAAGCTGCTGCTGCATTTGTTTGTTGCAATTTTTGTGTATTGTTTTATTTGTTTTGGTACGTGGGCTGCCGGGTCGCCTTGCACTCGTGCCATGCAGTGCGTGTGTGTGTGTGCGTGTGTATGTATGCGCACCTCCATGGGGCCTACCCAACCGCCCCATGCCCATGCCTGCGTGTGAGCAGTAACCGAACATAAGGCAAAGAGCGAGCCAAGCATAGATAGCCGTTTATGGTCAAATGACATGTGCACAAGCGAGATGGCTATAAGGACCACTCTCTGTGAATTGTCTGCTTGCGCTCAAATGCTGGACCCCCCGCCCCCGCAACCACGCACAACCCACACACAGAAACAGAACACAAGACACAAGAAGTATGCGGTGGCGTCTTCGTGTAATAAATGAAGAAGAACAATGGCTGACACACAGAAGCCTGGCAGCAGCATTAAGCAGCAGATGAAAAAAAAAAAAAAAAATCATCAACATCAACATCATTGCAAATGCAAACTTTTCAAATGCTGGCAATTTGTGAATTGGCCATTTCTTTTGATAATAGCGGGTTTGGCAGATACAAAATCATAAGACAATAATGCTTGGTAACAATTTTTAAAAGTGATGTCTTAACAACAAAAACCATTCACACAAACGCACACACATACACAGTCGCACAGGGAATCGGGCGACACACGCGCACTTTGCTTTGTTATTTCCGTGGTTTATTATATGCCACACACCAGCTTAATTATAATCTACACACTTTTCGAAGCCTGGCCAAATAAACACGACATTTGCTGCACACTTATTGAGTCTCGAGTCGTCGAAAGGCACAGTAAAATGTGCCGTTTAATAGCGAACACACACACACACACACAGGCACTCTCGCTCACACTCGACACACACACACACACATATGCACCCTTAAACGAATACGCACTCGCAGAACTGTTTAGATGGTTGAGTGAATTATTGGCTTGATTGCATTTTCTGTTGCATTTGCATTTATTCACAATTAACTGCCTTGCCTTTCTATTAGAAATTTGATTTTTTCAATAAACATTTACTTTTATTATAAAATTAGCTGCACTACATCCACCGCGCGAGAAGTTTGCCGCTGCTGCTTCTTCTTGCTGGTGCTACTCTTTTCGCAGTATATTTGGATGTGTGTGTGTGTGTGTGTGTCTGTGTATGCGCAAGTGTGTGTGCCTGGCGGTGGCACAGCGTTGCCACATGCGCTCGATATATCGAACCAGACTTTTAACATAATGTTTTTCTCATGCACGTAATGTTATCGCAACGCAAAATAAATACGTACACATAACTATTAAGCTAATGTGTTAATAAGTTATTGCAAACATTGCAAATGCGAATGCAAATCAGAAAACAAATGATAAACCTGCAGTGTCGCCACCGCCGCTGCCGCCGCCACCTCTAACGACAATGCAACAGCAGCAATCGTGTGCAGTGCGAGTGAGACAATAAGAGCATGTGGTCTATACAACAGCAATAACAAGAACATCAAACGAGAAAACGTAAATGTATATAGTGCTTACCCTTTTACACTCAGAGCATACACCGCACACACAGTTCGTTGCTCCTTGGCTCCTTTTTTTCTTTCTTTTGTACGTTTTTTGCACTCTTCTACGCTTACTCAGCCGTTTGCAAAAAAAAAATATAACCAAATGTTTTTTGGGTAAGACACGTTTGTGTGTGTCTTTCTTTAATGAAGAGCGCGGTGGCGTATACGATTTATAATTTGTTTGTTCTTTTTCGTTTTGGCCAAATCAGATTTCTTTCCCCTGCCGTCGCTATTCAACGCGTTTTGGGCCGCTGTTGTTGGCTGTGTTGCGCTGGCTGCCCGTCTGTCTTTCTGTCTGGCTTCGGCTCTCCTACGTTCTCGCTTGTTAGCGCTCTCTGTCTCTCTAATGTCGTGCTGCGGCTGCTGCTGCTGCTGCTGCTGCTCTGGTCGCTTTTGCAAGTGTATAGATGAAAAATGTAATCGAAATCCAAGGTGCTGAAACTCGTTTGAATCACTTTTCCTCTTGGATTATTTGAATATAGCACACACACACGCTCAATATTGTTGGCGTTTATAACACTATCTTGTTTAATATTAACTTTATTATTACTTTTGGTGCGTTCTTTTCACGTAATACGTAATTGTTCCATTAGTTTAAATCGTATGTATTTTTTGCACACAGTGCTGCCAGCTTGCGCTTACGGCGTTGCATTCTAGTGATGAGCGATATGTTATTGGGGGAGTACATTCTGTTAACGTAAGGAGCAAATCATTTAAATGGCCATACATGCCTGTTAAGTGTGGAGTAATACTGTTAAATGGGAATAAATATCCAATGTTGGTGTTGCATTCCAAATATATAGTCAATTATAAGCAGTATGGCAACACCGATATTTTCAGCGCAATCGATTACCTCAACACCAAAACACTTTTGTCTATCGAATTTTTTAATTTAAGGCGCTTTCTCGAAGTATTGTCAGAATGAAAATTAGCAGTGAGCATTTTTAATTATTTGTCAGAACGTCAAAGGCATATGTGTAAAAAGAGCACAGTCAACTGAATATAAATAAACAACAATACCAAAGATGGGCAAGGATTTTTATAAGACACTTGGTATTAGTCGCAACGCCAGGGACGACGAAATTAAGAAGGCCTACCGCAAACTGGCCCTCAAATACCATCCGGACAAAAACAAGAGCTCCAAGGCGGAGGAGCGTTTCAAGGAGGTGGCCGAGGCCTACGAGGTGCTGTCGGACAAAAAGAAACGCGACATTTATGATCAGTACGGCGAAGATGGACTCAAGCATGGCATACCCGGCAACCATAACGATCAGGGCGGAACGAGCTTTGCCTACCAGTTCCATGGCGATCCGCGCGCCACATTTGCACAGTTCTTCGGCTCGAGTGATCCGTTCAGCATGTTCTTTGGCGAGAATCTGGAGCAAATCTTTATGACAGACGACAACAGTCCGCGTGGCCTGTGGGGCGGCATGGGCAATTTTCAGTCACGCCCCGAACAGGATCCCGCCATTGAGCACGAGCTGTATGTGTCCTTGGAGGACATCAACAATGGCTGCAATAAAAAAATGCAAATCTCTCGCATCAAAATGACCAACGGCCAGCCGCGCAAAGAGATCAAATTGCTCGATATCGAGATCAAGCCCGGCTGGAAATCGGGCACCAAGATCACATTCCCAAAGGAGGGCGATGAGGCGCCCAATCGCATACCGGCCGACATAGTGTTCATCATACGCGACAAGCCGCATCCCCTATTCCAGCGCGAGGGCAGCGACATTCACTATACGGCACACATAACGCTTAAGCAGGCGCTCTGCGGCGCGACCATACAGGTGCCCCAGCTGTTGGGCAATCCGTTTCCGTATTGCAGCAGCGGTGAGATCATAAAGCCGAATACGCTGAAGCGTTTCAATGATCGCGGACTGCCATATCCGAAGAATCCGTTGCGTCGCGGCGCGCTATGTGTCAACTTTGAGATCAGCTTTCCGGAGACGTTGCCAACGCGCCTGATCTCGGCGCTGGGCGAGCTGCTGCCCAATTGTTAACACACACACTCACGCACACACACACACACGTACGCACGCAATCACAATTCCAGATAACTCGTTTAATGTAAATTCCTTGTCAAATGGTGCAGTCTGCGGACAAACATAAGAGATGCTAAGCAATATTATAACAACATAATAGCTAAGGTCCATGCTAGGCGTGCGGCTTGAACTGCGGATTGTGGGATCGGGCCATTTTCGCCTTCAGCCATTCGTCCGCGTGCCGCTGCTTGATGTGGACGTACATGTTGGAGCGACTGCGGCATTCTTTGGGGCAATGCGGGCAATTGTATAGCTGCAGGCCGGTATGTATGGCCATGTGCTCCTCCAGATTGCGCTGCTGCTTGAAACTCTTCTCGCAGTATGTGCACTGTAGATTTGTGGTCAGCTTGTGGGCATATTTAATGTGGGCGCGCAGCGCTGTACGGGAGCTGCACGTTTTCGAGCAGTGCGGGCAGACGGTATCGGTGCTGTCGTGTGTAAAGCGATGCAGTCGCAGGCTATGCTCGTTCTTTAGCCAGACACCGCACACGGGGCACTCCATGGCCGGCGCCACAACGCCCTGATGCTCCAGCAAATGCCGTTCGAAGGAGGGCTTAAACTTGAACTTCTTGCCGCATATATCACAGACATGCGGATGCAGATCCTCGTGTATGGACTGTATATGTCGACGCAGTCGATGCACATTCGCAAAGCTGCCAATAGACAGAGCGAGAGAGCGAGAGCGAGAGGGAGATAAAGGGGTGCATGCGTTAGAGCGAACTGGATTATGTGACATAAGGGACAACGCACCTCTTGTGGCATATGTGGCACTGGTGCTCCAGTTGATCCGTGTCGTGTTTAAGTAGATGATTGCCCAGTCGACGTTCGCTGCTGAAGGTGCGCTCGCACTTGGGACAGGGATACTTGAGCACCTTGCCAATCTGGGCAACCTTGTTGTGGACCGTCTCAATATGGGTGGCCAGATAGTCCTGGGAATTTAGTGACTTGTTGCAAATGGAGCAGCTGCAAGGCGAATTAAGTTGTTATTTTGGTTAGCTAAGCGCTGAACGGAATCGGAGGTTACGTGAATAGACTGGGATTGATGTGTTTGCGTATGTGATCCATCAGCTTGGAGGCGCGATTGAAGACCTTGTTGCAGCACTTGAGATACGCATCGCGCTGATGCACTTCCAGGAAATGAACCTTCAGCTGGGACAGGTACTTGGTACTAAAGTCGCAGAGATCACAGTCGGCGCTCATATAGCTGGCGATGGCCTCTTCGTAGCGTTTGGTCAGCTGTGCACGGGAACAGCCCTTGGGCTTGCGCTCCAGTGCCGCTTGCAGTTCGCTCCTTTGAACATCGGTTGGCGCACTGTTTGTTGTTTTCTTTCGTCGCGATCTGCTGCCCGCTCGCTCGCTGTCATCCAGCAGCTGATCAAGCTCTTGGGCGAGCGTTAGCGTTCGCTTGTTTCGCCGTGTCACGGCGCGTGCTTGGCGCTTCGGCTTGAGCTTGTGCTGCAACCTGACCAGCGGCAGTTCGTCTGTAAGCCGGCAAGCTGTTAGAATCTGCTTCGAGACGCTGTACGAGCACTTACCATCATCATCATCATCGTCATCGCCATCATCTTCATCTGCGTCAACATCATCTGAGGAAGCGTTCCGCGCGCTGTCGCTGCTGTCGTGCATTGTTGGCTTCTCTTCGACATCCTCGTCGTCGTCGTCGTCAGCGGTAGGGTCGGGAGCCAGCAGCGGCGGTAAATGTTCAGTCTGGGATTGTTTTGGGGCAGTTGTTAGCTGCGGCACCTCCACACTATCCACGTTCACATCAAGCACACTGCCGAGCAGACTGAGATTGTGTATATCGAGGGGCTTCTCGTCCATCTCATCGGCCACCAGTGGCAGCTCATCAATGTTGACATCCACATCGATGCCCGTCCATTTGAGGGCGACACAGTCGACGTCCACGTTAAGGAACTCCTTTTTAAGTGTTCCTTGTTTTTGCTCCACCAGCTGCCAAAAGTTGTTAAAATCCTCCAAGTGCTCACAGCACTCGTGGCAAATGTTTGTCGAGATGTTGTCATCGGGCATTATCTGCAATCCATCAATAAATGCACTCAATTTCTCTAAATAATTGGGGCATAGCGAAAACTTACCTCAAGCTGCAGAAACTTGGCTATCATCTTCAGCAGCGAGGATTCAGCCAGTGTGTCGTTGGTTTCGAACAGATAGACGGCATTGTTTGCGTTTATGCTTTTTAAACACAAGCGACAGATCATTTTGCGGCGTTTTCAACATAAATTTAAGCAATTCAATTATTATCAATTGTTTGGTTTTGTTTAGCGATGGCCTCTTATTTGATTCATTTACCGATATATTGAAGTTATGTTAAATCGATATACAAAAGCGATAGACAATCGAAGTTTTTGATTTTGAAAGCTCTTAAATGCTTGTAATAAATGAACTACGCCACAGATATGTATAATAATTTACATAATCAGATCACTTACCACGGCCACTTTTTGTATTAACTTATATATTTATGTCTATCGATATGTAAAGCCCACCAACATAACGAGAAATATCGAGTAATATTGCCAGCTAGTTTTTGCACGATTCTGCACTCCGATACCAAGTACCAAAAATCGACGCTAGGTTACCGCCGCTAGTTTGACGCACCTCATAGAGTTTGGCACGCGCGGCCGCTAACGATAGCTTTTGTTTATATCGATAGGCGGCTGTGACGTCACTTATGTCTAAATCTGCACTTTAGAATAAGAAAATTCCAATACGTGCTGTAAATTAAAGGCAACAATTATTTGAAAGAAAATCCAGTTTAAACATAATTTTAAGTTTATTCATGCATTTACTAAGCAATGCAATATTTACGTGTAACCCAAATGAAAGACAATGCATGTTAGCCTAAGTAGTTTTCGCGCTATTGACAATTAGTTGGCACTCATGACGCACGCCCGATGCACTAAGCCAAACGATAGGTGAATAACTACTGCGCAACCTTCTAAATGCGTTTAATCATGGCCAGTGCCTATCGGTTTCGTCCAGTGTGACCGTCTGCATCTTCAGCGAACAGCTGTTTAAAGATTTATCATCGCGTCGCTTACAACAATTAACAATATTGATACCAATTGAATCAAAACAATGGAATCACCCATATCGAATCCTGTGGCAAAGGGTGCGTTTTGTGAAAAACGAGCTTGAGAACAAGCCAGGCTAATCGAAAGCTTAGATTTTCAGGTGACTGGCGTTTCCCGAAGCGGACGCGTACGCAAAAAATCATCAAAACTATTGGACTTCGAGTCACCCGAGGAAATTGAGAAGCGTACCAAGCGTCCTGGCAGACAACCAGCCCGATATCCGGGACGAGGCCGACCACCCAATGCATTGCGCGAGCGCGAACAGGAACTGGCGCTGGCCTACGAAGAAGATGACGAAGATGATCTGGAGCCCAATCACAGTCTCTCCGATGAGGAGGATACAGCAGCGCACATTGGCGGCGCCGCCGTTCTAATGAATTCCGACGATGAGGTGGACACCTTGGTCCAGGATCTGGTTGAGGGCGTTGAGGCGGAGGCCTCCTACACAAACGATTCCCGTGTACGACAGAGTCTCTACATGCGCGAAAAGTCCAATAAGCGCAAAATTCTCAAGGATAATAAGCTACAGAGAAAGGACAAGGTCAGAGTGCGCTACACGGCCTACAGCCTGTGGGCGCGTGAGGTGCGTAAACGTGATTTTCCGGATCTGGGTGAGCAATCTCAATTCAAAACAAAATGCACAGCGATTCTAATCCCTAATCCCTCCCTTTGGCCTAGATTTTGCCAATGCGGCCCGACGCTTCAGCGAACTGTGGGCAAACGTTTCGCACAAGGAGAAGAATGCCTGGCGGCGCAAAGCCAAGGTGCTGGCGACAAAGGCGCGCGCCCGCGACAAGAACGCCACGACAGATCTGGCCACAGCATTGACGCCTCCAAGGACAGGCAATGCTAATTCAGCTGCTGTTGCAGCAAATACGACTGATGCGTGCTTCGTTAATCGGGCCACCACAAGCCGCACCAAGAAATTGGCCGCAGATCGGCGTCAGTTGCCCGAGCAACCGCAGCTGGGTGCCAACACAGCGACTCCGTCCACGTGGGCACAGAGCAGACAGAAACGCAACAGCAATAGTCGCATTAAGGCAAGCCCCATAGCCGGCAGCCAGGCGGGCACATCCGCTGTGCCCGCCGCCAGGCATGGCAATGGAACGCTAGACATGGAACTGAGTGGCAAAGCTGTCAACCAACAGTCAAGCATTGAGGCAATCGATGCGGCCGCCCACCTAAAGCTGCTCGGCGAGAGTCTGACGGTTATTGGGGAACGACTTAAGGAGCATAACGGTCATGTGGCACTCTCCGGCAGCCTGTCTGTGCTGCTGGACAGTCTGCTGTGCTCGATGGGACCGTTGCTCTGTATGACAACGCAAATACCCGGGCTGGAGAACAAGCAACAGCTGAGCACAAATCTGGCAACGACGCTGGACAACATTGCCTATGTTATGCCAGGACTTTAAGCCCAAGTTAACTCGGTTTGCCAGGTGACAACAAAAAAAAAAAAAAAACTATTTTAGCCCCTAAGTTCCATATTTGAACAGCATATGGTGGGAAAATTATGAATGCGAGGTGTGCATTTGCTCTAGGCGCAATTAGCATAGATATCATATTGTATAATATAATATAAAAAAAAAATAAAAAAACAAATGTATATTAGGAGAAAAACAAAAAAAAACGAGAAAGTCAATTATTGAAATCATTAAAATTGGAGGGAAAATGCTGCTTGTACAAAAGTGAAGTTATCGATAATTCGTATGCATGTTACTTATCGATTGTAGTTGGACGATCGATTATCGTTGATCGGCAATAGCTGGCAAGAAGATTTAAAGTAGCTTCAAATTGAAGTAGACCGTGTTTAATGACGTTATCAATATCAATTTATTGGGCTGAGAGATTCATTTAATCGTCAAGCTCCATGGTTATGCTCAATTTGTGCACAAACATCAAACAGCTTTAAGCATTCAAATGTAACGTATTGTTGCAAGGATTCTCGTGAAATGGGATGCACACATAAGTCTGTATAAGTTTATCTACATGTATAGCTAGCAGGCAATTCATTTAACTGGCTTAAAGCTTTCAGAAGCACAGTGAGTGAGTGAGTAAAGAGAAGAAAGAACAAACGCGATTGCAACTAAATTGGCAGCACTGTTGATAATAGCGATGCGTAAGTTGACTGGCTAGGGACTGCAGCTATCGATAGACATTGAATAAAAAAAATCGATACGAGTGCACTTTGAAAATGGCCATCACTATTGCGATACCATTGCGATAGCGTTTTTCTTTGCTCGGGAATTGCAATTTATTGACCAGCATCCGCGACCAAACTAAATCCAAGCCTGCGCACGCCCACACACAGACATACACACGAAATGATGAGACAACAGCCGTCGAGTAAGCGAAAAAAATCGGCAGACATGCAGCTGCCCTGTGCTTGGCAAGATTGTCAGGTAATCTGCGAAGGCGAATGGCTGCTCAATAGCCACATTGCAGACCATCTAAGGGAACACCAGCAGGGCAAGCGCAAATGTGTCTGTGTGTGGAACGACTGCATCTTTCAAACGAGCTGCCGCCAAGAGTTCGAACGGCACTGCTACTACCATGGCTACTACATTAATCTGCTGCTCCAGGGCAAGCAGGAGTGCGAGAATCATCCGGAGATACCCGCCTGTTATGCGCCGCCGCGCAGTGGCGATAAGCTGCCGGAGCTTAAACAGAACTTTCATTGCGGCTGGAGTGATTGCAATCGCTCGTTTGTATCCATTGTCGAGTTCCAGGATCACATAGTGCAGCATGCATCGTTCGAATACGAGATACAAAAGTCACCAGATGACGAGCGACCCAAGACGCAGTGCAACTGGACGATGTGCAACAAGTTGCTGGAGAACAAATATCGGCTCATCGAGCACATAAGCACACACTCGAACAAGAAGCATGTCGCCTGCTATCACTGCGGCGAGCTGTTCCGCACCAAGACAACGCTGTTCGATCATCTGCGCCGCCAGCCGGACAACAATAGTGAGTAGTCGCTCTTTGGACATTTCAGATTGCAGCATAACTGAATTGTCTGCCACTTTCGCTTTAGCCCAAAAGTTTCAGTGCGCGCAGTGTTTCAAATTCTTTGCCACCGAGAAGCTATTGCGCGGCCATGTGGTCCGCCATGTCAATTGCTATAAGTGCAGCATGTGCGACATGACATGCAGCTCGGCCAGCTCGCTGACGACACACGTCCGATATCGACATTTAAAGGATAAGCCCTACAAGTGCACCGAATGTGATACACGCTGTGTGCGCGAATCGGATCTGGCCAAGCATGTTCAGATTGTCCATTCGAAAATGGTGCATCAATGCGATCAACCCGGCTGTCAATACTCTGTGCGCACCTATACCCAAATGCGACGTGTAAGACCATTTCTAGATTCATCCAATTGCTCCGATAATAATAATCCCTCTCTCTCTCTCTCTGTCGCTTACAGCACTTTCTCGAGGTGCACGGCAACAATCCGATATTCTATGCTTGCCATTGCTGTGAGCGCTTCTTTAAGACGGGCAAATCGCTATCGGTTCATCTAATCAAAAAGCATGGCTTCCGTTTACCCTCGGGCCACAAGCGCTTCTCCTATCGCATAGACGAGAACGGCTTCTATCGGCTGGAGATGACGCGCATCGAGAGCCTCGAGGTAACACAACAGATCCTTGCGCCCCATATCAAGCAGGAGACTGATTTGAACATCGCACTCGAGAGCAGCTGCTACGAGATTGTCAATCCGATTGGCACCGATTTCGAGCGTATTATCGTCTCCAACGATGCCAACGAGGCACATCTGGTCGGCGAGGTGACCATCTCGTTGCCCAGCCTCAACGACGCAGACTTTTAAATTTAGCCCAAAAAAACAAAAAAAAACCAACGAAAAACCGATGCACTCGAAAGCCCACAACAATATTTATGCGACACACAAACGGCTGTGTTCACAAATGGTGCTGCTCCTTCCACAAATGCACCACCGAGTACTCATAGTCTTAAGCATCCTTCCTTTGCCTTCCGTGCACCGTACGTATACGCTTCCACATGACCGCACCTTTAACACCATTGCCCACTCTACTCCAGGGCCTGGCGGCATCAGCAGCAGGAACAACAATTGATTCTCTTCTTCATATACACATATATATCTATCTATCTATCTAACTATATATATATATAGCATATAGCATATAGCATATTGGCATTTAAAACCTTTTATGTATTGCAAACTTCTAAATCACATTTAATTAGCATTAAGTACAAAAGTTAAGAGTTCGACAAGCATTATTAATAAACCCAATCATGCACATCACAACATGACACCTTACTATTCAGATACGCGGATATATATTTGTATGCCAGCACCAAAGTTGATCCGCAAAATATTTACAAGTCGAACCTAATGGAAAGTAGCTGGCTCAAATCGATGCCCGGCACATATTTCTGTTGTTGCGTTCGGCGTACAACATATCCCATTCATAACCCTTTTTCAAATAACTTCAGACAGGTTTCCAGATGGATTCGATTCAAGATTTGTAAAAAGAAATGCAGTACTTACCATCTGGGACAAAAAGTCGGATCTGTGACCAGATTCATCAGGATAGTTTACAAACTTCAAGTCTTCGAAGCGTTTCATAAACTCCAACCCAATAGAGTATATATATATATATTCCTGATTCCATGTCCCGCTGTCCGTCAGCTTTAGTCTCTCAGTTTTAATGCCATCACCTTGAAACTTTGCAGAAGTGTCTGCTTCCAGAACCACCTGGATCGTACCACTATATCATATGGCTGCCATAGGAAAGATCGGTCGTAAACTTGCAAAATTCTATCAGCATCGGAGCACTATATCATAATACTGAATGTCGGGTTTGGTCAAGAAATCTTGATATTATCCTTATTCCTATGGAAGCTATGTGATCAATTGGACATATGTAATGCCTGCAATAGGCAGACGGACCTATGCAAGGTGTTGAGGTCCAGATCAAGGCGGCACCTGTTATGCATACCTTATAATACCCTGTACAAGCGTATAAGTACGAGGGTCTGACAGAAATGTACACATTTCCGGCTTACATTAAAATACCCTGTACAAGTGCACGAGCTCTGCTTGCGCAGCGTGCCAGCTAACGGTACTCCCACTGCACCGAATCGGCACAAATCAAACGGGTTAAAAAAAAAAGCAACGAAAAAGCTTTTAAGTGAGGTTATGTTGCAGCAAACAAATCAATGTACGATTTTGTGCACTCGAAAAAAAATAAAAACACAATAAATAAATAAACTATGGCGCAGTGCGATTATTGTAATAATTTGTTTTTTAATTGTGGCTTCATCGACTATTCAAGTAGTTAGATTGTTGTTTCTTTTTTGTTTTACACTTGCTTGCTTGAATGCAGTTGAAAGTTGATTAAAAAAAAAACACCGCGCAAAACAAAAAAAAAAACACACACACACAGTAGTTTCTGTTGTTGTTGAATCTGCTGCTGCGCTGCTTTCCGTTGTTGGCTGCCAGCGTTTTACTTGGCATGAGTCTGAGCCTTCCTCAGCTGAGTGAGAATGTTGGACAGTTCCTCGCGCTTCCTCTTGGCGCGGATGTGTGTGCCCAAGCGACGCTTCAGGAACTTGAGGGCACGCTTATCCTTGGACACCTTCAGCAATTCCATGGTGCGCTTCTCGTAGGGCGCGTGTCCAACCACCTCACGGACCAGATCGCGGGTGAATTTTGTGTGACGGGTTTGAATCTGAAAAAAATTACAATTACCGTATATGTAAACAAATGTTCTATCGAAATTTTAAATTGTTTTACTTACGTTCTTCAAACGGGAGCCACGCAGACCCTTGACCTTCTTGTCGCCGGTATACTTAACATTCTTGACTTTGGTGGTCTTGTGGCCGCGGTTAAGGCCAATACACAGCTCGTATCGGACTGCCATTGTCACTGAAAAAAAAACAAAAAGAAAGAAATACAAATTTTAATACCGGATTTGATATTAATCGTTGGCTGTTGACAATCAACAATTGTTCTACATTTAACAGTAATATTTTAACTTGTTATTGCACACATAATTTGCACATACAACACTATGATGTTTGCAATAATTTAGGAATTTGTACACAACTTATTCTCGGCCGACCTACCTCAGTTGCTGTCAAATGGTAGAAAGAGCGCTGTCAAAGCAAGCAAACAGGAAACCGTATTAGCTTTGACATAAGCGTAGGGTTGCCAGAGTGCACACTTTTGGGCTTATTCAAACGATACGATTTTTTTTGGCAATATAATTAAATGACTCAAAAAAATTTCAAGTGTTTAGTTATCGTTTGATCATTTAATCCGGCTGTGTTAAGAACCTTGCCAAAAATGTTTAATACAAAGTGAACGATTAATTAGGCAAAAAGTGGCAACGCTGATTCATAAGCTGCGATATTAGGGTTGCTATAAATATATATCGAAAGTTTATTTCAAAATAATAAATGTTTTTTATTGAACTATTTCACTATCGGAATTCTTGACTCTTATTCCGCTTGGCTTAAACTTAAAAATAATAGAAATAAAAATAATCACTTATATCTGAATCAAATAATTGCTTGACGTAGATCAAATAATTTCGGCATTTTAATTTGTCGTTATGTTTATCGATTGCCTCGATTCCTACATAATACAGCACTGTTCATACATGTGTTGTCATTTAGCACGATTAACTGTATTCATACGCGTATTAGCAATTTGTGCAAACAATTGCATTAGAATACCATATGGTATATTGTACTAAAGTGATTTGTTTGTTAAAATAATACACTTGAAAAAATAGTACATAACTGATCGAAGGTGTTTTGTTATTTTTTTTTTTTGTGTTTATCGGCTCGTGTGCACAATGATGGCAACACTGCATACGCCGGCCATGTTATGATATGTAAAAGGTAGACGTAGACACGTGTTTAATTTGTGCTGCTTTAATACACTCAAAATTTGTGTCGATCTAAGTCAAATAAAAAAGTGAAAATAATAAAAACAATATAGTTCACCTTAGCTTATTCAAAAGCAATTCAAAACATATTAATTACCCCGCTGGTTTTAAAAGGTAAGCGCAATTTTGACCACGCGGAACATAACCTACTACAAAACATTTGCCAAAACACTCGCAGGGCGCACAGCGTACGTGAAGCAAGAAAAATGGTGTCATATTGCTTGCATGTGCCATGCAAACGTAATTTTGTTGTAAAGTGATGCGTAATAATTAAAACAAAACAACGTATTTCTGCCATTACTTTGATCCTTGTTTTTTTTTTTTTTTATTTTTTTTGACAATTCTATCTGTGTGTGTGTGTGTGAGTGCAAAAAATGCGCAACATAATCAATAGGTGGCAACACCTTGTTGTTGTTTTTGCTGTCGCTAGCTAACACATGCGGCGTAAAATTTATACCGCCTGTCAACATATATATATATAAATGTGTGTGTATGTGTATGTGCAGTCGTAGTCGCAGGATCAATGTGCTAAACGTCTTGGACCTTATTTCTTTTTATGGTTTTCTTTATGCGATTACACAATGCAAACTTTTAGCTTTCTGCTTGCCGCATGCACATATACATATTTATACATTTATGTCTATGTTTATGACATTTGTGGTGTATATATATATATATATATATGTACGTATGTATGTTAAATTCTGTTTGTGGCTGAGTCATTTTAGATGAAATGATTTTGTTACGCTTTCTATAGAATTTTGTTCAATTTGAAATTGTGTGCGTTTTATTTTGGTTTGTTGTTTGACGGCTTTCACTATGCCATTCAATCAAACGTTTTATTATGCTCCTGATAAGCTAGAAACAAGAGCGAGCGCCTCACACGCCCCAACACAAATGCTGTCAGTGTTGCCAGAGCGGCGAGGGGGGGGCGAAACAAGACAAACGAAATCAAAATATCACACATTTTCACGATTATACAATACACTAAAAAAAAAAAAAAAATGCCTTCGCCGCCTTTGTCGCAGAGCATATGATCGCCAACCACGTTGCCAAGATTATAGCGAATGTGTTGTGTCATTGGTGTGGAGGGTGGGGGGGCAGCAACTCTTAGGCAAAGTAAGGCAGATCGGTTAAATGTGTATTGCACCTGGTTTGCCGTTTGTTGTTGTTTTCTACTGTGTGTGCGTGCGCGTGTATTAATAGACAGACAAATTCTCTGTCTCTCTCGCTCACGCACGCTGGCGCCCTTTGAAACAGTGTGTGTGTGTATTTTTGATAACGAGTTAAATACAAATTCGTAGGCCTTGGATTTCAGCTAAGGCTGGTTTAACGACTACCAAAAAAAAAAATAAAATAGTTTTGTGCATACATAAATACACGCATACATATATATATTTGATGTTATGGAAATTTTGCTTGAACGTTGCCTGCCCGACGACAGACTGGCCGGTCGTAACGTGTACGGCACCCACCTATTGCAAGTTCAAAGTCAAGCGGCGAACGTCAAACATGTTTGTTTGCATGGGCCACACACATATTCATACAGATGATAAACGTTTCAGGGCTTTAACGGAATTGGTGCTAAATAAGTGGCATAAGTGTTGGAAACGTTAATATTGTACTGCAACTGTCATTTTGGTAATTTCGTGGATGTGGCAACACTGTGTGCCGTATTGCATTGTAATGAAAGTGACTGTCATGTCGCTGTTAAATGTGACACCGATAGCTTCTTGATGGACAGCTCTCACAGCTGTGAGAAATGATCTCGTATCGCCTAGGCCCTGAGTGGATGACCTTTGTGATTAGGGCTTATCAACGGTGACGAAACAAACTGAACAACGTACAAATGTATTTGTGTGCGTGTCTTCTGGGTCTAGCCATAAACAACAACAACAACAACAAGCACAAACACAAAAAGCCACACATACCACAAATCAACAATCACTTACATACATATGTATGAAGCAGGGCAACAGGTTTGCCTAAAACAAAAATATACAGAGCGCGAGAAAGAGAGAGAGGCTCATTGAAACGCTTGGTCGAAGGGCTCTCTCGCTCTCTCTCTCTCTGCTGTCTGTCTGTCTGTTAAATTTTGAATCAATTTTTGTTTGAGGCTGTTGACATTGCGTTTGCGCCTCTGGCTGGGTGGGTGGGTGGTTGTGTGTGTGGTTGGTTGGTTAGGTTTGGCTTGGGCGTTCGTTCGGTTGCATTGGCAGCAATCGACAAATGGCAAATGTCTCAGAAAGAGCCACTAGAAATAATAAATAGAAAAACGAAGAAACTCACACACGATCCGTTCACTCACGCTGTCTATGCGCGCGGTGGTTCAGGGGGATGGGCAAATCCACAGAGCAACAATAAAAAAAAAATATTTAAATAAAGAAGAAAAAACATTCAAAGCGCTGCTGGGTAGTTTCCCTTTGTATATCGAGGCGTTATCATCGCACGGCGGAGATACGCATAGAAAACAAGCTCGAATTGCGCTCGAATCGCTTGGCCCGGCGTTCTATATTTTTGCCGCGTCAATTCAACGAATCTTAAATCTATAATATTAAGTTAATACAGTTTACTACAGCTCAACGAATTAAGCCCCAGAATCCATCAATAAAACTTCAAACTGCGAACAAAAAACTTAAAAACAAATAATAATTAATATATATTAAACGAGAATAACGAAGAATTAATTTTTGTGTGATTTTGTTTGTTTTATTTTTTTCCATTTTCCAATTTCCTTTGGAAAATTCCACAACCACTGTGCACAGTGTGTAGCAATCTTAAAGGTGAATTCGGGTTTGCTTTTTTGGCTTTCTTTCAGTTTCAATTTGTTATTGCTTAACTTTTGACGGACGCTTTTATTTATTTTCATTAAATTAGCAACGTTCGTTTTGTAATGATTTCATAACAATTGCCGTAAGCGTAATGCTTGTTGCTGTTTTTTTTTTTTTTTTTATTTTTTTGCTTTTGTTCTTGTTCTTCCCTTGCCGAAAGTTGATTGCGTTTGTTCTTGTTGTTGTTGCGGCATTTTCCTCACACTTGACACTTGGCGCACGCGCAAATTAGACGAATGCTCGCTCTCGCTCTCTCACACACTGGCTAGCACGATCTGCGCTCGCTCTCTCTCTCTCTCTCTCTCGTTCTCTCGCTCTCGCTCGCATGCTCACTGGCTTCCGCGTGGCATTCTGTTTCTGCTTTGCACCTTATTTGCTCTGCGCGTCGCCGTCGTTCGAATGATTTTCTATAATTATGTATTTGTTGCTATAAATACGCAGTCGCACACACACACACACACACACACGCACACACGCACACACATACACAAATGTGGATGCCAAATGAGTCTCGTGATGGTCGCGACCCAAACAAACAGACTTTCTGCAGTATTTCTAGTAGGCAAATATAAATATATGCATAGGTTACATACATATGTATTTGCCAACTCCCAATGTTTAATAATCTAATATCTAATATTTCCCTTGAAACTTTAATTGGTTTATTTAACCAATATGTACATTCTATATATCCATAAAACACATGTGTGCTTGTCATTGTAATATGGGGTGTTATTTTTTGTTTACCCTTTTGTGAGAACATTTATTTCTATTCTTTTGTGTGCCCCGTTCTTAAACGTTTCGAGCTGCTTTCCTCCGAGAGCGCCTCCCTCGATTCCCTTCGCCGAAGGTCCAGTTTCTCTCTCGCCTGGTTTTTATATGTATTTGCACTCACTCTCTCGTAAGCCTACACATTTGGCAGAGAGCATTTACTTTTCGATTTTGCTTTGAGCAGCATTCTTAAACGTTTTGCATCGGTACGCTAGCCTCCGTAGAGATATTAATTGCATAATTTTAAATATTCTATGCCTATCACAGATTTTTAATAGATACTCTCTGTTTATTTATTTTTTGCAACTTGCAGATTCTCCAATATTCAGCGAAAATGGTATCCGGTCGTCCTCTACTCTATCTGTCACTGCCCGGTGTAGCATTTATACTCGGCGTCTTTTGGTTTCGGCGTAGAAATAAAAATCGTGTAGATAAAAACGATGACGATGCGAACGCCGTAGCCAATGGAAAGCCGGTTAAAGAGGCCGCCGAGCCGGGGTTAACACAGCGCAAAGTGAACGGTGTGCAGTCGCTAAATGGCAAACTGCCCACTGGCAATGGGAACGGAACAGTAAATGCAACCAAATCGATGAACATAAGCGTCGGCGGAGGCGGTGGTGGAGGTGGCGGTTCGATGAACAATATCGATGAGAAGGAGAGTCCAAACACAATGCTATATGGGAAATCGGCACCAATCACAATACAGAGCAATGGACGCGCATCGCCGGGCAAGCATCAGCAGCAGCAGATTGATTCGGAAATGTTAAAATCAAAGATACAGGATGCCGAGCACAAGAAGCTCTGCTCCATTGATGAGGACTTTGAGAATCTGTCATCGCCCAGAGATTTGCCCGATTCGGTTAATAATCGCGTCTCGTTCTACAATCGCAAGGCTAACAAAAAGGCCGAGGAGCCGGTTGTCATCAAGGCTACGCGCACACCAAAAATATCGCCAGAGAATTCATTTCTCGAGAGCAAATACACCAAGGAGTGCGAACCGAATAACAACTGTGAGCCGAGCAATGCGGACAACAAGTTGGATACACTAACAACAGCTACTGCGCCAGCTCCAGCTTCAGCTCCAGCTCCAGCTTTAGCTCCGGCTGCAACTGCCGCATCCGCTATTGTGTCAAAGCCACAGACACAATCAGAAGGCACTGTCAATGTCGCGCAGATCAAACAGACTGAGCAGAATAATTCAGCTGTTGAGCAGACAATTGTGTCCAAGGATGTGCATGTGGATGTGGACGTGAGTGCGACTGCCGCAGCCGATGCAGCCAATGGCAATCAGAAGCGTAATGTGGATGCGGCCAGTCCATCGCTCAGCATTTGCAGTGTACAATCCGGTGATTCTGGTAAAGGTTCCAGCCTGCCGCGTTCAGAGGCGACGACACGTATGAAGACCTCGTATCGTTTCTTCTTTCCAAATGTTCTGATCGGCCAGCTGTATGGACGGAAGCGTTCGTTCATCAATCAAATCAAGGCCAAAACCTTGGCAAATGTGGGACTGAGCAAGAATCGTTATTCGTCCGGTAAACTGCGCATTTGCACCATCGAGGGCACCGAGAGCGAGATCGATGCCGCGCTGGCCATGATACGCCAGCGTTTGCCAGCCAGACGCTATCCAAATTTCACAATGCAGAGAATCCACTATGCGCTTCCGCAATCCATAGTTCCTCTTTCGACTGAAAGCCTCCACAGCCTACAAGTGAGTGCCGCCAGCCTGTCCAGTCAAATTCTTGCCGGACACTGTATCTGTATCGTATAGAGAGAATTATTATATGTCTGATTATGTTCATTTGCATACATACTTCTTGTTATATGCTGTCTAAATGCTTATCGTTATCGATGCTCGATAGTCGATAGATCGATAATGTTTTTGGCGAATGTCGACAAATGTATACAACACGATCGATAAAAACGATAGAAATTAAAATCTCAAAATATGTACATGCATATCGCTCAGTTAGCAAATCTATCGATCTTACAAGTGTATTCATAATTTTAATATGAATGCAAAATGATAAATCGATGAAATTCTTTCAAGTATCTTATCGATCTGTATAATTTGTATACTTACAAATGGCAAAAATGTCGACTTATCGATGCGCAACAGACAGATTATTAATTGATATTTAAGAATGTTGCACATTGAATTGATATTTAAACTGTGTCTTGTTGAAAATTTACAGCTAAATCTGATCGAAGGCATCAACAATGATGTGCTGGTCAGCGCTGTGCTCTCTGGCGACCATGTGTTCGTACAGCATCCGCTGCATCCATCGCACCCGGCCTTGCATGCGCTACAGAAGGGCATGCTGGACAGTTACTCCAGCATGGATGCGCCCAAATTGCCGGGAATTGAGATCAGTGCCGTTTGCGTGATGCCCATCAATGGATTTTGGTATCGCGTACAGATTTGTGATAGCGATGCCGACGATGAGCAGCGCTGTCTGGTCAAATTCTTGGACTTTGGTGGCTACATGAATGTCAGCTTTAGCGAACTGCGTCAAATACGCACGGACTTCATGACGCTGCCATTCCAGGCAACCGAATGCATACTGTCCAACATCGAGCCAATCGGTAAGCCAACTGGCATTCGCTGTACGTAAGATTATTCAATTTTGACTCATGCATTGCTCTTGAATTATTTTTGTAGATGACACCTGGTCTGCCGATGCGGCTGATATCCTCAACAAATTAACCAAAGGCATTGTCTTGCAAGCACAAGTCGCCGGCTACAATAGCCATAATATACCAGAAATCTATTTATTTGCTTCTCTAGGTCCAAATGTAAGTATTGACCGCATGACAATGACAGAGACGGCACGAGTGAGAGAAAAGCGACGAGAAGCGAAGCGTAGAGAGAGTGCACAGTATCTCTTGCAACTCGCTCGTGTGTCAAAAGATTTAAAGTTACTGTCAAACGCGATAAATGCATCGTTATCGATATATGTAAATCGATTCGTATGGAATATAGTTTTTTGTAGAGTCAGCTATGTATTTACTTCAATTAAAAGCTTTTCACTTGTTGAAGTATATATACATATAGTGAATATATTGCCTGTCCCATCAATAATTCGTATTAATCAATTTGATTTATCCCCTTCCAGAATGTTATTTTTATCAATAAGGAACTTGTCGCCAGAAATCTCGCCAAGTGGGTCGAGATGCGTGACTAACAGCCTTCATGAACAACAAAAAAGGAAATTTTAACATAAATTATAGTAGCTACAACAATAACAACAGCATCAACAGCAGCAGCAGCAGCAGCAGCAGCAACAACAACAACAACAACAGCAACTTTAATCAGCAGCTAAAAGTTAAAGTCCCAAAATGCAGAAATGCTCCCAACAAATGGAAAACAAAAAACACAAAACAAAACAAAACAAAAAGTTGTAGAACGCGACTGAGCCTAGAGCCCGTATTTATATATAAATACGAAACATACACATGCATATACAGACCTGTAACACACACACACTCACACACACCTCTACACACGCCCACGTAAAATACATGCATATATATATATATATATAATATATATAAATGTGTGTGTGTAGGACATCTTATCGATGATCATATACAAAAAAAAAAAAAGAAAAACAAAAATTGCAATGCCCTCTTTCGATTTGTTTGTTGAGCTCTGGATCCATAGCTGATCTCCGCATATAGGCAACCACTAACTAAACTAAACTAAACTAAACTAACTATCTAGATTGGTTAAAGTGTTTATAGTCCTAAGGGGGGTTTCGAGTTGGCAGAGTTTGGTCTCGCCTGTGTATGTTAAGGATTTTGTACTGGAAAAAAAAAAACACAAAAAAACAAAACAAAAATTTTCGGCAGTTGAGTTGGGCTATACACAAACACACACACACGCACGCACGCACACAGATCACTAACACACACTCAAACCCACATACATACACACACACACACAACCAACGAAACGCTTAAGATATTACCATACTCAGATAATAAGTAATACTTAGTGTAAATAGTTTTTTTTTTGTTTTGGTTTTTTCTAATACATATATATATATAAAGAAAAAAGTCAAAATTTCAACAAAAATACTTTATATAAAGTATATTATATTATATATTAAAAGTAACTCGCCAACCCAAATAGCATAAAGCGCAGAAAGTTTTTCATTTGAACAAATCTTGTCAATTGTATATAATTCAACAGTTATTTCTTTCTATCTCTCCCCCCCAAAAGTATATTCACTCAAAAATAGAATTATTTTTGGCTCAGTCATATATAGCAATAATTTTATTTATGATTTTGATTTATTATATTACTCAATCCACGAATAGTACAAGCATATTTCAAGAATGTGTATTATTTTTTAAACAAAAAGTGACAAAAAAAATATAAAAGAGAAAGAAAAACAAAAAAAAAAAGGTTAGATAAAAGACGGACACGCCCCTTGCAAAAGAAACAATAACTGAACTAACACAACAGACAAATCGGCAGATATTCGTTAAAGGATACCAGATATATATGTATATATATATATATGCATATATATGTATATATATGTAGGGTATATACATATTAATGTAAATGATAATTGCTTATCTTCAACTCTGCTCTCTGCGCAAGCCAAAGGGTTTTTTTTATAAAAAAATAAATACTAAAACAAAAAGAAATGAAAAAAAAACAAAATTTTGAGTTAAAAATGTCATGCCTTTTGTATATGTATTTCAAAGAAAAACAAAATACTTACGCTCAGCTAAGAAAACAAACGGAAAAACAAAGAGAAAAAGCGGAGCAAAAATCAGCTAAACAGCCCCATATATATATATATATATATATATATATGTATAGTTCACAAAGAATAAACAAAGATTTGCTATGAGTTGAATATGTGTCTCTATTGCAGAAAACAATAACAAAATATGTATATGTATGTGTATATCATCGTATCATACACACACACACATACACACACACACACACACACACACACACATACACAACACGCTATATATTTATTAACTGATTCTTATATTTTAATTGCAAGAAATTCATTTGCCCAAAGGCTAATTAATTTTAATTAATTGATAAAAAAACAAAACAAAAAACAAAAACTACGTACAAGTGATGATAATTATATATATTATATTATATATATGTATATTTTTATACATATCTATATACATATATATCTATATATGTGTCCACTTATAAGACTTGGCGTGTAATTTTGTTCTTAATATTATTTTGTTTTTAAATAATTTTGTTTTTCTTCCCGTTTAATTTATGATTTTTATTTTTTTTATTATCCTTTTTTTTCCTCCCCCATTTTTCCTGCAATTCATTCGCTCACGCAAAATACAACAAAAAAAAAACCGAAAAAAATTTCAAAAAAAAATGTAACAAAAAAAAAAACAATGCAACAAAAAAAAATTGTAGTGCAAATTTTTGTAGAAATTGTAAAGAGTGCGGCGCTTTATGATGATTGTTTTCATTGTCTGATTTTGAATATAAAATAACACTTATTATCTAGCATATATAGCATACATACTTATATGTAGCATATAAATTACACATTACATATTACTTATGATTATTATTATTATGATTATGCTTATGATTATTATTACAATTATACGCAAGTTGTCAAAGTTCTTCTTCTTTTTTTCTTTTTTTTTTTTTAAGTGTTTTACTTTCTCGATGTAAAAAATTGTTCACTTGTACAATTGTTGATAACAGATTAACTGACACAAGCATAAATACACCCACAACCACATACATCTACACACACACACACACACACACACTGACATGCATAATAAATTGATGTAGAGCGCATATTAAAACTAAATTTAACATCTAGTTATCGTGTTATTATCTATTCTATATGATATATTTTTTTTCGTTCTTTAATTTAGTAATGCTGAGACGATAAATACAATTAAGAATTAATTTATAGACATATTCAAGTGAAAATAATTTACAAAACTTAGCTATTAACTAAATATATAAATTAAAGCAACTATATTAAAAATAAAAACTACTGAAAATCTAAACATATGTATTTTGATTTATTTCGTTGCTTCTATAACACTTTTTGAAATGTTAAAGTGACGCTGTTAACTCGGCTGTAATGTTATCATTGCCGTTACATTATGGCAGTGCATAGCCTCCGACGTTGGCGAGACTATGCCGTTCTATAGCGACATAACTCCGCCGACATATATATCGCGCATAGATATGACGCTTGAAAATGACAACATTTCGCTTGGCGATTTGTCATTAATGTAATTATTGTCACATTATCTGTAAATCAATCAAACATTTCTGTGCTTTCTCTGGCTCCTGTATTCTATCGCAGGGGAAACAAAGCTTATGTTGGAATACTTATCCACACTTCAGGGCTAAACGTACATTTTTACTAACACTTCGAAACAGCCTAAAATAGTATCTCCATTGTGTGCGTAATAGACGTGGCAAAGGTCAAGTTTACAATGCTCATAAAAACTTGGTATCAACTTCTTGCGAGCATGAATTGCTTTTGTCTGCAGTCGGGTTCTTTTCCATAGATATGACTGCTTCAAGAGAACTTGATTATTGCTGTCGCCCATGGGGAAGTAACAAATCGAATTCTAATGTTTGTATATCTGGGTATTTACAGCTGCATAATATTTATCGGGGTATTGGTTTTATAATGTCTCTGACGTCTTGTGGCTCCGGGTACAGTATGGACTGGATATAGTAAATTATTTCGTTAGCTAGTTCATATCTGGAATTTTGTGTTTTTTTTTGTCGATTTGGGTCAAAATTTATATTAAGATTTTGAGAAAAAAACCCCTTCCCTTATTGTCGATTTGGATAAAAATGTAGATTTTGAGAAAGAACGTATTGTAACGTAAATTTTGTCACATAACTCCGCCGTTGATAATAACGAGATTTTGTCGTTTTGAAGCAACATAGCTCCGCCACTCTAAAAAACATATATCTCCGCGCGGAGATATGACGACATAACTCCGCCGTTGAGCATGGCGAAGATATGTCGGCTTTTTTTTTTTGTCGATTTTAGTAAATATTAAGATTTTGAGAAAAATCGTAATGCTTTTGCTTTATTTAGTTTTTGAGAAAAAACGTGATGTAACCCCTTGCTTTTTTTGTCGAATTGTGTAAAAATTAAGAATTTGAGAAAAATTTAGATTGAGATTTTGAGAAAAAAAAAACATGATGCAACCCGTTGCTTTGTCGATTTGGGTAAAAATGTAGATTTTGAGAAAAAAAACGCGATACAATGGCTTGCTTTTTTGTCGATTTGCGTCAAAATTTGCGTCAAATCAAAGAAACGTGATGTAACTCCTTGATTTTTTGTTTATTTTGGTCAAAATTTAGATTAAGATTTTGAGAAGAAAAAGTGATGATACAAATTAAAAGGGTTTCTATGAGGTTTGTTGCAGTCGAAAAGGGAATGTTCCGATACTTTGAGCATTATTAACCATAAACACGAGAATCTACAAACAGATGTGCGAGTGCAGGGTATTGTGTAGTTAAGCATGTTTTTCGACTAACCATCGTTGTAAATACATGCATATATCCGACTACGATTGTGAATGTTTTATAAGTACAGAGTATCCCATAGTCGAGGATAGGTATGAAAGTGCAAACGTTTGCGTGTTTGGGCACATAAGACTTGAATGCAGGGAATCTCTTAGTCGCGCATGGCTATTCATGACATTGAAATAAGCTATGCTTAGGTATGTGCATGTTGTTCCGAATATGTGTTTGCTTCTGCTAGAATTGGGAATACGGTAACATATTGTCGAGCATTACATGCTCATGACATTTAGATAATACATATACGTATGCTTTGCTTATGCAGGGTATCTTAAAGTCGAGCACGTGTGTCAATTACACGGAAGTAACCTGTGCTTGGTAATATATAAGAACACAAAGCAAGTTTGACAGGTCTGGAGTCGTGTACAGGGTATCCACACGTCTATCACATCATCAATCGTCACATAACTCTTTGTTGAGTGACTCATATACGTTTAACATACGTATTTGGTCTCGAATGTGCATGTTCTGATAACTTTCGAATTTCATACAGGGTAGCTGCTAGTCGTGCATATCTGCTTTATCTGCTTTGAGCCAGCTAAACAAACAAACAAATGGGTGTGTAGATGTAAAAGAAAACGATCGTACTTGCGTTTTCATTAGACTCGACTGTACAGGGTAACTCCTAGTCGAGCACGAACACGCGCATTGCTCAACTGAAAATGAGGGTAATTCTTAGTTAAGCGGAAATGCGTCAATTTGCGTCACGCTCCGATTTGTTGAAACACCTCGCATAATCCTAATCACAGTTGTTTGCAGAACAACCGCTATATGCGCGCTCTCACTCTCGCTACCCTTCTCCCTTGCTAACTGTTCCTTCCATTCTTTCGCTCTCGCTCTCGCTCACGCTCGCGAGCGCCTCTCTTGCTCTGCCTGTAACAGGTGCTACATTGTGTGGCTGATGATTGGCTGGTTTTGATGGAACGATGATGATGATGATGATGATGATGATGATGATGATGACGACGACATTGATGGCGATATTGACAATGACGATGATGACGATGGGGAGCTGATAAAACATTTTGAAGTTGTACCTGTACCCTTAGCTGTACCCAACGCACTTAGTCAAGCGTACGTACAAACGTACCTGTACCTCTACCTGCAGCTGTACCTGTACCTCGGCCAGTGCCCTCCACCTGTGCGAGCTGAGTTCTGTTGGGGTTTTGCTAGTTGTGATGGTTCTTAAAGCGCTCAAAGCTCGCTGCTGCCTCAGTTCTAGCCGTGGCATTCACGGCATCACAGCTCAACAAAAACTAACAAATATAACAAACAAACAAACAAACAAAAAACAAACTTAATAAAAACTAAAAAATAAAAAATAAAACAAATTAAATATATAAATAAATAAGCGCGACTCGAACGGCCTTTGGTACTAGCTTTTGTTTTGTTGTGTGTATGTTTTTTATTTGAGTTTTTTATTATCACATGCAGTCGCTTATTCATTGCGACTCATTAACAAAAAAACAAACAAACAAAAAAAAAAAGAAAAGCGCACTTGAACAAAATTATAAACTTTAACGCGGTGTTTGTTGTAATTGCATTATTATTATTTAACTATTTTTTTGTTCATCGCTTGGCTTATTGAATGTGCGGCAGTGCATAAAGAAAAAAAAAAATACCAAACAGGTGGAAAATTGGTAAATTCACCTTGCAACATGGAATTAAAGACAATGCCACAAAACGGAGCCAATGCCGGCACACAGCACAACAACAACAGCAACAACAAGCCAGATGTGAGTACCAATTCCAGATTCTATGTAGTTCAAGTTCCGCATGCCTTAAAGACAAGCAACACCTGCCCCCTGCCCCCTGCCACCTGCCACCTGCCACCTGCCCTTGCCAGTCACCGGAACAGCTAGCTGCATTTTCAATTAGCCCACACCGAACTGATCTCAAGTGCTCGCTGTGAGTGCTCTCGACACTTAAGTGATTGAATATATGTATACGGGGAGTATAAAAAGAGAAAGAAACCTTAAGAATATGGAGTACATGCGACAATTTATCTGGCGGATTGCTTAATTTACTTTTTATTAATTTATGTACCATCATTTGTTGTTGCAAAACAAGAGTGAAAAAGGCGTTTATTGGTAGCGATAAATGAAAACGAGCTCAGTCGAAATCAAGCCAACTTATCTAATACCAATCCGAAAATATATAGCATACTATATAAGAAGAGAACAACAACAACACGAGCCGAACTCAACCAGTTACAGGTCCAGATCTATGCAATTATTAGCTCTACTAACAGCAGCCATAAAAATCCAGCTCGAAGCAGATTATGCAAATACATATATATAGAATACGTAGGCAGTGAAAAATCGGTTTGCTCTCCACTTGGGCCACATTGGCACACGCTAAACGGAGGTGTTTCCCCGTGCTAATAACTGATCTCAGGTAAACGGTGAATTACATGTTAATGCATATAGAAATGCAAATCCTATTGCAATTCGTGTTTGATTTGAGCCTCGTTGCCAACTGTAAATGGCCCCTTCTGGCTATATAGTAATAGTAACTGTATATCTATAGACTGACATTCAACATTTTTTTTGTGAAATGAAAATTGTACTTTTTCTTTATTTCTAATTCTTGCTACGATCCGTAAGGCATATACAAACACATACATGTTATAGATTCTAAATTGAGCTGAAAATCGAAATGAAAGTTAAAGTTTTTCCTAATAAATATTATTCCATCAAATCGATCTTGTTGTTGTTCTGAGACATTCTTCAGTTCCTTTAATGAGCTCTAGAATGTCAAATGTTTATAATTTATATGCATGCATATATATCACGATCTGTGTTCTACGATTTACTTTTAGCATAAATCATTTTGTCTCAGCCAAGAAATCTGTTTAAATAGATGTTCTCTGCGCTTATCTTCATATCAGCTCAAATATATTTATATAGGTATTATATATATTAGACAAATTAGTTAATCCATCTGATTTGTTTATCTATTTAACTCTCATTCTATTTTCTTATCTATATGAATCGGTTTAGTTTTTATGAGCTCACATAGAAATTTTTTATTATTATAATTGAAACACGAATCAAGCTTGACCTATTAGAGAGATGGAGATCTCATTGCTTATTTGCCCCATCGAACTAAAAGCAACAAATGCAACCTTTTAATTATGTAAATCATTGATTGTGTGTGTCTATTCAGAAAATATCTGTTATATAATCAAGCTGAGCTTGTTATACTCTCTCATTCATATTGAAGGGAGTATGCATTTCATCAAGCTCATCGTAAGTGCCTTGCAGAACGTAGTCAGCCAGAGTTAGAGTTAGGAATTGTTTCTAAAACACATTAACTAGGTAAGAAAACAGAATAACAACAACAGCGATTCGGATCGAAAAACAAGATTTGACTAATGCACACAATTATGACGATGCATTTATAACTATTTAAAACAAGTAACCGTGGTCTGAGCGAGGTGGCGCGACTAGCAGCTACCCTGTAATCAGCTCACATTAGGCGGCGCCTGTTCTTCTGGCTCTTGCACTGTGATACAGTGGAGATAATACTAGGCAAGATGGCGAGAGAATAAATGTCACTACAGCCATCTATTGCCCTATGAGCATGCACAACAGCAATATACCCAGCTGGCAGCGCTGGGTACAGGGTATTACAGGTAAAACACAAGTTTCCCATAAAATTGCAATTGGATTTGCCCTAACACACGGCGATGCCCATTGATAATATTTGCCATTTGGCTAAACACATTTGCATTGCATTGCAAGCATCCAAAAAAACCAGTTGATGAATCAAACAGAAACCCCGGAATCGACTCACAATAGTTCAGCTGGGTGCATGAACATATTCACATGCGATATGACTCAAATTGGTATCTAAACGTATCTCATATACGAGTTATTAATAATGTATTACTACTTATATGTTTTATAATTGTTTAGACAGCTTTTTCGTATTTCCCAGAAAGTCTGTGCAAATATCTAGTAAGATCTATAGATCTTACCGTCTCTCTTGTTCTGTAACAGATACTATCTTGAACATTTAAGGGCCACAGTTAACTGCCAAAGATGCCGAAAAACGAAATAAATAAATACTTTTAATGAACCTTGTTTTTGTTTTTTTTTTTGTGTTTTTTATTACTAAAGTTGAATGTACAGTGGAATGTCTTTCGGCTTGTTTGCCTTATCAAAATAATGGCACAGCACGTGGCACAGAAAATATTGCAATATCTTGTGGGCTTTCACAAATATACTTATATATATGGGGAGAGAGAGAGAGAGAGAGAGGGTCGGGGTTAGGGTGAGAGATCGTAATGATCTACATTCTGTTTACAATTTCAATATAACCTTCTCAGCGATCTTCAAATAAATGAGAGCAACATCAGCTCATCTATCTTCAAAAATAAAGAGAGAGAGAGAGAGAGAGAGAGATCAGTTCCATTAAATGAGGAAAAGTTAACTATAAAAGACATCATTTCGATGCAATTCTGACTGACTTTCATATCAAAAGTTAAAGTAGTTATTAGAGAATCAATTTTTAACAGATCGGAGCCGTGCAAGAGGCAGAAGAACAGGCGCCGCCTAATGTGAGCTGATTACAGGGTAGCTGCTAGTCGCGCCGCCTTGCCTCAGACCACGGTTACTTGTTTTAAACTTAGTTATAAATAGTTATAAGTGCATTAGTCAAATCTTGTTTTATTTTTTCTTTCTAGATACGATCCGCAGCTACTATTGTTGTTATTCTGTTTTCTTACCTAGTTAATGTGTTTTAGAAACAATTCCTAACTCTAACTCTGGCTGAGTGCGAATTGTGGGGATGATGTTGATGTGCTGTGCTATGCGGCGGGTAATTGCACAACTTTTGGCACGGCTTGGCCAAGTTTTAAAACAAAGTTCGGGCAAAGTTTTCCCGGGACTGTGTAATTTCTTTTATGGATTTTCTGTTTTGATTTTCCTATCGACAAACCCTGACTAATTGTCACGCGATTTTACAGCTGTTGTTGTCATCAAATTTGTAATCTTATCGTTAAGTTCATAAATCAAATAACTCAATCATTTAACTGCGATTTATTTCCTGTGCGGCTCAGCTTCAATCAAGAAACGTCTTGGTAGTACACGGTTAAAATTTATACCCCATTTTATGGTATGGCGCAAAGTACTCCATGCCAAAAGTGGCTAGCTAATTAGAGCTGTTAATGTTCTGTGTGTCAACTAAGTTATAAATATCGTAAATGTGGCTGGATATAATGAGTGCCTTACATGACATCACTTATTGCCCTGAGCCCTTCGAGGGTATGATGTTCTGTTGCCAACGTATGTAACAGGCATGGAGCTAAACTTGAATATATATATATCTTTATATTCTTTTTATCATATCTTGAAGTTTTCTTCCATTTCCACAATATCGATTTGAATAACCACAAAATACCAGACTGGATATGTTGGTTTTCGTATTGTATGCCCAGATAGGCTTCCCTTTTCGAATATATTTTTGTAGCTAGATCCTTGCACCTGGATATACTCACACATTTGAGTGGCATATTTAAGCTGTGAAAATTTCATGGGAATCGCTTCAGAAATACCCGAGTTATTTAAGCATGCATTTATTCCAAGGTTCCAAGGTCGCTGCCGATGCAAGCCCAAGTTTTCCAGCTAACAGTTGGCGACAGAATATCTTCATTCCGCTTGCACATTTATTTCTGCAGCAACTTAAAGATTTATCTCGGCTCATATTTTCAATTCTTTTATAGATAAAGCTTAGTAGATACACAATTTTTTATTTGGCTTAAAACAAATATAACCAAAGCCCAGAACTATTTCTATAGTTGCAATAGAAACTATCTTTAGAATTCGGCAGATACCCTTGAGATATCTCCAACTCCATAAAGTATATATATATATATTTTTATCAGTATCCATAGTCGACTTGATATAGATAAACTCTTCCATCTATGCGATATTTGCGTTTTCTCTTTTCATATTCCAAAATAGTTTACTTTTTAAAGACCGATCAGCTTCAATTGAGTGCATGGGCAAGTCTTGTGTAACTTTTTCAGCTAAATGTTATAATTTTGGCACATTTCCCAAATATCGTGTCATGGTTGGATAATAAAACATATATATGCTATGTGTTTGGGTGGGTTATCTTGGCGCAATCCCAGCCCATTGCTGACTTGTGTGGAAAAGATTCTCAAATTAAATATTACGCACTGGCATGCCGAGTGTTTGCCCAGGCAATGGACCCAAATATTTACCCTGGAGTCTGGGGAATTATGTGCAAACATCAACAATACATCAGCACTAAATAAATCATGTATCATGTTTAGCAGCGATAACATTGACTGACATCTGGCGGGCGATGGGCTTATGCAAAGCGTAGCCAAAACAAATTCCAGCTAATTTTGTGAGTTAACATGGGAATACCAGATGCGATATGATATGATAGGAACTAGATAAACCTGGAATACCAGATGGCATGCGATATGATGCGAGAGGAACTAGTAATTCTTAAAAGTGGATGTAAGGTCTTGTAACAGGCAGAGAGGGGCATATCCGACTACATGAATTATATATTGACTGATCAAAAACTCAAAAGCCAAATTTCATATATATATGCTCGAATATATATAAGTATGAGTCTAGTCTAGTCTAGTCGAGTCTATTATATTTTCGATATCTCTACTCCTATTGCCATAATATCGATTTTGAGAATTGTTTCTTTGAGCATAACTCGAAGCATATTACAGCTATTTACACCAAACTTGGTATACGCGTTATTCTATAGTCTATAGGAATTAAAAATATATATATTGTGGGCCCTCCTTATTTCCCTTAGAAGGAGCACAGCATAAAGCATGGAGTGTGTGTTCTTTTAGGTGATTATGGTATCCGCTAGTGGAGCTTATGAAATGATATATATATGCGAATCAATCAAAAAATATCATAAACAACTCGTAATATTGCTCCTCTTTTGCTTCTATCAACTCCGCTAGAACAATGAGAAGGAGGCACAGAAAAAGGAGCCTGAGCGCACGAATTGGTCGAACGGCCTGGAATTCCTGATGTCCTGCATATCGGTATCCGTGGGCCTAGGCAATGTCTGGCGTTTTCCATTTACCGCCTATGAGAATGGAGGCGGCGCATTTCTTATACCCTATATAATAGTGCTCTTTCTGATCGGTAAGTTTCTTGACTCCGCTTTGAATCTCGCGCTAATTAAGATTGTATGTCATCAGGCAAGCCCATGTATTATCTGGAGATGATAATTGGACAGTTCACGAGTCAGGGCACCGTTAAGATCTGGTCCATATGCCCGTCATTTATGGGCGTGGGCTATGGCCAAGCCTTTGCCACGATCTGCATTATCACCTACTACTCATCCCTGCTGGCCCTGACCGTCTACTATCTGTTCGTCTCGTTTCAATCGGAGCTGCCCTGGTCGTATTGCCGGGACGATTGGGTCAATTGTGTCAACTCTAGGCCAGCGGAATATGTGGAGACCTTGCTGACCAATGCCAGCTCTGCGTTGAGTCGTGCGACAGAGAGCGCCACCAATGTGACCAAGCTGCAGAGCAGCTCCGAGCTTTACTTTCTGTAAGTAGAAACCATCCAAGACTCGGAATATGCAATTTAGGTAGAACTTAAATAGCGAAATACTTGTAAGCAAACTTTGCGAATTGCTTGAAAAAGCTTCACTTCAAAATTAAAGACAAAAAAAATAAGGATATTTAATTCGAATTCAACTCACAATTTTTTGGCGCTTTGGTCTCGAATTCGTAAGCCGGAACGATATATAACTATGAAAACAAAATCGATGACAAGAGAAATTCTCAGAAATTTGCACTTAAAGAAAAAAAACTGAAACAGAAAAATAGTTGTTTACTTTGGCGAATTTGAGTCGAATGTGTAAACCGGAATGGGACCAAAACTGATCCAATATTTCAGTATTTTTAACATCTTAATATTATCAATCAATTAATAAATTGGCAGCCAAATGAGATATTTCAACGTTCAATCAAAATAATGAAACAAAGAAACATTTTTTAGTAAAACCGATGCACAAGCGAATTTGCAAAGAAATTAAAAGCCAGAATGCCTTAAGCAGTGCTTAAGTGTTGAATAACAAATTTATGCATCATTTTCAGCAATGTGGTTATTAAGGAGAAATCGGATATAACTGACGGCATCGGCGCACCCGATTGGAAGCTAACCATTGCGCTGTTCGTCTCATGGGTTGTCATCTTTCTGGTCATAATGCGCGGCGTTAAGAGCTCCGGGAAGGCAGCCTATTTCCTGGCACTGTTCCCCTATGTGGTGCTGTTCGCGCTGCTGGGCCGAGCTGTCACCCTGGAGGGTGCGGTCGATGGCATCATATTCTTTCTGCAGCCCCAATGGGGCGAGCTGCTGAATCCCATCGTCTGGAAGGAGGCGGTCGTTCAGTGTTTCTTCTCACTGGCTGTCGGCTGTGGACCCATCATCATGTTTGCCTCCTACAATCGCTTCGATCATGGCATTTACAGGTGTGTACGCAACAGGAATTACCCTGAACATACCATATTGTATATCAAATCGCGTGTTCGCATTTTCGAAGAACTTTGAGAAAGTTCACTTAAGACGTGTTTCACTTTTACTGTGATGATTCAAGAAACCGCTCTGAATAGAATTTTCTACATTTTCACCAGTTATGAAAAATCCACTTCAATAAGTGGAACTAGGAGTTAAAGGTAGAAAGCCAAATCTTTTATTAAATTTCTAGCCAAAAGTAGTTTGTTTCTGAAATCCATACACTCAACTCCATGCTCTAATCAAACATTTTACAGGGATGCCATGATTGTGACCACATTGGATACGCTGACTAGTCTGCTGGGTGGTATTACGATATTTGCCATACTTGGCAATTTGGCGCATAATTTGAAGGTGGATAATATACGGGATGTGGTGCGCAGTGGAACTGGCCTGGCTTTCATATCCTATCCGGATGCCATATCGAAGTTTCAGGCTGTGCCGCAGCTTTTCTCTGCGCTCTTCTTCTTCATGCTGTTCGTGCTGGGCATTGGCTCGATTGTGGCCCTGCAGAGCACCATTGTGACAATCATATGCGATCAGTTCAAGACGTGCAAATACTGGAAGGTCGCAATGGCCACATCCATTTGTGGTTTCCTTATGGGCCTGGTCTATGTAACGCCGGTAAGTTTGTGAATGAAGTGTTAGCTCTGAGCGCGTTTGTCAAGATTTAATGCTTGCAACAGGGCGGCCAATGGATCTTGACGCTGGTGGATTTCTATGGTGGCACCTATGTGGTCTTCATATTGGCCATCTTCGAGCTGGCGGGCATCGTTTGGATATATGGTAAGATAATATTTTAAGGCCTCAGGTTTGTGGAGAAAATGCCCTTGCTTTGGATCGCCAATGTATCTTCTCGGCGACATTGTTGCGAGTCTTCTTCTAGGCTAACATATGCATATATATGCAAAACGAGTCATTCTTTCTCGATATACCTTACCTATTTCTATTTGATCGATAACTATCGATTTGTCGAAACTCTATCAAATAATATCTATTATTATTCTAATCTTAATCTATCAAACTATCCATCTATTTTCAAGGCCTGCAAAACTTTTGCGATGATATCGAGTTCATGAGCAACAAGAAGGTTTCACTGTACTGGCGCATATGCTGGTCGTTCTTTACCCCAATCATGATGATTGTGATATTCATCTACTCAATGGTAACCATATCGCCCATTAAATACAGTGATACATATTTTCCCGTTGCCGGAGATGGTAAGCTCAATTGTAGATCTAATTGACTTAAGTCTAATCAAATCTCTACAACAAAGTTGCGGGCTGGGTGCTCTTCGCTGTGGGCGCGGCGCAGTTTCCACTTTGGGGCTGGTGGTACATCAGAACCCATAGGCATGACAGCTTCTCCAAGGTAAGTTAGACATATATACAATTTGGATGGTTGAAAATATTACAAACTGTGCCCCTTGTTTGCAGTCATTTATGGCCTCGTTAAAGCCGAGCGAAAAGTGGGGACCATCCAATCCGGAGACTCGTCGGGATTGGCTGCTGTTCAAAAGCGATTTGGCGGCGAAACGGGCGATTCAAGCCAAGTCGAATAAGATGGGCTTCTTCCGGCAGAAGCTCTACAATCTGTGTGGCAATAGCAACTAAGCGAAATGGAGATTATTCATATTGTATTATATATATATATATATATGTATTAAATGCCTTCAGCCACTACGAAGCCAAAGGCCCTGCTAAAACTATCCATTACCGAAACACTATTAATCGAAATCAATTCAAACACGATCCAATATAAATATGATTTGAAATACGAGCCTAAGTTCTTCTGGTACCTTTCAGAAAACGAAAACCTAAAACAAACGAATATTTCCTTTGATCAAATTGATTGCAGGTCCTTGCTGGTCGAGCATTCTCGACTAATTTATCTTTTAAAATGTGTACAATTTTACAATTATCGCGTAGTATCTAATTTATGTTCTTTTTTTTTGTTGTTGTTCAAGTCAGTGTATAAACTATTTATATTGACTGTAAGCTATATTTAAAATCTATTATAATAAAATTGTTTTGAAAACCAAAAAAAATGCACGCTTTCTTTATAAAGGGAATAAATCAGGGTAAATGGTTGAGCTCTTATAGGGTATGATCGACTGGTTAGACACCCTGACCCCAGTGTCCAGCTGTGCTTGTAAACACTAATCGTATTAGAAAGATTAGTCATCGAAAGTCTATTGGAGCGTGACGGCAAACGCATACGATCATCACAGTACGAGCTTCTTGGTTAAGTTCGGTGCTTATTGTCCGATCTTGATGCACTTTTCACGGTTTCAATATGGATCAATGAATGTGTGTGAATACTAAGGTTCATATTCATATTCTGGCTTGTTGTCTCTCGCTTTTGTAAACTACGAGACACATATCGATATCGATTTTGATCGATTTTGCGCGAATCGATGATTGTGATTTATTGTTATTTTGAAATTCAGCTCAAGGTACTTGATTTGAATTTAATCTATTATAGCCAAGTTGATAATGTCAAGCCAGTTCATAGCCTCTGAGCTTGACGCTTTATGCATGCGCACAGACTGACAAACATGGTTGAATAGACTTGACTGACATCATGCTGCGCCTGTTACATGCCTTGGCACTAGAACAATATTGCCCTTTTAAGGGGTATACAAATGTGACGTACAAATTGAAAAATAGCAAAGTCGACTTTAAGGCTGGAATGAAAATCCAGTTAATTTCAAATTAGAGCATGTCCGTTTTTTTTTTTTCATACAAAGCCCTTTATTATGTTAAAATTTTTCAATTTTTCTTCATTAATTTTATAATTTACAATATTTACTTAAGTTTTTCTTCCCATTTTTTGTTCTTTGTTTGTATTTAGTGTTAATTATTATTTATATATATTTTTTTTGTTTTTTGTTTTTATAAATTTTTCTTGTTGTTGCTGTTGTTTTGTTTTTCTCTTGTTCATTTGTTTGCTTTGGGTGTGTACATTATAACAGTACATCAATTGATTTATGTAATGGTAAATTTGCTATAAATAGTGGGAATTCTTATGAGGTAAATGCTTAATGAGCAAAAAAAAAATCAGATCAGTTTATACTACATACATATATATATGTATACAAAATAACAAATCGTAAATCTAATAAACATTCTTAAAATTCATATCTCGAAATACAATTTTTTTTTGTTTGCTTTTTTTCTTTCATTTTTTTAGTATTTTTTTATTTTTTTTGGTTTATGTTTGTTTTTGTTTTATTTTGTGTACATTTTGAAAATCGCGAATGGATATTTTTTTTTAAATTAGTTTATTTCCTTTTTTTTGTTGTTTATTTTTTGTTTTGACAAAACACTTTTTTTTATGCGTTTAAGGACTACATTTTAAAATTTTCATTTAATCGGTAATTGTTGTCTTCTATTACTGTTCGTGTGTGTGTGGATGTGTGTTGGTGTGTGTGTGTGTGTGTGCGTTGGTGTGTGTATGTTGTCTTGTTGTGTTGTTGGTTTCTCTTCCTCCTTTTAAATCGTAAAATACTAATTTAGCAAATGTAGGCACCCTAAATATTAAAGCTTTTGCAAAACACGGTTCCTCGATAAGATATACATATATATATATATATATACATACATATATATATATATATATATATATATATATATATATATATAACAATATTAATTTAAATATACAATACCGTTAATTCAAAATAAACTATTTGTATAGCCACTGAATTGTATGTAAATTACATCGCATTTTTTTTCCTCATTCCTTCTTCTGATTTTCTTTATTTATTTATTTATTTTTATTTTTTTTTTTTTGTATTTTTAGCTTTCATTTCTTTTAGAAATTTTTTTTTTAATAAGTTTTCTCTTCGTTTGTTTAACATAATGTTTGTGTTATTTAATCCCGTTTTGGTTTAATTTTTCAGCATATAAATTTTGGTTTTTCTTTTTCTTGGGTTTAAGTTTTGAATTAGTTAAAGTTTTCATTTGGTTTTTAAATACATTACTTGCTCGTGTTTGGTTTAATAAAAAATTGTTTCGCATTTTTGTTTTTTTACTTTGTAATTTAAGTTTTGTGTGTTTATATATATATATATATATATATATATATATATTTTAATCTTTTATTGTTTAGTTTAACATAATTGTTTATGCTTAATAAATTGGTCTTTGCATCGGCTCTCGTTCAACTACTGAATACATTACTATAATACATGTAAAGTCAAATATGATCTTTTAGTGTTTCCTCTTATGTATATATAGAATACATATATATATATATATATTGTAGAGTATATAGAGTATATAGTATATTGTTGTTGTTTGAGTGCTTGTACATGTATATTGTATGCATGTTCTTTTGTTTTGTATTATTTTCGGTAAGTTTTACTATACTATGCCGTTTGCCCTTTTAGGCCGGATTTCTATTTAGCTTAAACATCGTTTTTTTCTCGATGAACTGAAGCAGCATGTAAATATACCAAAATTTGTTTATATCCGTTGCGGTCTGTTCGATTTCTTGGTGCTATATGTTCGGTGTGGAACTCAATTTGCGGAAAATGTGAATTGAAGTTGTGTCATACTTTGGTTGTTTCGTAGTATTACGTTTCGCTGTTGAGAAGAGCACACACACACACACATACACACACATACAATGTAAATATTATACAAATGGAACAATTTCCCAAATACGTACATCAGAAATAGTGGACAGTGCACAGTGGGCCGGGCGCCTTGGGAATTTATCAAAAAAAAAAAAAAAAACAAAAAAAAAAAACAAAAACAAAAGAGTTTTTCTTTTCTTATAAAACTGCCGAAAAAGTGCGGCTCTATAAATGTTTAGTACTAGAAAAGTGTCACCCTACTGAAGATTTTGAATATTTTGCTTCGATTTGATTTTGGCCATGCTTCATATGCATGTGCACCACTGTGCACCCCGGACCGATTCGTGTCATTTGTTATTGATAGCAGCCATGGCATATGCATATAGCATGCATAGGTTAACATTGTTCAATATAGTAGTAGGTATATATGGTATTCGTTTAGGCTTCAGTTAAAGGGTATTTCATTTGGTTTTGTATAATTAAGACCTGTCTTTAAATTTCGGTCCCTCATATCAAAGTTTCTTGGTTTTGGTTTTTCTTCATAATAATTCGTTTAGTTTTTCTTTATTTGTTTCATTTTGTCTTTAGGTATTGTGTCAAGGAAACCAGTTCAAACGGGAAAAAATGTTTCTTGTTCTAGTTTTGTTCGGTTTGTTTCTGTTTCTGTGCTTGTTATAGTTTTGATGGAGTGTTGAAACCCAAAGATGCATTATAGTAAAAACCATTAAAGCTGGGCGTAGTACATTGTCTTTTGATATTTGTTTTCCCCATTTGGTTTTCTTTCTTCTTTTTTTCTAAATATAGTTATTTCATTTTTGGTTTTCGTATTTTTTCTTAGTTCGTGTTACTTGTCCATAGTGTTCGTTAGATGTATGTATGTGTGTGTGTTTTTTTTATTGTGATAAAGCTATTTTGACAGCAGTCTTGAACGTTCATTTCAATTTAAATATTCAATATTATATAAATAGGTATACATGTTTAAGGGCTCTTCTTATTTTTCTTTTTGTGACGTCACTTTTTCGTTATTCAACGTAGTAGTCTTTATTTTGGTTTTGTTCAATAATTTCTAGGCTTTTTTCACTTTGTTTCCAAATCACTGATGAATTTGTCGTAGAACTTTCGGAAATTGAGAAAACTTTTTACTTAGAATTTGTAATAAGCACTTGCTATTTATGCGCGTACTTCAACCTACAGTTAGGCTTAATATTTTGTGAGCTTGGCTAAGGTTCAATTCAATTTAGCTGCTAAATGATCGCTACAAATTGTTAAATTCTTGCAAAAGATCATCCAATAAATTCTGTATACAGTTATTGACGGTAGTTTTAAACGCAGCCAACTTAACGCATGCTCATTCAGCTATTTGGTGCTGCCAGATCGCTTCAAGAAAAACTTAGAGATGTGCACATTTTAAATACAAATTGGATTTGAATGAAAAAAATATCAAATTTAAGTGTAAAATTACTTTAAATGGTAACCAATTGATTGCAACACAATGGCGAATAACGAATTGGAAACTAATTGGAATGTTTTAATAAAACAAAATGTTGGGTACTAATTGACGCATCTCTATTGCAGCGATTTAATACATGGTTTTCTAATGAGGATTCGAGAAATGTTTATTGAAAAGTTAGTTGCAATATACTACTTAGTTGGTTTTTTGATCCTTTTCTTGTTCGCTGGTCTTGCGGCGGCAACTTGGCATGTTCGTTTGGGGAATTCAGTTGTAAAACTTGTTGAACTCTTTTTCTGATGGTTTTTTTTGTTTTTTTTTTGTTTTTTTTTTTTTTTATTTTATTTGCGACTTGCCTAAAAGCATTTGTAATTATGCGTTTTTTCTTATTTTTTTTTAGATTTTTCTTATTTTTCTTCTTACTTCATTTACCTATGAAAAAAAAATTAACTTCGATGCTCTCAGTTAATACTTTATAGTATGTCTATGTATTTCCTTTTAGAATCTTTAGAAAACTTACGTAGCTCGGCCACTCTGCTATAACTACAGTATTTTTTTTACTTAGTATTTTTTCTCCACTTTTTTTTCGGGCATTTTTCCTCTTGTTACATTACAACTAGTTTGTATATTAAATTGAAATAGTTTTTTTTTATGTGTTTTTTCTTTAAATACATATATTACAAAATTCAATTAAAATTGTTCTTGAAGGGCTTACTTAAGTTATTTGAATATTCTGTATCTCGTACCTCTCTCAAAAGCTAGTCAGGTTCTTAATTGAGTTCATAATTCTTTGGGTTTATAGTTACTTTGGGACTTAAAATGATCAACTCCTTTTTGGTATTTTTTCATTTGTTTTCTTAAAAAATGTTGTTCGTTAAAGCCAGGGCTATTATTTAATAGTATGTATGTATATGTGGTACACTAATTTTGTTTTGTTTTGTTTTCGTTTTTGTTTTTGTTTTTTCCATAACCAGCAACATTTTTTTAGTTGAACTTAGATGAATTTCTCCTATGTTCGTAATACATAGAACAATTTGAATACTCATATTAACATCTTCATTAAGTTATTTTTATGCACCAGAATACAACCACACACATACACAAAAACACGCACATACACACACACACATATATATATACTCTAAGGACTTTTAGGGCTGATATAAACGAGTGTCTGCAAACCAAAAATCTATGGTTAAGTTCTGTAAGTTGAAGTTAAATAAGTTGACATATCATATACTAAATCGTGGTAATTACTTTACACTATTTTGTTTTTTTTTTTTATTTCCTATGGATTTTCGGGGGTGTAATGGCGGCATATCAAATGTTTTTGATATACCCTATAATTATAGGGATATAGTAGAGCCTACATAAGAAACTTTGCTGATTCTAGCACTTATAGTCGAACAGAGGAACGTACATGGATTTTGCTGTTGATATTGTTGAAGAAGCATATGCAATACTTCTTACTAATATGCCTGTTTTCTGATTTATAATCTGAACATTTACTTAGACTCTTAAATGATATTATTACTATTACTATTTTTTCTTTTTTTTTTTTAGAGATTTGTAGACTTGCTATTTTTTGGGGATTTCCGCTAATAATGATACCAGAATTCAAACTTTTTGCTATGGTATTAACTGTTACCTTTTGTCATGAATGTGGAATCCTATTTACAGATCTTCCTTTATATTGAATTGGGAGGGGTTGGGGTCTATTGATTTCATCATTCATCAGGTTGCAAGTCACACTTTTTAATGGTAATGCTATGCTATGTAATTTAATTCAATTACTAGATACTATTGTGAAAATACCAATAATATCCTAGGCTTAGAAAAAAAATACACCTTTCCTATATGAATATATATATACATATATATACATGTATACATATATATATATATATACACATATAGATATATATGTTTGTATATGCTAACGTTTGACTTTTGTTTCTCTAATTTCGAAGAGGCTTATTTACAAAAGGCCGAGTTCGAAATTCGACTTGTAGAATTACTAATATTACTATTATTTGTATTATTATTACTATTACTACTATTATTGCATACACGTTCTCTTTTCCTAGTAAACTTATTCTCAGTGATCTTTGTGGCAATCGATGTGACATTCGTCGTCGTCGTCGTCGTCGTCATCGTTGCATTCGTTCTGGCATCGCTATCGATTTGTGTTGTTATCGGTTGCGCTATCGATATGTCCGCTGCCATCTCTATGGAGATGCCAGCGTTGCCCGCCTGAATGGGCTGCAGCTGCGCACTTGGATCGGGTGAACCTTTGCTATTCGCATTGGTCATGGTTTCGACATCCTCCGGTATGGCTGGTATGCTGATGTTCTCCAGGGTGCGCTGATGCGGATACGAATGCTGCTGTGAATGCGAATATGTCTGTTGATAATGGCTCAGTTCGAAGAGCTGTTCCGGTTCGACGGACAACGATGGCGAATGCAGACGCTGCCTTAGCGCTGTCTCCATCAGAGTTGGTGACATGGACTTTGACATGGGCATTGGTATTGACGTAAATGTTGTTGTTGATGTGGATGATATTGTTGACGTAGTTGCTCTAGCTGGTTTTAATATATGCATCTCGATGTTAATCACGGAGTTGGAGCGCTCTCTTTCGGATATTCAGCTGCCGTATTTGTTGGAAGATGCGTAGCTATTAACTGCAGATCCATTTGATGGCATGTGAGTATCAGGCACTAAATGTGGTGTTCTACTAGATATAGGTGGCAAAATAGGGCTTGTTGGCCAATGGTAAGTAGCAGCGGCGTTATTGGATGAGGGTACACTTCTATGCAAAAAGCAGTATGTTAATAGTCTCAATTAGATTCATTTTTCGACCAAAACTTATTACAGTTAAGCAATTCAATTGTTCTTTTTATCATTTTTATTTTTTTTATTTTTTAATAATTATCATAATTATGTTTTGTCATATGGATTTATGTGTGTGAGCTCGATCAATATGCAAAAATATCTATAGATATATACTTATGATATGAGATAAAAGCCATGGAATGCATTTTAAACCAATCAATCCACTCGCGACATGTTTTGTTTTTTCTGTATTTCTTTTCTTTTTTTTTTTTTTTTGCCTTTAAAATACCAAATGCAAATTGATAGTACTCACAGACACGCTTTTCATCAAAAATAATCACATGAATCTTGCATAGAAGAAAATGCCACAAATTGTAATAACGGGTCTTGCAATTTGGTTTTTCCTTTTTTTTTTTTTTTGTTGGGAGCGGGAGGTGTCTTAACTACTGGGTCTTTACAAAGTAGCACAAATACAAACATACACACAAATGATTCGATGGCTGAATTCCACTGCACAAGATATTTCAAATGGTGGCAACGCTTTAACTACTGTTGATAACGGTATATATCGATAGCAATGGAGTATTTTTATCAGGGCTGCATGAGCAGAAAGATTAGTGAATGGTTCAGTTCACGGCTGATTTCGCTTCGTGCACTTCATTTAAATAGATCCGCTGATGACGGATCCAAAAGTATTTGAATGAAATTAGCAGTTAAGTATTCAAGGCCTCTTCAATTCAATTTGTTTCATAAGTGTTTACAAATTCACTTTGATTCGAAAAGTACGTTATTTAGTATGATATTCAGTGGAATTCAACTATAATAGCAGTCAATGGGAATGATATGTATGTCTTGTGGATAATGATCTGATGACGATGATGCTGCTGCTGCTGCTGATTATATGATGATGATGATGGTGATGATAGTAATGATGATGATGATAATTACGATGATGCAATTGCTATAGCAAAAGCCGATTTGATATTGGCTGTCCACAGCACTTACCTAGAATGGGGGAACAGCATGGGCGCCGCATTGAACATGGATTGGGGCGTGGCCGGTTGTATGGGCGGTACGGCAGCGGCGGCTGTATCCGGATGTAGAAAGTTGCGTCGTTGCTCGATGCGCTCCTGATGCTGTGTCAGGCAGCGCGATAATAGATCTGGAAGGCTTTCCATGTGCTCCTATCGAGGGTGGCATTGAAAAAATTATCGATTGTCATTAATGTGCTTATCGTGCAATTACTTACTTGTAGACTCTGCATTTTATCCTCTAGGTTTGTTAGACGCTCCTCGATGGCATCCTGACGGCTGGACATTTCCGATATTATTTCATAGACCGTATTTTGTGTCTGTGCAAGAATTAGACAAAAATTCAATTAGAGTGGAATGCTGAGCTTGGGGCTTCTATAGAAATTATGGATTGTTAGCTACCTTGGCCATATCAGTTATTGTGTTTGCATTATCCATTAGTTTGCGTTGATCCATTTTAACTTTTCGCAACCTAGTGGCAGGTGGGAAGAATCATCAAGTTTATAAACAATATTATTGAAATCGTGTAGCACGTGTCAACACACAAATTTATTTTTCTTCTTTTTTTATACTTTTTTCTTTTATCATTGAGATATTTGTTAAGAACCATTGACTGCTTTGAGTATTACAATTTTGCGCAACTTGATGGAACCAAGCTTCTGCCTGAAAGTGTAAGACTCAGCTGTACAGCTATAGCATTTGATATTCTTTTCATTAGACGGATCACAGGCCCAATATGGGTCAATATTTTAGTTATATGAAAGAAGTTTTAATGTAAGAAAATACGAAAAACAAATTGTTTTCTGAAAAAGTTGTGAGTGTGTGTTAGAATTGATTGTGCCGTTATAAGTGTTAGTTTTTCTTTTTTTTTACTTATATTTGATTTTGGTCTAGCGTTAAGATTGCAGAAAATCGTATCAAAAAATATCATCAGAAAAATGTAGCTTTGTTTTTCCAAATCAACTTTTCTTCGGATCTTGTGTGTATTAAATGTACATAAGACTGTTAAAAATAAGGCTACAAACTAATTTACTTGAGCTACACTAAAATTAGGTATGAAATGACTTAAAGCTTGTGTTGAGCAAGGTGGAGCTTTGAAAGCTGTCGAAGCTTCAAAAGTGACGGCAAACAAAAAGCTCGCCCAGTTAGCGTTACAGTGTACCAAGCATTTGCCTAATGACACTAATAATGACATATTAATAATGATAATGATAATGATAATGATAATGATAATGATAATGATAATGATAATGATAATGATAATGATAATGATAATGATAATGATAATGATAATGATAATGATAATGATAATGATAATGATAATGATAATGATAATGATAATGATAATGATAATGATAATGATAATGATAATGATAATGATAATGATAATGATAATGATAATGATAATGATAATGATAATGATAATGATAATGATAATGATAATGATAATGATAATGATAATGATAATGATAATGATAATGATAATGATAATGATAATGATAATGATAATGATAATGATAATGATAATGATAATGATAATGATAATGATAATGATAATGATAATGATAATGATAATGATAATGATAATGATAATGATAATGATAATGATAATGATAATGATAATGATAATGATAATGATAATGATAATGATAATGATAATGATAATGATAATGATAATGATAATGATAATGATAATGAAATGATAATGATAATGATAATAATAATTATAATGATAATTATAATGATAATGATAATGATAATGATAATGATAATGATAATGATACTGATAATGTAATGATAATGATAATGATAATGATAATGATAATGATAATGATAATGATAATGATAATGATAATGATAATAATTTTAATGATAATTATTTTGGTAATCATTTTAATGATAATTATGCTGCAGTTACAATAGTTTTGGTATATACAGTGTAGTCGAGGTTAGGTCCATGTTGCAAAAGCTGCTGATACTTTAAGATAGGAATTTCTGGAAAATTAACGCTGCATGCTAGGTATTTGTGGCTAGTTTTCGGTATTATCATAACGTAAAAACAGGGCTTTACAACCTATTTACAGGCTAGTAAAACGAGTTCAATCATTTAATTATATTGAATTTTATTTCTTTTCTTTTTTTTTTTTGTTAATTTTTAATTGGTTATGGCACTCATTGATTATTGTATTGATGTTCATTAATAGTTCGATAATGCTATGTACATTTAGTAGTATAAGCAGACTCTTCACATTCACATTTATAGACCCCAATCTGTTACGGTGCTAAGCGTTATAATTGTTTAATTTCTGATTTCTTGTTAATCTACTATGCGAAAAAAGCTGGAGATATTGGGATTACGTAAACTAAAAACAAACTGAAGGATGTGTTGATAGTTCACAAGAATTAAAATAGCATACTTTTTGGGGAGGGTAGGTTTTGTTTTCTTTTTCTGAGGATCTTTGAAACGATTTGTTTTGAGAACTTCTGAGAACTATTTGAGCAACTCTTTTTCGGAAATAGAGAGAATGAATGGCATGTTCAGATAAAAAGTTGTAGTTTTAATAACAAAGATTGATTATCTCAATAATACGGCTAGGAATGTGCCTGCATGTGTGCTCTGCATGATGCAGAAGATAAGTATATTGCTAGTGAATGCTGCTGATTGGCTATCTTATCGCCTTCTTATCGAAAGAGAGTATTTCTGCCTCACTTTTGGGACATTGGAAAGCGTTTGATTGACAACACGTATCGTCAAATTGTCTGCCCGGCGATAAAGCTAAGAGAGCGGCCTCGTTTGAGTGTTAAGAGACTCTTCATTGGGTCTTGCATGATTGCGTGATATGCTAAAGACAGCTGACAAGTTGTGCCACATACACTGACAAGCACACACACTCACACAGATGCAAACATAGACGCACACACACACACACACAGTAGCTTTGGGCACGTTTTATCGTTTTTTCGTTTTTAATATTTTTTTTATATATGTATATATTTTTTTATGAATAGACGCACATGTGTGGACAGGACAAAAGACAAGAACGTAAAACAAAAGTTTTTTAAATGTGATTTTATGAATGGTTTTTTCAGTTGGCCTCACACGTTCTGAGTTGTTCATTTTGAAAGCTTTACTTGGGGATTCGTTCAGGCTATATGGTTGTATTATACAACAGATCTATTAACTGTAAAGCTGTATAACTATATAGATATATACGATATATGTTATTGTTTGATCTCTTTTTCTATTCTTTTATCAAATCTCAGATTTAGTTTCAGTTTAATTTGTTTATATAGTATATATATGTATATATGTACATATATATATATATATATGTATATATACTTATTTGTTTTTTTTTTGTTATTTCTTTTTTGGGGATTTTCGTAACTTTTTGGTGGTTCTGACAGTTAGTTGATGTTGATAGATCTCTAAAAATACTCACGCATATATAGCTAGAAGGAACTTTCTTTGGTGGGTTCTTACACGGCCGGGATTAACCCGTTTTACTAGTCTTGTATGTTTGTAAATGAGCCAAGTTTCACGAAGAACATTCGCCGCAGCATTTTTCAGCTAAATTTTTATGAGAAGAAATGAATACAAAGTTATTAGAGTTGTTGTGGCATTTGTTGTGGGACAGTAACACAATGGTATTCTACGAGTACTTATTATTAAACGAGTATACGCTAAATGAGACGAGTATCAATACCAAATCGAGTTTTACAATATAGAAGACGTACAATTGAAGCGCGTGTCGGTCAGCAAATTGGAAGAAATTAAGAAACTAATAAATATATTGCTTAAATATATCGGTAATACGTATTCCAGTAATCGTAAGAACTTGAGCTTTAGTGCCTGTTGGGCTGAAAATTTAAGTACTGAAGCGTTTTTGTCGGGTCAGATTCGAATTTGGGCTCGAGGTTTGTTACGTCTTAAGTACGTCATTTGAAGTTAGGTTTGTGTTCCGTAATTTGAGGTTAGGTGTATGAGTGTAACTGTACTCTATATAGTTTGCTGGCTATTTTGCGTGCTGCTATGGAGACAATCTATACCCTTTTTGTTAACTGCGTGTCCATCATGAAGTTGTGCACATGCTTCTCGGCACGGGTCAGCTCCAGCTTGCGGGATACCACAGCCACAAGTAGCGCTGTACAGCCAGCACCCTGTAAACGAGAATAGATGCGACATTAGCAATAAGATAGCAGCTGAGAGAAGAGAGATTGAATGCACGGCGGCTAACACAAATGCATACAGAGTGGACTCAGCTGAATTTGTGGCACGCACGTGCAATCAATTATGCTTGATCAATCATTTAGTAGCGTGTTCTTATTATTTCTTTTCTTTTTTTCTTTGGAATTTATCATAATGCCAGTTAATTGTTGTGGATTATACATTCAAATGATTGTTTTAAGTCCAGAACTTGTTGCTTTCAATTTTATGTTTTTTTATATCAATTTTTTTTTGTTTTTTGTTTCTTGTTTTTTTTTTAGGTTTTCTTTAGTAATTTTTTATAGTCCTGTCACCTCGCCTAGAATTTGTTGTTCGTTTCTTATTTTTTTTTTTTTAATTTTTATGAGCAAGATGTGAATCAATGAGTAGTTGGTTGTATGAATGACTGAGTGAGTGCAATGAATGAAAGGCTTACTCCAAATGCTATCGCACATTAGTCGGAAATATGTTTATATTGTAATGCCAATAAACAGTTATTGCTATTGTTATTATTGTTACTATTGTTATTATTATTATCATTATTATTATCATTATGTGGCAAGAAGAGTTTATTGGGTAATAGGAAATTATGTAAATCAGAATCAGAATCAGAATCAGATTAAGATCTCAAGTTGTACAAATTGTCTAGGTATTACAACAGTTAGAGCTGGGAATTTGTTTAGTACACACATAAGTAACGATAAGTCTAGAGAACATAGTTGGAAAATGATAAACACAATTCAGAGGTTAGTTTTTAGTATTATTAGGTATTTTGGTATTTAGTTGAGTTATTGTTATATTTTATTTGTATGACAATTTCAATTCAAGGACTACGACATGTTCAATATGCATGTAAAAAGGTTGTCAGAGAGACTTAAATATAGATGGAAAGAGTTAGAGTTCCATTGAGTAAGAGGGAAGAAAGTAAAGAAGAGGCAAGAAATTGAATCGAGCATAGGTAAAGTGTGAGCTAGAGTGAGGGTAAGAGACAGAGAGAGAGAGAGAGAGAGAGAGGGAGAGAGCGAGTGAGAAAAAGAGAGAGAGAGAGAGAGAAAGGAAAGTGTAAAAGAGAGAGCGAGTGAGGGAGAGAGCTAAAGCATTAGCAGAAGAAGCGTGTGTGTGGGTGTGCTTAAAGATCTGCAAATCAGCCCCGTTTCGATCACACATCGATATCCGATAAATGTCCAACAATCGACATGCATATTATTCGAGTGTTGCCTACTTCCAGGCGCGCCATTGTCGCACGTGACAAATGAGTTGAAAGTAACGTGTGTACGGACTGAAACACTTGATGAACTCGCTCCGTTTTGTAGAGCCCAATTTGTATGATGTACTGATGTACAATGTATTTGTTATGCATGTGGTTGTATATGACAAAGTACATGATGTAAGTACTTAAATAGGTTGTATACTAAACTAGAGGGCGGGATATTACATTGCGAGGAGCTTTAGTGTATTGAGCATTGATTAATCTTTGGGTTCATTTTGTTGATAATGCGATAAATGTAATTATTTACATATGAATATCAAGCCTGTATCGAGTTGAAATGATAGTAAATATGTTCGGTTAGAAACAGTTAATTGAATTGATTTTGAATTGATTTGGATATGTGTGCTGTTGGACATTTAGTTTCCATATTTTTCTTTCTACTTGATATAAGTTCTTTTGTAAAATGATTTCTGAGGGTTTTTTTGTTTTTTGTTTTATTTTGTTTATTTGGATATTTTGTTTTTTTTTTTTGTATTTATTTTTTTTTTTTTGTTTTGTTTGTTAAAAACTCACCATTATTCCTGTACTGACAGCGATACCACGTCCACAGTACGTATTCGGAACAATATCACCGAAACCAACACTCAAAAATGTTATCGCTATCAGCCACATTGCATTTAAAAGATTCGCATGCTCTTCATCATGAAATCTGTTGCATTTTGCGTATCCATTTAGTGAATTTATCGATATTTTTGTTCGATAATTTATTTATTTTCGGTATATTTTTGGTGTTTGTCGGTATATTTCGGTATTTTTTTGTTTGTTTGAAATATTTATAATTTTGCAAATTGCAAACGCATTCAGAATCGCGTTATCATATTGTTCAGGGGCAAAAAATACACACGTATTTATTACGAGTACACGAGCACGCAGAGCGTATTATTCAGTATTAAATGAAAGGGAAAGAGAGATAGAGAAAAATATCGTATTGTTTTGGCTTAATATACACAAAAACGAACACATATTAAAAGTATAAAAAATATATGTATTTAACAATATATTTATGTTTTAAAAAATATATAAATAAATATTACTATACTAATTTTTTTATTATTTTTTTTTTTTTGTCATATAACAAACAAGAAACCAGAGAACATAAACTATCGAACACAACAAGTTTACAATAAACACAAAATAAATAGAAGGAATTTAACAAACAAATAGAAAGAAAGGAAAACATAAATAAAGAAATAATATAGCAAAACTGAGAGTTAGTTGAAATTGAACTGATGACAGGCATAAAATATAGCAAATGTTTGAAAAAAAAAATGCAACTTGAAAGATCGAGCGAGAAAGAGAGATTTCTTCTTAATATGTTGAATCAATTTGTTTAGGAACCGTGAACACACACAAACAGGTGGTTATTCAAGTAAGGTTAGGTTAAGAATATGCAAAGAGAGAGGCTTTCGTTCTGGAGAAAGGACAGCGACGTAAACCGAGAGAAATGCGTCGTTGAAATGAACAGTTTGTTAGTTCTTAGTTTATTTCTTTTTCTTTTTTTTTTTTTATTAAGTTTTATTTTGGTTAAGAGAGTTTTTACTGGTGCAAAACAAACTGGAAGGTGACTATTTAAATTGGATATAGTTCTGCACACGCATACATACAAACAAATATCACACGTACACACACTAACACACACACACACACACACACACACACACACACACACACATACACACACACACACACATACAGATATACAAACACATACACGTAGGCATTATATACATACACATAAATGAGCTGTCAACAAGGATTTGTTGCCTGTTCTGTGGTAACGGAAACTCACAATTGTTACAAAACAAAAGTCTGGCTCGGTTAGCGGTTGCTCATACACACACACACACACACACAAATGGCACACACACACACAAATGGCACACACACACACACACACACACATATATAATCAGAGACGTAGCTGTTTAACGAAATAGTGATGAATATATATATATATATATATATTTATATGCTTATATACATATGAATGCTTATGCGAATGTGTGTGTGCATGTGTGTGTGTGATTGTGCTTGTGTGTGTGTGTGTCTGTGTGTGTGCTTTGCGCGTGTATGTATACATAGATGTATGCACGATAATACAGAAGAAATGCATGAATATGTTTAGTATTACAGCAAAACACACACAAAATACGATTTATGCATGAATTGTTGCTGTTGGTGGTTTTCTGCGGGTGTAGTTGGTGTTGTTGCTGGTGGGTTGTGGCTGCCTGATGATTTACAACAGAATCTTGCCTGTTATCATATATATATATATATATGTATTTACATATACGTATATTGTAAGATATATGGAATGAACTAAACGCGCACAATGCCCTGCAAAAAACAAAAAAAAATCCTAAGTCCTAATCAGCTAAAAACGCGCGCCGATTCCTGCTTTTGGCATATGGCCAACACACACACACACACACTCAGTCACAAACACTTATGCGTGTGCGTGTGTTGTCTAATATAAGCATTGCTGTGTTTTGAATAGTTATTTTCTGTCGACTCGAATATTAGTTTATTTTTTCTTATTTTCTTTTGGTATGAAATATTGTATGCATGTGTAACGTAACGTATACGTAACGTACTTGTATATGTTGTTGTTGTTGTTGTTGTAGCTGTATTACTTGTTTATGTTATGACACAATCATTACATATGTTAACATTTGCATTGGCAACATTGTCTGTTCGGCTACTGTCGCTGTTAACGGTCACTGTTAACTGTTGCTGTTATTTGTACTGTTAACTGTTACTGTTCTGTTTATTGGTTCTGGTATTTTGATTTTGTTATATTTTTTTTTATTTTTTGGTTTGTTTCTTTTTTTTTTTTTGGTTTCATATAGTTAAATTGATTAACTTTTTGTTTTTGTTTTTTTTTTCTTGTTTTTCTAGTTGTATACTTACCACCATGCCGCAGGTGAGCGTTATACCGCGTCCACAGTATGTGTTCGGCACAATGTCGCCATAACCGACACACAGAAATGTGATGGCCGTTAGCCACATGGTGTTTAGCAAATTCGCGTGCTCCTCATCGTGGAACCTTCGTTTTCAACATTTCAAGTTTTCATATTTTTGTTTGTATAGTTTTGTTTTTTTTTTTTTTCGATATTAAACGTTTTCAATTTCGATTCAGTTATCGATTATGTATCGTTATCGGTTTCGGGGTGCAGTTCAGTTGGTAGCATACATACATTCATGCATAAATATGGATACATATATTCACACATATATATATTTATATATATATATATATATATATATAGAGACATACATATCGATAATATGCGTTTGATAATTTATATTTTGTTGTTGTTGTTGAGTTTTTTTTTTTTTAGATTTTTTAGTTCGATTTTTAATTGTATGGTTTTTGGCATTGCGAGTATATCATATATCATATATATATATCGGTATTCAGTAATCGGTTTTTTTTTTTTGAAATCGGTATCGGTATATTCAGTATTCGGTATTCGGATGCATATGCGTATTCAAGTTGATAAAGAATAATTTTTTTTTGTTTGTTTGTTTTTTTTTTTTCAGATTAAATTTCATTTTGCAATTTGTGGATACAGAAGTAGGGTGAGAAGTGGAGTAAACAAATAAACAGATGTGAAATTATGTGAACATTTTATTTTTGTTGGTAGTTGTCATTATCGAAAAGAAAAACAAATAACAAATGGCACAAATATTTGTTTATAGAATTGTTTCTTTCGATTATTTCAAAACAATAATATTTTTTTTTTTTTTTGGTTTTTTTTTTCGGTTTTAGAACAATTTGTTTGTTGAAAAATATACACATAATAAGTAAGTATTACACAAATCCAACAAAGAATCATAAAATATAGTATATTACATAATTATCAAATTAAATCACGAATGAAGAACAAATATGAGAAAACACAAAAAGAAAAAATACAATAAAAAAAAAAAAGAAAACAAAAAAATATAGTAGAAAGGAAACAAGTCCTGAATAGAATAGGATAATCGGGTACGAATATATACGTATATATATATATAAATATATAGTTATAAAATATACAATGACACGATTTACAGTATTTAGTAGGGTAAGTAAGTAAGTAGGTATAGTTATAAGGTTAAAGCTCTGCACAAGCTGAAAAATGCATTATGGTATGGAAGTGTTCATTTTGTTCGGTCGGCCTAGCCCCTTTTAAAACCAACTGGCAAAGTGACTGTCAAAGTGACTGGCAAATTGACTTAATTACAAAAAAAAAAAAAAAAGCCAACAAAGAAAAAACGAACTAACTAAATGACTGACTGGATTAAGACGAGGACATGCTTCCATTACCTGAAGAGTGACCCGTTAGACACACACAGACACACACGCCCAAACACAAACACACAAGCACACACAAAATGCCACATCAGAGTTAACCTAAACTCAAAGTTAAAAGCAAAATGGCACAACCTGCACCTGAGCTACACAACTGTTAAATGCTGCCGGTCGTGTCACATCAAGGGGCGCTCGAGTGGTACTGCCTAACCAGAGGCGGGTGGGGGCAAGGGCTGCAGCATACCGCTTAGTAAGCGTGATGGGGTTATGGGTGAGGGTGGGCGACACAAGCTATGAGGGAATGTTGTTCGTAAGCTAATGAAGCTGAGCAGCTGATGAGCAAATAAAATGATAACTAACTATATGCTGTGCACTCGCTTGTATCTTTGGTGCTAAGTACGTGTGCGCAGTGTTGGTAAACGCAAAACAGCAACGAAAATGGAGCACACACACACACGTTACATGACTGGTCTGTGTGTGTTTGTGTGTGTGTGTGTGTGTGTGTGTGTGTGTGGGATGTGGGATGTGGCACATGTCAAAATGTCTCTTTGATGGCTCTCAACAAACAAAAGGAAACGAACTGAGCGCCACTTTGCCCCGAGCCGCAGTTCATTTAGTTTGTTGTGGTTTTTTCTTCATACTCTGCTGCTGCTACTGCTGCTGCTACTGCTGCTGCTACTGCTGCTGCTTCCTCTTCTTTGTCCTACGCCTCCTCCAACACCTCTTGATAGATTTGATCCCGTTACGTTCATGTACAAGTGTCTTTTGCTAGTCGTGTATAATTGGTATCGTTGTCGTTTGTCGTAATCGTTATCGTTATCGTTATCGTTCTGGTTGTCTCTGTGAATGTGTAGTTCGTAGTTCGAGCAAAGAGCATGCTATTTAGGTTCCCAGAGCGAAAGCTATGCTTGCTTTCAAAATACATACATACATATATATGTATATTTTACTTAAATACCAGACACACATTAGAAATTTTGATTTCAATTTCGATAAATACACATACACATACAGACATAGATAAGATGCTTTTTTGGTATATGAAACACACACATACAAAGGTTATGTATTTTTATTTAGTAAAACACAAAATACTAATTTCAACAAAATGAACGAGTTATACATAGGTATAAAAAAAAAAAGAGATAAAAGAGTTTATAATTGCGACTGCTTCAGGAATATAATTTTGAAATTTATAAAAACTGTGCAAAGTTCGAATTCCGCTGTTAAGAGTACGGCTATACGAATATCGTCTCTCGATATATCTCTATTTCATTGATTTTACTTTCTACAGTGCTCTCTCTAATATCGATATTGTTATCGATTTGCATTAAGTTTTTATCGTTTCAGTTCGATTTTGTCTATCTTCTTTCTTTTTATATCAGTTTGACTATTATATTAGTTTTGGACTTCGTATTGTCAAATCCGAAGGATCTACCAGCTCTACAAGATCTACTTCCTGTTACTTTCTAACAGGCTCTAGAATAGCACTCCTACTTTCATTAACTGTGAGTTCGTCCATAGACTCTATCTAAAAAGGTGCAATTACTATCTCTAAAATCCCTAGCAATATTATTGATTAACTTCAGCTAAGAACTAAGCAGATTACATACGAAACTATTAAGTATAGGAAAGAATTAGGAAAAAACTTCTACAGTACAAAAGACCAAAGAAAATAACAACATTTAGATATTATAATAATAAATGGGCAATCTTTAATCTAATGACACAAAAAAGAAGGCAAATGCAAACGTTTAGTTTGTGTTGCTTAGCTTTTTTTTTTATAGTATTATATTTTCTTAGATCCATGGTATTATAAATGGACATTAATATATCAATCAATATGTGTATAGTTGAATATACATATCCATACACACATATATATATATATATATATATATATATATATTGAGAAAAGCTGTAGAGAATTACACCAATAGCACAAATTGTATACTAAATGAGTTGTTGTTTTCCCGTATTAGAATCGCATAGTTCTTATTCTTTTTTATTTTTTTTTATTTTTGGTAAGGAACCCAAATACATAAAAAAGGGAATGCGCACACGTCTATTGATGTGTTGTATCAGCGCATACGATAGAAAGATGATAATCATCGCTTACGTTTCACAAATAGGAAAGAAAAAGAAAAAACAAGAAAACGAAATGAGAAACGAAAACAAAGACAAGAAAAAACAAAAACAAAAAAAAAGAGAAACTGTAAACGATACACAGTTGTGTGAAAGTATTGAAAGGACGTCACTGGAGGACACGCATTAGCGATGGGTATTTCATTAGAAGGCTGATGAGTGCGGGGAAAGACGTTGAACTCGGCACGGGGTGGAGGCGGGGGTTGGCGCGTCACGAGGGCTTAGCCAAAGGTCGCAAGCCAAAAAATAGAACAGAATAACGTATACGCATGAAAACAAGATAAGAAAGAAAGAGAGAGCGAGGAAGAGAGAGAAAGAGAGAGAGAGAGAGCGCGCAAGAGAAGAAAAATAAAACAAACAAACAACCGAAAATAGATAAACAAAAATGTAAACGATACAAGAAAAAAAAAAAATAAAGCAAGTTCGAAGTAGAAGAAGAAGAACAACAACAACAGTAACAGCAACAACAAAATCAAACCACGCAGCAAAAATAACGGTTAACGGTACCTCTAACTGTGTGGCTGTGGATGTTGCGGCTTATTTATGATTTATATTTATATTGCACACACAGACACACACACACACAGACACACACACACACACACACACACTCATACGCAACCAAGCGACAACAACAACAACAACAACAACAACTGTAGCACGTGTCTCGCTTTTGTCTGGATATAAAGAAAAAGTCCATTTTGTAATGTATAAAATGTGTGTGTCGCAATATTTGAGTCACATTCCGTTACTCAGATTATCATAAATACATATGTATTTTTTTTTTGCATTCAGATTTTTCAATTGAATTAAATTTGTTAGGTGGTCTCTTTATAGGTTAGGCCTATTATTTTGTGTTTTAGATGTTTTTTTTTTTGTAAATATATGTAGATAGTATTTATTATTACGCATACGATACACGATTTCTAGAGCAATGCAGGCGGTAGTTCAATCCATTTTGTAAGCTTAATAAATACAATGTAGTACGGGTTAAGTGTGATACTTGCTCGAAAACAAGGCTTACAGCTGCACTAAATACAACAGAATACTCACACACACACACACACACACACACACACGCACACACACACATTTGAAACAGACACGCCTAATAAAAAACAACACACAGAGACTTAAATACAAGGAAACTAAATTAAAATTTCAACTAATTTTTAACTAAAAATATTGTTTTATTTTCCTTTAGTTTAATTTTATTATTATTGTTTTTATTTATTTTTTTTTGTAAATAAGGGCACACTGAAAGTGCATAGAAGAAACTGTTAAATGCTTGCCAAAGATGGATTGGGGGGGTGCGCTGGAGCTATCGAAAGATAGGACAGTGTTATCGATAAATTTAGTTTAAAGTAGTCAGCAGAGAGTCAGCAGAGTTAAATATTAGATTAAATTAGAGCCAGAGACAGGACAGATAAAGAGAGAGAGAGAGAGAGAGAGCGAGCGAGAGAGAGAGAGAGAGACAGAAGTGTGTGTATGGTTTAGACGTAAAGCTAAGCATACATAGCATATTTACAAAGACTAGCAATAACTCTAGGAAAAAACTCTACTTTAATAGAAACACTACGAAATGCAGTCAAGAAAAAACACAAGTATTAAACGAGTTTAATAATATAATATTAATCGATAATTACATAGCTAAGTTATTTACAATTGTTTTTTAGCAAAATTTAACTTTCTTTTTTCAGGCAGGTTTCCAAAACCTGTTTCGTTAGTTCAAAGGTTAAGCAGACCGACTACCGAGCTACTCTTTATGAAGGGAACAGCTCGTATATTGTATATTGACCCAACTTTAGCAAATCTGGTGCAAAACTAATGTATTTTATGGTATATTACACACACACAGGCATACACACACACACACACGCACACATACGCACATTCACGAAATGCAATCAGCAGCAAACCGGCTAAAATGTACGAAATATCATTCAAAATCAAAACATGAAGGCATAAGAACAAGAATTAGAAGAAGAAGAAGCAGTAGAAGAGATTGAGAAAACCAAGCGACATTTCTTTTTAGCTGGAATAATGTAAAAATGTAAATAAAATTGAAACGCATGCAGAAATTATTCTTGTTTTTTGTTTCTCTTTTAAGCACGTGACACGGACACTCAACCGCAAGCTCACATGTGCGCGCGTGTGTGTGTGTGTGTGTGTGTGTGTGTGTGTGTGTGTTTGTGAATGGCATACAATTGCTTTGGGACACACACACACACACACACACACACACACACATGGTCATGCACACATGCCAGAGTTAACGGAAGATACAAAACACGTATTGGTTAAGTAAATGGTTGAGTGGTTTTGGTGGTTGAGTGCCTGAATGGTGCATGTGTATGTTTGTGTGTGTGTGTGTGTGTGCGTGTGTTCGTGTGTGTGCTTGTGTGCTGTGCTGTGCTTAACCCCTTGAATGCAAGTTGAATAAAACTTATGGAAATCCATTTACTCTCAAAGATGCAGTTACAAGTATTTAAGAGTTACAGTTATTTGGTTACTTGCCCAACACTGAAGCGGGTGAAAAACTCTTTTAAAAATCTATTACGTTTCGGAACAGGTTGTTTTCTTTTCTTGTTGCGTTTTGCTACGAAAGTACGTGTAGGTTGGAAAGTTGAGCGTACACTTTGAGACATTACGTATTGTTTAGCACATACATTTATGTACATGAATATGTATTAATAGGTAGGCGTACACACATATATATATGTATATATATATATATATATATATATAAATAAATATATATAAATATCTATATATATATACGTGTGTATGTAGTTATATATAGTAATGTCAAAGTATTAGTGGCATACATTAAATTGGGTTTCCAGAGCATAAACGAAACTGAACTGAACAATTAATGGAAATAATAAACACAAACGTATTCTGAAGAAAAGTTAAGTTAACTGAAGATTCGAACAACGGAAACATAAAAATCATTTGAAGAAACAACATTATAAATTACTACATAAATTACTATCATAAGTTTTGATTTTGTTATTTGTAGTTGTTATTATAAGTTAATTGCATTACCTTTCGCATTGCCGCAGCGTCCAGGATGCGATGATCCACAGCGAGACCATAAAGACCAATAGAACCGTTCCCGGGCATATTGTCATTAGTGTTTTCAAAACAAATCTATTTGGGAGAAAAAGCGTGATTAGAATTGTTTAGAAATTAGAGCATAGATAAAAACAAGAGAGAAGCCAACGCGCTGAAGAGACGTAAACAGCTGTCAGACTGTCAAAGCAAGAAGTAAGAAAGCGAGAAGCGAAGTGGAAAGCAAGAGCAATTCGCATTGATTGATTAACGTTTGCCTTGTCTTTCATAGCATTTAAAGGAAGAAGCAAAGTGAGTAGCAAAATCGAAACTCTAAAAATAAAAGCAAGCAAATAGCTTTACTTTCGCTTTGCTCATTGTCCAACACTGTGGCTTCTCCCTTTGCTTCGTGTGGCTACTATGATTGCTTTATCCGCTCGCTTCTCCCAAACGCGCTTGACAACTTGATGCAAAGCAAGTAGCTCATCAAAGCTTGGCCTGCTGCCCGAGCTCATTACGAAGCATCTCCAGTTGCTTGGCATGCCTGTCTCGCTGACACTGATGGCTTAAGCATTACTTATCGCACCAAAAATTAATTAATTATTTTAATTAAAATTAATTAAAATATGTAAGCGAGAAGCAACAGCCAAAGGCTTGGCAAAGTTAGCGAGCAGCTTGGACAGGTAATTACTGCTTTAAATAGGAAACTAGGGAAAATAGCTCAAATATGAGAGCGAGAAGCATTGTGAGAAGCAAAGCTAAAGTCATGTCAAATTTAGCAGGCAGCTAGTATAATTTAACGCTGCCTTAAATAGGTAAGCTAGATATTTGCTGACAGCTTAGCGTATTACCTATGACTGGGAAAATCACCGAAATATAAAAGTAAGAAGCAATGTGAGAAACACTAGCCAAAAGCATGTATGAGTCAGCGAGCAGTTTGTAAAATGAATTGTTGCCTTAAATTGCTAAGCGTTTGCTTCTCGCGCCAATCAGACAACTTACAGTACTGCGAGCAACACAAGAGAGAAGCGAGCTAAGAAGCAAAACAGGTAATATAAAAGCTGAATAAATAAGTTCAGGCTCGTTGCGAACTGTTCCATATGTTATGCAGGGCGCAGCTCTATTCTTAATATATCATCGCTGCTGGTATTATTAGTGGTAGTAGTAGTAAAATCAATGAAATGATTATTGGGGATTACCTTGTGTTAAAATTAATCCTATTGAGAGCGCCGATGCTCCGTGATGATGCGTCTGTGAATAGCTTTGAATGAAGCAGCATAACGCGGCAGATTAAATATAATCGAAGGAACATAGGTAATGATAAAGCTACGTCGTATGGCACCATTTCAGTGCCAATTGTTTTATTTTTATTGGCCAATTTCGTCGTCCACTGGAAATAGTATTCACCAGGAATTGGATGTATAGCGCATATAAAAAGTTCTAAACCTATTTGACTAATTCGTTGCCATGTCATTGCGATCCTCCAATCGTCAGCGCAGTTATCTATCATGAATAACTATTTGTTGATATATTTAAGTAATTTATGGATTTTGGAGACGCAGACATGGTGTTGAGATGTTTTTTTTTTGTTTTTTTTATTTTTTTTTATTAATTTTGAATGTTTGTTGATAGGTTTCCGGTTTTTCGTTGGATAGGCATGAAGGAGCACAGAAAAAATAATAGAGAAATAGAGAAAAAAGAAAAAATTAATTATTAAATATAATTGGAATTTTATTGATTTGTTATTTGCGACTAAACAAAATGAAAATACACCCAAATACGAGCATGAATTATTCGACAAGTACAACGTCAATGAGGTGTACATATGCGTATGTCTATGGCTAAGTGTGCGTGTGTGTTGGTGTGTGTGTAATAGTGTGTGTATCGGTGTGTGTATCGGTGTGTGTATTAGTGTGTTTGTGTGTGTGTGTGTGTGTGTTGTGCAGGCGTTGCTGTATGTGTGCTTGTTTTTTTTTTTCTGTTGTTCAAGCGCATAGCAATGGAAAGGTGTAAGCGAAACCTGGATTTGTTTGTGGTCTAACATTTGTATCGATAGCGATAACGATAACGATAGCGATAGCGATAGCGATTTGAAAACCTGCTAGTAGCAACGTTTTAGCTGCTCCCGTTGCTGCTGCTGCTTCTTCAATCTTCTCCTTTTTATCCTCTCATGCCAATGCCTGCTGCGTTCGTGACTTCGTTTTGCGTTTCGATTGTTGACTGCACCGATGGCGAGGTTATCGGTTTTATCGGTTTATCGGTCGTGATGGTGATGCCTACTTGTGCTTAGCTAACACAAGCCATTTATTTACCAATATGTGTTGAATGCGTTAGTGCACCTGTGTGCGTGTGTGTGTGTGTATGTGTGTGTGTACGCGCATGTGTGTGAGTGTGTGCAAAGTACTTACTGATTAGGTAGGCGGCGTGCGTGTTCTCGTGTTGTTAGCACATATTCTTTGTTTTTTTTTTTTTTGCGTTTTTTTTTTTTTTTTTTTTTATTTGGCATTTGTTGTTTACCTTTTTAATTGGCTTTAATCAATTTGGAATTAAGCCAAATCGTTTACTTTGGCTCATAATTCGCCTCTGATGAGAGAGTCTCTTGATAAATCGAGTGCAGCTGCACTTAAGCTCTTAAGCTGAGGCAAATTGGTTTTGGTGCGAGTGGCGTTCGGGGGCGGGGGAATACATTATATTTTATATGCTCTTTAAGGGGGCGAAACTTGCACTAATCGATTAGGTCAAGTGCTCTGCTGTCAATATGCAAATAATATTCAAGAGCACTTGATTTTAATAACGGTGACTAATTTCATTTCATTTTAAAGGCGCTAGTGCCGCTTGCCTAACAGCAAAAGTGTGGTTAAGGCAAAGTCAAAGTGCTGCCCAGCTATCTAAAAAGTGTAGCAATCCAGAGTTCTAACGTTGCTTAAGATTTCAGTTTCAGTTAAATGAAATTCCGTTTGAAGTTTTCTAGTCAGATCCAGCTAAGACATACAAATTTATTAAGCTAGGGACTCATTGAATTAATCGCTATATCCAAAGTTTCCACACACCTCGAAGACTTTACATATCCAAAACCTTCATAGATCGTCAAAGCTGCAACTCGTTTTTTTCTGGTAAAAATTGAACTTGTAAGTTCCCTAAACCTCTCCAAACTGAATCGATTTCGATGATGTTTTCTACTCTAGATTTATTTTTTATGTGTTTTTTTATTATCCTGGGAACAAATTATTAGTGATTTAAACCAAATTGAGGGCATATAGTTTTGAAATATATAAATAGATAAATGCAGTATATTGATAAGCACACACTCAAGCAAATTTTAACCGCTCAACTCTAAAAAATCGCCAGGAAATTCAAAATTTTCGCAAATTTAGAAAATTTTCTTCGTTTTTTTTTTTTTTTTTGTTTTTTGTTGCTCTAAAATGTAAAATTTTAGAAAATTAGTTTCTAAATTTCGTAAAATTTGTCATCTGACGTCGATTTGCCAAAGTCCAGTAAACAGTTTTAATTTGAGCGTATTAATGATAAACGGGCTTGAATCAAATGATTCAAAACGAGTTTATTGTTTTATTTATTAAGTGCATCAATTATCTTTGGAATTAGCATGTTTGGCATACTCATGATCAACAATCGTGAACAAAACTAACATTTAAAGCGACATACTAATTGGTTAGATATACGCATACTATTCACTACTATTCACTACTTCACATTGTATACGAATCACATTTGCGAATGTTGCGAATATCGTGCGTGGCGGTTAGAGGGTCGGCTGGGTGGGCGGAGGGGAGCTTTTTATTTGGGGTGAAGGGGGGGTCGGGCAGGGTCGGGGCAAACACTTTTATTGCTATTTAAGTAGTATTAGCTGACACAAGCCGTGTATTGTTGATGTTGTTGCTGTTGTACAGAACTGAGTAGACACGATACGATTACGATAGCTACGAGTATTGTTAGAGTAGAGTAGAGTATAATGGGTATATGAGTCATTCGCAAGTTAAGCCGATTAATCGATAAACAATTGCTTCATTCAGTATAGTATATATATGTATATACATATATATATATATATATATAAGTATATATCGAGAAGTTGTATAATGTATGTATCGATTTGAAATGCAGATTTTCTTGTTTCTTTTTTCTTAAATTGTTTTAACTGTTCTGACAAAGTCCTGTGAATTATTTTCGTGTTTATCTGGCAAATCGAAACACCGTTCGAATCTTGGTGATTTAATGATTGATGCTTAATCCGAATCGACTTATCAATGGGAATGCTCATATGTGTAGCTGTGTGTATATGTGTGCGTCTCTTTCTCTCTCTCTCTCTTTCTTTCTATCTCTGTGTGTGAGTGTGTCTGTGTGAGTGTGTCTGTGTGAGTGTGTCTGTGTGTTATGTGTGTGTGTTGTGTTATGTCTTCCATTTGACACACATATATATGTATATATGCATATGCAGTTGCTCTAAGCAAATAGGCAGTTGTTGTTGTTGCCGGACATGGACTAGCACTACACATAGGACTCCCTGAAATGCAATTGGTGAATCGGTGATTGGTTGTTTGCTTCTGGTGCAAGCTAAGCCACGTTCTTGTCTGTTGTTATTGTTGCTGTTGTTTGTTCTCTTTCGTTGGCGGTGCTGCTTGATCAGCTCCTTTTGGCTAGCAGCCAATTGCCATTGTTTCCTTTACAGCTGCGAGCTCGTGAGCCGCCATTTTGATTGTGTGTGTGTGTGGGTGTGTGTGTGTGTGTGTGTGTGCAATTGTTGGCACTGGAAAGCTACGACTGCTGTTTTCGAAAAAATGTGTAAATTTTAATTGAGATGGTCAGACTGTTTGTTGGATAGCTTCGATAGCTCTTACTAAGCGTTGTTGGCACTGGCAAGCTATGGCTACTGTTGTCGATAACATGTGTGGATTTTAATTCAGATGGTGGGGCTGAAAGACTATGGTTCCTGTTATAGGAAACGTTATTGGATTTTTTGTAGGCTGGTGACACTGGAAAGCTATAGCTGCAGCTACCGTTAATTTCGATAGCTTGCATTTTAGATGGCGTAACTGCAATTGTCGATAACATTGTATAGGATGCTGACACTGGAAAGCTTTCGCTGCTACTATCGATCATATTGATACATTTATCGATAAGAATAGTGGATCTTATTTCAGATGGTGGGTATACAGATATTGCTATAAGTATCGATAATATTGACAGATTATTTTGGAGGTCGCCGCGTTTATCGATAACATTGATAGCTCTTATTGATGAAGCTATCGGTGCTGTTATCGTTTACATTATTCGATTTTATTTCAGTAGTTGGCTATTCTATTATCGATAGCATTAATGGGTTTTATTTCAGATTGCACTCTAAAGCTTTCTCTACATTTATCGGTAAAATAAATCTACTTCATTTTAATGGGCGCAATTAATCGAAATGTATCGCAGATATTATCGATAACGTAAAAGGATTTTATTTGTTGTCTGTTGGGATTGTAAATCTTTCAATAACATTAAAAGCTCGTGCAGCATTTTGAGACGTTTGATAGCAATGCCCTTTTTCGAACATTCGTTGTTTTTTGCCATTTGTCAGAACGAGCCAACTTGATAAACATCCGCTGGGGTTGGGCGTGATTTATCGTTTTGGCGAGGCGAGGCTGCCACCTTGTTTGATTTTTGTATTTCATTAGGGCTGTAGTGGAAATTGTTGTGTTATTGAAAATTAAACAACGATCCAAACTATAAATCAAGCTCATTTGATGTTTAAATATTAATACATACATCGTTAATGCCAAAAACTTAACGATTTATATTGTTTGCGGGGCTCCCATTATATCCGTTCAAGCGCAGCGTATTCACGGCATATTGGCTACATCATTAGACGACCGATGTGGCAACTCGCAGGCATTGTTAACTTGGCTGCGCTGTATCAAGACGTGTCTTGAAACGAGTGTTTCATTAAAAACATATATGTATCTATTTATATATGTATATATTTATAAATAATAAGCGATAGTTTTCCAGCACATGCATGCACACACACACACAGACACATTGTTTTGGATGGTTGTCACCATAAATATTGGAAACAGCTTGGAATCAATAGGCATGCATTAATACATAGACATTGTGTTATGTACTTTGTATAGTCAAGTACGCTTTAAACTCGTTTCTTTTCTGTTTTTTTTTGATTTTTTTTTTGTTTTTTTTTTTTTGTTTTACATATATATACATATACATACAAGTATTGGGTACATGGTACATATAATTGTATATATCGATGTTAAGTTCAGTTTGTGTGGCGTATTTGTTGTTGTTGTTGTTGTTGTTGCTGTTGTATTTGTATTTGTTGTTGTCAAGCTACTCTATATGTTGAATGTTGTTTGGTATTGTTAACCATATATAGTATGTATGGGGTACATAACACTATGCATGTAGGAATTACTCACAAATATTTATGATGTATATTATAAGTATTACTTACTGAATTCTGCAAAGCATAATTGGAAGGTAATTACATATTAAAATTTTACTTTAAACATCAACATTAAAAAAAATGAAGGGGGTTTGGGGGTGGGGGGTTAAGGGGCATTAACATTTAATCGGATTTATATAGTCGAGAACAAAGTATGAAGATAACGAATATGAAAGACGACGAAGATGTTGAACTGATATATATTTATATATTTATATATATATATATATATGGTTATATGTATATATGTATATAAATATATGTATATGTACATAAATATATTGTATTTATTGTATATATAACTGAGTTTGATTAGCTGACTGACTGACTGATTGATTGATTGACTGATATTGGTTCTTGCATCTGGATGATTGAACATTCAAGTTATGTCTGAATTATGAACGAAAAATGGCAGGAAAATGATGTAGTTCTGAGAATCTCTTTTCATTTTATTACTTTTCTTTTTCAATAGATTGAGCGGTGGTTCTTCTAGTTTTTGCTAACTTTTGATCAAAAATTCACAGGACTCACAGGACTTTCTCGTATGGTATGTGCCTCGAATGAAAGAGCACAACCTGAGTTTTGACAGTCTTGAAAGAGACGCTTTCAAGCAGAGCATTCGATTTGCCTTTGATAAGTTATAGATTTTGGTTGTCAAGAACTTTATTGATTTGATTGGAATTTGTATTATTATTGGAGAAATTACGAGTATATTGTGTGCAATGTACCGTGATGTTTTGTTCAATTGTTTATTATGTTATTATGTTTTCATATGCACATTGAAATTGTTATATAAATAAGAAATAACAAATAAATAAATAACTCTTCCATGCTCTTGTTTCTTAATGTTTTGCTTGGTTTCTGGTTGGAAATTATATATATTACCATTACTCATGCGAAAACTTAAATACTTGTGTTTTTTTCATTTTTTCTTTTTTATTTCTTTTTGCTAAATTATAAACACAGTGGCTGTGGCAATTGGAGGGTGGAAATTGAATGTGGTTTGGGTAGGGTTTTTTTTTTTTTTTATTTTAGTTCGGCAGTTAGCTCGGTTTTAGTTGTTGTTGTAGTTAAACAAATAAATTATAGTGCTGTACATGCAACTGGTATTAAAAGCGCATAAATGTTATAATTATATGTGACTGAATGTTAACCCAATTATAAATAAGTATTCAACTTCAGGTTTGGCCTGTTTCGCCAGAGAAATGGCGACTGTTAACTCTCACTATCAAAGCCTAACCATCGATAGACGCGTGGAGGGCGGTGGTGAAATTACTGGAGGACGGAAGGGAATTCGGGGAATGAGCTGGCTTATGTTTGTATTTACAATATGCTTGAAGTTCCATGATCTGATGATGTGGCTGCTGTTTGTTTCTGTTTAGCTGAGTAAATATGGTAATGCGAAGAGCACAGGTTCAAATAAATATATTGAGTTGAAGCTCTGTCTCTCTTTCTCTGTCTCTTTCTCCCTCTAATCGCCTCACCCCCCCTTTTAGTTGGGACACACGGAATGACGGAATGGAATTATATAGAAAGCACTCGAAATTCGCGTTTTTCGTAAATAATGCAAGAACACACATTCAAAGAATTTAATTTAATAAACGTAAACAAAGTTTTGCACTTTGTGGATACAGTTTCGTTCGGTTTCGCTAGCCGCATGCATGCTAGCGATAACGATAACGATAACAACTACGATAGACGCAGCAAGGCGTTAAATGCAAAGTGCAATACTCTGTTCAATTCAGGCATTCTCTCTGTAGCTACGGGCAAGTCATGTGGTTTTTTTTTTTTAAGAACAGACAAAGAACACACAAAAGTTTACAACAAACAAACTGCAATGAGGTGTGGGGTCTCTACGCTGGAACTGGTTGAATGAGGGGTATGGTGGGCTGGAGTTTATTTTCTTTCTTTTTTCTTAGGATTTGGGTTTTGGTATTCTTTTTTTTTTTTTTTGGGATGCTTTACGATGAGGAGGTTACGGGAGCGGGGGTCATAACAGTGAGCGGGTAAAACGATGGCAACGTTAAACAATAACGATGACGACCATCAATAACATCTGCAAGAGAAGATACAATTTGCACTCACTCTCACCTGCACTTCCAAAGCATGGTAAGCTACTATAAGTCCTAAGAGAATCACAGTCGAAACAGATATTAAGGTTTTTAACGCTGTCGAGTAAAACGATGCCTGCAACGAGAATAAAAATGATCAATTAATAAACAGCGAGTCGGAGTGATAAATACACTATTTCATTGATAATGAGCACTCGTCATTTCTAGCTATTAACGAGTACGATTATTTTATTTCATCAATAATCGTTAGCAGCGAGCATGGATTCATTTTACTCGTTATATTTTACTCGCCAATTAATTAGTAACGAGTGGTTAGTTCAAATAAAGCGTTATTAAACTCATTTCAGCTTAAATATCAGTCGTTTACATTATGTTCCTTCTCATTAGTAAGTAGCCCGATAATCGTTAACAGCGAGCAATGATTCATGTCACTAGTTATATTTTACTCGCTTATTAATTAGTAACGAGTGGTTAGTTCAATTCAATTGGTATTAAACTCATTTCACATTAAACATCAGCCGTTAATATAATGTCGTTCTTCATTAGTATGTGGCGCTCATCAATAATCGTTAGCAGCGAGTAATGATTCGTTGCGTTAATATAATTTCACTCGTCATTGGTAATTGGCACACGTTAATAACTTACCTTTGTGTAGACGCCGGCACTGCTCAGTTCGTTTTCAATCACCATCACGATGATCCCGAACATGCCCATGACAAGGGCATAGTCGCTAATGCGTTTACGCTTCTCGAATAAAGCTTTTCTCTTGCCCAGGCGATAGCCCACATTGGGTTTGTGTTTGGCCGAGTTGGTTGATGGCTTCCTGGACGTATTGCCGCCAGTAAGCGCACGTTCTTCCATATACCTGCAAATAGTAAAATGGGTCGTGTGCTTAATGTTAATTGATAAACCATGACGCTCCTCTGCCCAGACACACACCCTCACTCTTCATATATCTGCTAAGAACTAACCAACAACTTGATAACTACAGACCATGACAGATATGCCATCTATGGCGAAATGTATCTGAAGGCATTTGCTTAATGAATCTTTAACTAATGGATGACAGGTTTGTTTTCTTCTTTGTTTTTTGTTGTTGCTGTTGGCTGCTGTCTCATGAAAATTTGTGTCACATCAATTTGTGTATCCGAAAGATATGAAGCACACACAGATACAAAATCACACACACGTGTGCAGGCAAATTTGGCTGAGAACTGAAAGCAGCGACAGAATTTCACCCCCTCATATTTACTATAATGTAGCTCAGTTAGATGAGTGGTCTAGTCGAGAATATACCCTGTACTCAGTGCTAAGGTATCTAAGCTAAGCGTTGCTATTCGTTTCTCGTTTCTTATTAAATGAATTAAAAATTGAGTTACCCTTATAGTTATAGAAATGCCAAAAATAGAAGGTATATATCTACGATTAATAACTCGCAAAATATCTCAGAAATTCCAGGCCAGTTTCCGTAGCCAATCCCATGAAACGATCTTCGTAAAACTGTGCCAAGCATCAGAGCAATAGTTCTTAAATAGCCAAATGCAGGGTATTGCATAGTTCATCAGTTGGAAGCACACACACACACACACACACACACACACACACGAAGAAGCCTGTTCTGTAGCTTATAATAAATAAAAGCTTCATACGCCTCTCTGCACACTGCAGCTTACAAGCAAATATGCCCAGCTGCATGCCCTGTACGATTTAGAGGGTATCGGCATGCTGAACTCTGCCAAATTGAACGTAATATTGCAAAATTGTTGTACTTTGAAGGCATTTAAAAGAGATTTATTTATGCATTGTACTGCACACACAATACGTATACGTATTTCCCTTAGCCATATTGACTTCCTAATACATAATAACAAATTGAATGGTCATCAAAAGCTCAATAGGACTTGATTTCATATCCCAAACGGAAAAACTAAGCGCCTGTGACGAGTTTGCAGGTTGCAAAACTTTATGTATATTAACTTTGAGATTTGTTGAGGATTAGTTTTGTGGCTCTGTCTCTCTCTCTGTGTGTGCGTGCACGTGTGTGTGTGTGTATTTTGGTATCCTTCAAGGATAGATATACTTATGTAATGACATTTATAATCTGCCCTTCTGGCGCTGACAGCTAATTATGGCCCATGGCAATTAGTCAAATTTTTTTCCACGCTTTTTGGGCCTAGCTAAAGCCACGGCATTATCTAAATTGTGTGTCTGTGTGTGTGTGTGTGTGTGTGTGTGTGTGTGTGTGTGTGTTTATCTGTGTGTGTGGCTTTGGTGTCAGCACATGAATTGGTAATGAAATGTGGCTTAGACAAGCGACTCATATAGATAGCTGCTGTTTATTGATTAAATACGCTTAGGGAGATGCGCTTTTTATACCCCTTGATCTTGATCGATCTTGAAACTTGGCTTTTTAAGGTTACCCCGAAAAATATCATAGCTAGATACACCACACTTGGTATATAGGCTCCCGCTTAGCATATGCAGAATAATAAGAATAGTTCATCTATCTAAGATGGGGACAAAAATGCAAACTTACATATGAAGCCTTGTGCTTTGACATATATATACACATATTTTGTTGCCATATTTTGAGCTTTGAAATTCGTTTCAGGATCGGATAATAAGCGCCGAAGTTATTCAGCACTGGATTGGGCAACGGCAAAAAAGAGCATAGCGGCCAGGTGGAGCGAGCTGTGTGTGTGAGTGTGTGTATGTGTCTATTTCGAATGCTTTTAACGACACAGGGTATCTGCTAGTCGAATGCTGCCGACTAGAGCACGTTTAGTTATGTTTATTGTAGGATAGGGTAGGATAGGTATAAGACGGTTTGGCGATTGGTATACATACATTTCATACCTAGGGTAGTCTGAGTGGATACCCACAAGTGCCTCGGCCGCTTCTTCGTTGCATCCAGATGAGATCTGTTCCCGGTTCGCAATGGAAGGTGTTTTCATCGAGCCAGGAATTGAAAGTGTCGACGCTGGCTTGCGGAGCTAAAATAATTACATTTTTATATGTAGCAAGAAAGAGAGAGAGAGAGAGAGAGAGAAAGAGAGATAATGATTAGAGCTTGTTTAATCTCTGAAGGGAGTTACGAAAGAAATAAATCTTACTAAGTGGGCAGCTGTGTGTTGCAGGTGTTTTATTTTAATTGAATTTTTTTTTTTTTTTTTTTTTTTTTTTGTTCAGGCGTCGGTGCGTGTGTGCTACGGCCAAACAGTCGTGTGAATTTATCAGCTAACATACATTACCATTATCATATGCAATCATATAAGTATTTAGTTAATTAAATCACGAATCAGGCATAACACGTGAGCTGTGGTTAACTAAACTTACAAGCTAGCTGGGTGCAATAAAACTGTGTGTTGGGTATTTAAACTCAGCTTTATATAAGTTTAAGAGCTGGCTTATATAACATACAGATACCCCTCATATTTGGGGCAAGTCAGGCATAAGTTTCTAAAGATGTACTTTAGCTTGCAGCTTGCTTAAATCTATTAAATGCCAGCCACAATTGCAGATAGCTTTGAATATAGAAGATGAATTCATGTTATGATATTAGCAGAAGAATATAGGCTGTAAAAAAGCATCAAAATGTTAGCTTTAACAAAAGCTGACATTCCGCTTTGCTTCCTTTGGTATAAAGTCTCTCAGGCTTCAAGCTAGACTCTTGATACACCTCTTTCTTTAGGTCTTCTATGTCGGAGCGAGTCCTTCCTCCGTGATCCCTTCAACAAGCTCCTGCTCGAGCTCTAGTTGCTGAGATTTGGAGGAGGATGATTTGGTAAATTCATTAAATTACTTATATGTATGTCTATGTATTCTTTCCAAGGTCTAAAAGTTCGTTATTTGTTGAACGCTTGTCACAGACTGATCCTTATTAACACCAATGCTTAACATAATCTTTAACAGCCATGGAAATTGCTGCCAGAGTGACCGTCTACGCCATTGATGATGTGACGTCACTAACCTAAAAACATTATTTATATATAAAATTTCTACTAAGTCGACTTTTGCTGGAATGCTTAATTCAGGTAATATGTTGTGCTTATTCAAGGCTCTGCTTGATCACATTAAGCGCTTGACCAGCCATTGCTTTTTGTTTTACCTATTTAGACTCATAAAAATACTAGAAATACTGCAGCTAGTAAAAGTGTGGCTCTTACATATCAGCTCTACCTTGTTTAACAGTCTTTAACCCAAATCTTCTGGAATATATACATTTTCTGCTTGTTGTCAACTGTACCAGAGTTCAAGCTTTTCACCCAGCATTTTTAGCGAATGAAAGGATTTATTTTTTTTTTTTTGGCAAAGATTTGGCTTTCACGTGTCTTCTTCTTCTTCTTCCGCCTTGGGCAGTGTAGTTTGAACTGAAGAAGTAATGCAAATTGACATGAAAGCTTGTATATGATATAGCTCAGCTGTCTATTAGTTACACAACTTCAAACACATTTTCAAACAGACACACACACACACACACACAAACACACACCCATGCACCCATTTACCCATACATTTGCATTTGATTCAGTCATCATAATTGGCTCAATTGAAGCCACAGCGGGAGCAGCGGCGGCAGCAGCTGGAAACAGCATCAGAATCGAGGCTCTAATCCTTTTTATCAACCACAATCTCATAACTCAGCTCCCCCCCATCCTTCCTATCGCCCGCCCTCCTCGTAAACACCATGTGAACCACGCCCACAGTGAGCAGACACATGGCTTAACATGGGAAGCTGCTGTCGCTGCTTGTTTTGACGCATGTCGGGCTCAAGAGGGCAAACGGAAAGTGACGTCATCACACACACACACACGCACACACACACACACACATTTGTATATTCATGTGTAGATGTATGTGCACATGTAAGTGTATAATGTCATCTGGTTTTCTTGTCCATCTGCGGCTCTCTAAATTCAATTATTTGGCTGCCCAACTAACTTGAAATGAAACCGGAATTGAAAGCGCAAATACATGCACACACAGCATTTACTACGGCCATAACATGTGTGTTTGGCACGTGTGTGTGTGTGTGTGTGTGTGTGTGTTGCTTGTCCTTTACTAAATCAGAAAATACTAAAATACTGAGCGGCACATAAAAGGCGCACAAGTGCGCTGCTCTGTGGAGGCATGGGCGTGGTCGCTGCGCAAAAGGGGCGTGTGCGGGAGGCTTGGCACAAAAATACCACGAAGTATGTAAAGAATTTCTGTGTGCAAAGGAAAAACGCTAAAGCGCTAAAATAAAAAATATAAAAAAAGAGAGAGAAAATAAAAAACCATAAAGTAAAAGTCGAAAGGAAACCAAAAGCAGCCAAATAAATGAAAGTACAGCGCGCACACACACACGCACACACACGCGCACACACACGCACACACACACAGCGTAACAGCACTTGGCTCTTCATATTTAAATGAAAACTAAAGATAAGTAATCTCAACTTGGGTGCGGTTTTCTCGTTTTGCTTTTTATTTTGTTCCGTTCGTTCTTTTTATTTTCTTATATATTTTTATTTCGGCATAAGCACGAGCTGGCAGCGAGTGCTAGTTTAACTGTAACTAAGTGAGCGACAAGCTACACACACACACACATACGCACACATATGCGTAGTGCCTAAAAACGAGTACTAAAAATTTTCTTTAAATTAAGCATAATGCGCGCCCACATCGGCGGACGCGTCGCAATGCCGTTAAATCCAAATATTTGTTTATAAAATCTAACCATAACCTCACAACGCAGCGAAACCCGTTACGTGCCTGTGTGTTGATGCTTGAGCTTTGCCACACGCTCTTTAGTCGTCGCCTTTTACTTTCTGCTTATTTGTCTCTCTAACTGTTACAGTTCATCTGCATTCGAGATGGGCGCGTGATTCATTTGTGAGCGCTCACGTATCGTGACTTGATTTGACTTGATAGCCCCCAGGTCCCAGGCCTATATTGACAACTCCTTAAAGCAAAGCATGTTACTCAAAAAAGTATATTTAACGCTGATTTCTAAAAATATACGTTTGCCGGACATTAGCCACATGTGTGTCTGTACGTGACAGACAGTTTGTTGGATTTCTAGGCGTGAAAGTGTTATTTCAATTGGTTTCTTTTAATTTTGGTGGCTTTCTCTAGATAAGCTGCGATATTTGAATGTTGACACGATATTTGTTGCAGTTTCCTTTTTTTGATTATTTCGGTGCATTTATTTTTTCGTGCTTTTGAGTCTGAGCCTGAGTTTGCTCGAGCGTTGAATGTCTCGCTCTTGCACATCTCTAATCAGCACACACACACACACGCAGACGCACACGCACACGCACACGCATTAACACATAAGCAGGTATGTCTGTGTGTGCGCGTGTGTACTTATACTCTTTCGTCCCGCTCTTGTGCATATGAGTGTGGCAAATGCTGTCTTTCAATTGAGGCCTTAATCAGTTTGGCTTTCGCATTTTGTACGCTCTAATGAAAACGTTCACAAAAGCCGTGCCCCGCAGCCCCGTCCTGCGAGCCAGCGACCTTCTACTAACTAAGTAGAATTGGTTTAATGCTAAGTAGATTTTCTTTAATGTGCAGGCTGCTGTTTGTTTGTTGCTGTTTATGGTAATAACAGCGCAAGAGAGAGTGAGAGAGAGAGAGAGAGAGAGAGAGAGTCCGAGAGAGACAGAGAACGAGAGAGCTGCAGGCAAAGCTGTGCCAAGTTTGACGTTGACTTTGGCTGTGCGATGAGTTAAGCTCAGTTGAGTTGAGTTGGAATGGCAGAGTAAAGCTCGAAGCTCAATGCTGTGACAGGCTTAGGCGCTTGTTTTTGTTGTTGTTGTTGCTGTTGTTTGTTGTTTGTTGTTGTTGCTGCTGTGATTAGCGATGGGCGCGCTTAAGGCAAGCACAGAGCTGATCAGGTGGCTATGCATGCATGAGTGAGTGAGTGTGTGTATGTGTGTGTGTGTGTGTGTGTGTGTGTGTGTGTGTGTGTGTGTGTGTGTGTGTGTTGTCTGTTTGCTGAGTTTCTATCATTGCCACGCCCATAGCAACAACAACATATAAATTGAATGGGCAAACAGGAAAAGCAGCTGCCGTTGCTGCTGAGTTGTTTGTCATTGCTGTTAATGTTTTGAACTTTGCGTGTCTTACACACACACACACACACACACACACACAGAGAGAGAGAGAGAGAGACACACGCACACTTACACGTATTGGGCCGCACGCAATGACAAACGGAAAGGCGTTATCAATGGCAGCAAAGGCGACACAGATCCTGCTACTGCTCCTGCTTTACATATGCAGAAAAGCCAAAAGCCGCAATACACTCACACACACACACAGACGCACACACAGGCCAGCGTGCGTGTGTAAATGTGGCCAACATAAAACAAAACAAATTGCGCATATTCTGGAACATCTAATGCCAATGATGTTAATTGGATTTCTTAATTAAGTTGAAAAGCGAAATGAAAACGCAAAGGCCGCGACACAAAAAATGAACAAAAACAAAGAACTAACAAAATTATGAGTTTATCTGCAAAGCCGGAAACTATAAATTTTGTTATGCTTCTTTTTGTTTCAACTAAACACATATTTTATGCCTCAATTATTGGTCCACAGAGGCTCTGTGTATGTAACACCTACTGTATAATAGTGTGCACACATTTAATATGGTAATATTATTCCGAATACTATATCATCTTTTCAGATTCTGATCATAATTCAGGTTGTGATTGTCACAAAATGCATTGGAAAAGCCCATATTTGTTGGGTTTTCAAGGTTTTCAGGTTTAAGAAAATCAACCAAATGTGGGCAGAGTCTTATCAGAATCTACTATACCATATAGCTCTGGAGGAAGGTGAAAAATTAGTTGTTGACGGGAAAATATTTATATTTTTCCCCCATCGCTTTTATATAATCACTTCTATACCCTTTATCTACATGGTCTTAATCGATCCTTATACCGATTGACAAGCACTTTTGCTTGGTTTGATAGATCTCTATAGACCCTATGTCTAGAAGGACTTGTGCTTGTTTTGTAAGATCTCTATAGCCTTTGTCTAGAGGGACTTATGCTCGTCTTAAAACATCTCAATGCTGTCATAACGAAAAGAATATAGTCATTTAGGGTATGCAGATAGATTGATTATGCGACGAACAAAATGTGTAGCATACTTATTGGGGCTTGGAAATAAGTATTTCAATATCGCATTATTTGCAATATTCACTTATATATCTCATCTGTAGCAGCCCACTTGCCCAGGTTTATCATTCCGAGCAAGCATTTCGATTCGTTACCATAAAATACTTCTTTATAATTATGAGAAATAACTGCATTTAGCAATTCCCCTTTATGTATCGCTAGGCTATAAATTTGCAATGAGCACATTTTACAGTATTTCCGCGAACAGCAATATAATGGTGTCACTTTTTTTGTTTTATTTGTTTTGTGAAAGGACTTTTTCATTTGCGCCTTGCATATTTTATAAAGAATTATAATTGTCGTTGTCACATTTTACAGCCAAAGTTCGTAACAATTTGCATGCAACACTGCAATTGAGCCCTTAAAAGACAGACACACGGGCAGACAGATGACAGACAATCAACATTTGGCACCTATTCAAAAATAGAAACGATTTTCCATTTACCTACTTACTGCGCCTGACACATAAATATATACATATATATATATATATATATATACATATATATATATGTATATGTGTATGGCAACTGAGAGAAAAGTGTGTGTTGCCGCATTGCCACTGTGCCACGCCCCTTTTCTATAAGTCACCTACATTTTCTCACCAGCTCGAAATTAACATACTCATTGTGAGCCCTTTAACGAGCGAAGGGGCGGTCGGCCGGCACGCATACAACATATTATAAGCTCTAGGCACACACAAACACACACACACATACGCACAGTCACACGTGTTTGTACTCGAAGGAAATTGGTGGAAATTATCGAGTTTCCTATACAAAACGCGTCTGACACGCAAAACGAGCCAGAACAGACGTTTCAGTAGCTCGCACTGAACTTGAATATTGTTCTTGTTGTTGCTGTTGTTGTTCTTGTTGTTGTAGTTGTTGTTGTCGCAGTTGTTGTTGGTAAAGCTATAGTTGAAGTTGGCGTCGGAGTTGGCTGCCTATTGCTTTAACGATAGCGATTAGATTTGGGTGCGCGTCCCTGCTCGGGCGCCGCGCTTTTCGGTCCCTGCTCGGGCGCCACCTAAGCCCATACAATGCCAACTGCTCACAGCATGGCGCACATGATTTTGTTGGCAGCCTTCGTTTTCGTTTGCGTTGCCTAATAAATTTAGCGTAATTTACGTTTAGTTGTGGTTTAGGCTTTTGGTTTCTCTTTGCGCGGGACTAGAGTCTACTTTCAGGCCACGTTCTGGTTTTATTTTGTTTTATTTTATTTTTTTTTTTGTTTTGTTATTTTCGTCTCGAGTGCAGGAAATTCATAATGAAGTGTTCGCTTTGTTGAAGCTTAATTAGGCGTATAAGTAATATTTTCAGTTTGCCAATGGGCTGTCTATGATGCTGCGTGGTTGTGTGTATATATATGTGTGTGTGTGTGTGTGTGTGGCTGGGGGTGTGGGCGTGGGCGTTTTGGTGGGCGGCTGGAGTTGAGAACTTTGAATTTGTATATTAGTTCACCCTGAGTGCACAATTCGGTCAATGTACAGTCGCATGTGCACCTATATTAAGGCAGGGTTGTCAACTCTAAGCTATAAACTTATTGTTTGGCCGTCGCACACTTCACTTATCACTTTTATCATGTGATAAGCGGCGGACTTTAAAAAGTGATGGGCATCATCTAAATGCTTTTTGTACCCTGCACCCAAAAAAAGGGGTGTGACGCTTGAGGGCAGCTGCATGTCACAGACAGCAGCAGGCAGCTCCGATCCATAGATATAGTCCGATATATACATATATATATATTTAAATATATTCTTGATCAGTAGCAACAGTCGAGTCGAGTCGGAAAACTGCAATAGCTGTAGACTTGAAATTATATTCTCGTATATCACTCGCAGAAGGGTTTGTTATTTATTTTTATCGATATTTTTTTCTACCTATTTCTATCTGTAAGATCGTGTCGATCTCAGAAACTTTTGCCTAGGAGGTCAAGCGTAGCACATTCTAGTGCATGTTCAAGGAATTAGTTACTTGTAATAATTTTGCAAATTCGATAAGAAAAATCAATATCGATAATCGATATTTTAAAATTGCTTGATAGAGGCTCGTTAATATTAGCAAATATTGCAGCTGAGGACCTTTGTGGACGTTATTCAAATTCATCGATAACTTTTCACGATAAGAAAATAGCAATAATTATCGGCATTGCTTTTTTGTTTTATGAGCATTTTTCAGAGATTTTAAAAGCAAGTTACTCTTGCGCTTCTTTTATTCTAACCAACTGAAATTGAATAAGAAGCGCAGCACGAAAGTTATCGAAAATGAGAAGCAGCAAATGTTATATTCATATAAAGGTTATCTGTTAGTCCAACACCCGCTTCTAGAGCACTTTTGGTGATTATGATTATTTCCTTGTGCTGGGAGCGTGCCAAAGCGGCGCATCCAATAATGATGGCCTGACAATGGCAGTAAATTTCTTGGGCCTCTGCCCACCTGCCCCGCCGCACCGCAGAATCAAATGGTCGAGACATTGTAGTTGCCGCTTGGCATTGTCGCTGCTTTGGGGCATCGTCGTGGTCGATGGCAAGCACATTGCAGGTTGTTATGATCGAAAATCAATATACATATAGCTCACCCCAATGTCTCTCTCTTTGTGTGTGTGTGTTTGGGTGTTGGCCATGCAAGTGTACAGCCCCAAGTGCCCCACAACAGTCCCCCACAAAGGAACACCCAACCCTTACAAAATTGATGAATCCCAGCCAAGACATGTGCCACTTGGACGCATGTCTCTTGGCATGGCTGCCAGTCAGGCAGTCGCAATGCAATCCCCAACCAACTGGCACCACCAAGCACCCATTTCCAATTTTCAATGCAACGTTTGCTTTTTGATTCCATATAAATAAAATAGATATATATATATGTATAAGTATATATATTTGTGTTTGAAGCAAGGGCGAGGGTCACGCGTTGACGTTGCACGTTCTAAATGCCTGACATATTCGGGTCCTCGACGGCATGTTGATTATCTTGCTGATACAGTGAACACTCGCGAAATTGAATGCTTTCTTTTCTGGGCTCATTTATAATTGGCAATCGAATTCGGACTTCTCACGGCTCAAGTTATCAATTGAAAACTGATAGGCCTTCTAATTTGTAATCACATCTTAAACTGTTTGTCATGACAGACGGACTGATTGAGAGACTGACTGAGTGATTGATTAACTGACTAACTGGCCAATACTTATTGACTGACTGACCGATAGCTTGGCCAATTGACTGACTGGCCGATTAATTGACTGAGTGCCTGAATGACTGACTGATAGACTGTTCGATTGACTGACTGTTTGATTGACTGACTGACCGACTAACTAAGTGACTAACTGACTGATGGATTGACTACTTGACTGACTGACTGAGTGACTGACTTACAAATTGAGTGATAGACTGTCTGATCGACTGGCTAAAAGACCAACTGACTGACTGAATGATTGACTGACTGAATGATTGACAGACAGACCCACTGATTGACTGACTCAGTGCTTGGCTCAAATTCATTTTCAAAGATCTTTATGAAAATTCATATCACACATTTTTGTTATATGTTTGCTTTAACCTCTTTTTTTCCTCCTCTTCAATATTTGTTACCCAACATTTGTACGTAATGTATACTTTCCTATTCTAAAATAAAAAGAAAATGACATGAAATGCAACTTGTTGCATAAACTGAACTCTGATACAATGTGGGGGATAAATCAGATGGCGCGTGCCACGAAATGTGTAAGATTTCAGTCAAAATAATAATAGACAGAATTATGAAAAGGATACAATTAGTTATGTGCTGTAACATAATATGCGATTATGTCATATATAAAAAAAAAAAAAAAAAAGGTGACCTTAGAAACTCGAGCGCTTGTCGCAGATTTTCACAATTTCTTAGAAGCAAGAAAAGCAACAAAAGACAACTTCCTATCACGTCACGCATTGTATAATAGCCACGCTTGAAACAGCATTGACATTGAGACAGCCTGAGCTTGAACTCGGTGCTTATGGTCCGATCGTTATGAAAGCAGGCATTTAATATGGCAGACAAAAGTGTGATATACGATATACGCAAGCAGCAAGGCTTTGCCTTTAAAAATGCGTTTACATTTCTTCAATTTTGTGTGTAATAGATGAAGGCATCCAAAACGAGAAATATTTAGAATAGATTCTTGGCATTAAGAGTTATCTATATTCAAATATTTTATTTAAGTTTAATGCTTAAATCGTTTTATTGTCTCAAGTTGAGTTTTATATGATGAATATAAAGATTTTATTTGTTGGTCTGTTCAGTTCAGCGAGTGACTACTGTAGCGCCAATTATTGCAATCATAATGTTCCTGTTGTTGTTGTTGTTGTTGTTGTTGTTGTTGACGATGATTGTGCAAGTTTGCAGTTGAGTTTACTCAACTTGACTTTTGTTTTCATTGCAGTTGCAACTTGTTGTAAAGTACGAGCAGTTTTATTATAATTTCCATGCCAACTTGCAACTCAAATATTTGTGACCACACAGAGACACACACGCACACACACGCACACACCCGCACACACAGACACGCACAACAATTGGAGCACATGGACATGACCATTAAGCAAACAACATCAATGTTCTGTGCTGGGGCGCCAATTGTTGATGGGAAAGGGCCCGGTGCGGCGGGGGTTTGTCGGGGACAGCCGTTGAGGCGGTCAAAGTATTCAGTTTGGGGCGTGCGTATTGGCTGTGCATAGGTCAAAGCAAAGCAAATAATTAATAAACAATAATCAAAAGCTCAATTGGCCTTGGCTTGAAGTGTTTTCACAGTTATCTCTGTATACCCTGTGCCCAAGGCGTGTGAATTAAAGCGGGTAGCATGGTTTTGTGCAAATGTATGTAACAGTTAACAAGGCAGCCCGAACTTAGCTTAGTCTAGCTAATCAGTTTTTCTCGATATCTCCTGTGATTAAATATTATATAACTTTATTGAGACCTGGTTTCTTAAGCATAACTCGTAGATTATGAGAGCTAGATACGACAAACCTGGAGAGCTCACAAATATTTCACGAAGTATTAAGGCTAGACGCTTGTGCATTGGAACGCACACACATTTTGGTATCATCTTTAAGCACCAGCAATTGCATGAAGATCGAAAACGGAAATTAGTCAGTTATTCGCGAGTGTATTTTGCATGGTGTGGACCTGCGTAAGGGAGGTGCATTGAAGAAAGCTTGGGGAATTTTCCCTAGAGAATGATGAGCGTACGCGACGGTGTAACTAACAGACAGGCAGTCTCTTGCTTTTATTTGTCAACGCAGAAAATTGCACCAGCCTAAGGCAAACACACACACACACACACACACACACATACACATACATACGTAAGCCTAACAAGCATGTGGTAATTGTGAGGACTAGCCGCACGCTTGCTCAATTATCCGCATACGCGGTTTTTGGCCTGGCGTATGAGTATTGCGCATACTATTTGTGCTGCTTGGCGGGGGGAGAGTGGGCCGGGCAGTTGGTTGGTTGCTCTTCAATTGCTCATGCCCGCTTGCTGGCTGACCAATTTCGTTTCAATTACAATGAACTTGAATGGTTTGTTGGGTCAAATAAAATGCAAACGTTTCGATCGACAGCGACTCGAACTGAAGCCCTCAAATTCGGGCTTAAATTGGACAAGTGGTCAGGGCCACGTGCGTTCAAAGTCCAACAACAAACAAAACTTTTACTCGACAATAGTGTGCTGAGAGAGAAAAAGAGAGAGAGAGAGAGAGAGAGGGGAAGGAAGGGGGGGTGAAATTTCTATTTACATAAAAGGCGCAACAACACTCGCTGTGTGTGTGTGTGTGTAAAAAGTTGTTTGGCCAAGGCATATCGAAAAGCGTTTAGACGGCTCGTGACTGCGTGAGCAGGCAATGAGCTGTACAAGGATTCGCTGCGTGTGTGTGCGTGTGTGTGTGTGTGTGGTCAATAGCTAGACACGTGCACAAAGTATTTTGCCTGGTTGCCGCAAGCATTTTAAACGTAAACTATGTAGATTAGACGCTTTTTCGAAGCCAAAATAAAGACCCCTTCCGCAGCGATTTAGTGGCGCGGCGCCATCTATGGTTGGCATTGGGCGGCTCGCTACAAAGATGTTGCCAGCAAAGTCGAATTGCTTGTAAATTGCCCTCGGGGCGCTGCTTTCACACACATGTTTGACGTTTTCTCGAAAGTTTTTCGAAGTTTTTGTAGCGCTGCTTTCAGGATTTGTTTTAAAAGGGAGTCACCGTCTTTTACCTTATGCAATTGCCCGAAGAACTTCCGTTCAAAGAGCGCGTGCCTCATTTTGTGGCAATTCAATTGAACTCGAGACCCAAGACTGGGAATAACATGCACTCGACTTGTTCTTTTCAGCAGCTTTAAACTAACCAGCAAGAGTGCTGTGTAGTTGGAAGTGCCCGACTAGCAGATACTCTGCACCAAGCCGTCGAGCAATATGGGAATAGCTGTGTGGATTAAAGTATGGCAAACTGAATGTGTGCTTATGCTAAGCACAACAAGCAAGGCTCAAAAACTATTTCAGTATTGGGCAGTTCGGGGAGGGGTTTAACAGAGAATAACATCTTGCTTGCGAGCATATTCTACGTTCCAAATCGATTACCACTAGCTTTAATAGACCCCGAGTTATCATTAACATCAACATCGATAACTATCGATATGTATATATATATATATATATGTATCGACATAAGAGAATAATTGCATGCTCGGTTAAGAACTATATCAGGAGTTACCCTTTTCTTACCAGCATATTCTACTTCTCAAATCGAATATCATTTCTATAATAATCTTCGACTTGTCATCAAAATCGAAATCAATATTTATCGATAGCTCTTGATCAACGATAATCGATATTAATCGATAAATTTCATGATTAAAGCGTTTATAAGGACACAGACAGGCAGACGGACTTGGCTAGATCGAACGCTTATCGTCGTTCTGATCAAGAAAACTATTGGCTGGGTTCGGACTAGCCTCTTTCTGGCTGTTAGCTACATTAGCATAAGAGTTTTATAAACTCATCACTCATTCGCATTTGACACGGGGTATTTAAAAAGGTAACTCATGGCAATGAAAGTCCCCCTACAGGTTATCAAAGCGCCAGAGAATAATGTTTTCTGGTTTTTATTTTTTTGCTTTTTGATCGTATGACTGACTGTATTATCCAGCTGAGGCCGCTGCATTTGTTTACCCTAGGGGTCTTTATTTATATAAAAAAAAAAAAAAACCAACTAGTTAGGATTTATTGCATGGCACTAACTGCATTAGGCCCACGCGCAAAAGTTGTGTTTCCCAGAAATGGCTAAGCCGGCTTAAGCTTGAGTTCATTTATATTAAAAACGCGTGCGGTATGCTGTTAGCTACAAATTGAACTCTCGAAAGTCGGAAGCCCACTTAACGAGCACTTCATGGCAGACTGGCAAATTAAAAGCATTTTGTTTTTTTCCTCTTTTGCTGTTTTGCCTTTTCACTATGTGAAATTATTCGGAAAGGCTTCTACACATGTCTAGCTAGAGAGTGTACCCCATAAGGTATTATCCGGCTTTGCGCGAGCCAAGTGCTATGCTTCACATGGTGACTAGCGACTTTTTCAAACGCTTTTCGCCCCAGCGCCGCAGAGTCCAATTATATTTTTTAACCACGCGTTTTTCTTGGCTCTAATATGTTCATTTTTTTTTTCGCCCCCAACTCATTTGTTTGTGCAGCGCTGCGAAAATGAGCTCAAAATGCTGCGCAACAGAATTTAATCCACGCTCTTTCATCCTTTGAAAGCTATTTTGGCGCATAATTATGAATTGAAAAGGGAAACTAAAAAGGGATTGCATACAAAATTGCACAATGTTACCATTCTATTCAAAACGCAGTGTTTCGTGCTCATTAAGTGGAAGCTACGGTTAAAAAATGCATGCAACGAGCTCAAAGGGATATTTCCCAGCGCGTGTATCATCGAGCAAACGGTCAGTCAGTCAGTCAGTCAGACAGTCAATCAGCACATTCATTCTTCTAGATTAAGATGGATGTTGAAAGCGTTTTATAAACGTATGCAAATCAACTAAGGAAACCAATTTTGATGCTAAAACAGCGTAGGCTGTAAAATGTTTAAGAATGCGACACAAAACAGAATAGAAAAACGAACTAAACGGTTTCTCTCACGAGAGAGCAAATTGGTGTAGCTGTGTGTGTGTGCGTGTGGGTCACGTACTCATCAAACGAGACGAACGTGCCGATGATGTTCGACACACACTCTGCACACACACACACACACACGCACACATAAAACAAAGGAAAGCGAAAATACTGAAAAATTGTTGTCATTTAAGTGGAGTGGGGCAAAAACACAACTTGTTTTTGTGTAATCGAGTCTAGCAATCCTTGTCAATATCTCAACATATTTATATATATATATATATATATATATATGTGCATATATATATATATATTGATATGAAGCAAAAATGCCAGCAGCAGCAGTTACCTTTAACTACTGGTATTTGCAATTCACCTGTGCAATTGCAGGCACTTCGGGCAGCTGGCATGTGACAGCAATTGATTCCGGAATCAAAGAGAAAACAATATTTTTGTGTTGTTGTTTATCGTTTAACTGAGCGGAATGCACACGGTTGGATATATTGAATCACAGTGGGTGGTAGCTGTGATTATTTTGAAATTTGAGCTTGGATTTCACGCGCTTGTGAGAGTGTATTATAACTAAATCGCACAATATGCAATGCATATATATGTATGCATATATAATAGTTGTTGTTCATTTCAAGCAGGCTCTAGTTATCTAGGCTGAGTAGTCTCTCGGTTCGAAAAGACCTCACGCGTAGCTCAAATCGGAGCACTATAGCAAGAGAAATTGAAGTTCTCGTACGTTTGTTGTCCTATATGATGTAGCTATAGAAACAATCGCTGGCATATAAACGCTTTGCTTAAGGCACTTTCCAGCCATTTAATTTTCGCTTCTTTCATCTTATGCCCAAAATGGGATTTGTTGAATTTTTTGTCTGGCCAACAATGAGACAGGCATGATTGATGGCCGTTAGCGGATAGCATGACAATCTCAAACAATTAAACAATATAATAATGCATTGTTCTTGACAACAATTCGGGGACAGGTCATTAGCCCCCAAGGGTCAAAGAAATAAACGAGTATATATACAAATTTATGTGGCATACAATAAGGAATATAAAAAACATTTGTTATTAAACATTTAATGTTCAGATGGTTTTTTTTGCCTCAACCCATTGGTGATGGGCATGAAGAGTATCGATCTCATGATGGCTTGAAACATGGAACATGGGCACTTTCAGGGCACGAAAAGAACCAATTTACATCAAGTGATCGATAACTCACCCAGTTGCCATGAATTCGATTATTATCGATATCAAAAACCTTATTCGTTTTAAACATAACTCGAAATATGTAAGAACTGAGAGTATATACAGATGCAGATCAGATGATATTACAGCGGAAAACTTTGTCTGTTTCCAGCAAAATTGAGAAGAAAAATAATAAAATAGTCTTAAGCTTAAGTATTTAGTATTTGTGTATGCATGTATAGAAGAAAACAAGATTGTTCGTAAAGGCAGCTCGTCGACGACAATTCCAGGGTATTTGCTAGTCGGACACTTCCGACTGCGGCACACTCGTTTCATACTTGTTTATTTGCCCAATCAAAATAATACAGAAGCAAATATAATTCGCAGTGTTTGCCGCGCGAATTGATTGAAAGTCTAATTTTGATTATTTTGATTATGTGTTGCATACTTTGGGGCGGCAGCCACGTGACGTATACGCACATGTAGCGCATACGCAACGTTGGCCTCCGCATTTTTGTGTGTGTGTGTGTGTTTTTTTTTCCTGTGTGTTCTTATGCTCAGTTGTTGGACAGTTGTTGCGCTGCCTTTATCTATCAGTTGTTCTTGCTTTTATATAACAGCGCGTGGTGGGCTTGGTGGGGCTGCTGGGAAAGTCGCTCGTTGTGTCGCTCTGTTTATCAGTGCCTGCGAATTGCATAAGCTATTCAGATGAAGCAGCAAAGTTGCGTTTGAAACGGCAGCGAAAACAATCAGCCGGCAACGACAGAAACATGTGACAACGCGTCCAGCCATTTGCTGCCATTGCCGGCCAACAACAAAATAGCGGAAATGTCAATCAACAAGCCGGAAACTGGCAACTGCCACTGAAACCGGCTTGATGAAGCATTTTTTCGCAATTGCCTGACAGTCAGTTTGGACCAAAAAACAAAAACAAAACCAAATACAACGAAAAAGTGAAACACGAAAGTGAACTGCAACTACGAACTGCGAACGGGCACTGTGAACTGCAGTTGTCAAATGCAAGCGTAATGGAATCAATTCGATTGTTTCATATTGCATAAATGCCTTATATGATTTTTCATTTTCTTGTATAAATATTCAAGCTCTGCCATCTTGTGCATATGTACTTCACAGCTGGATATTTCGCTATTTGATTGTTGTCTGGTGCTACAAGTTCTTCTAGTGCTCTTGATACCTTTGCATAAATAGTTCACAGCAGGTTATTTCGATTTATAATTTTCAATATTGTTGTCAAGTTCCTCGAATTCTTTTAGTTGCATTTATATCTTTTGCAACTGTGCCTCACAACAGGGTGTTTTAATATGTAATTTTTTTTTTTTTTTTTTTGTATGATTTACAAATATTTCTGTCGAACTTTTGCATAAATGCTTCACAGCAGGTAGGCATCGAATGTGTGTGTTCTATGATTTGTAATATTTTTTCAATTCAGTTTTTTATTCTCATTTTAAGTGTGTGATTTTTTGATTTTTAATAATGCTGTCTGTCTGTCTGTCTGTCTTTCAGAATCTGTTTGTTCGTTTCATATATTTTGCATAAATGCTTCACAGCAGGATATTTCAATATGCGATTTTCAATAGTAGTTCATTTAATGGCTTTTGCATAAATGCTTCACAACGGGGTTCTTCAAATTATTGCTTTTCTTTCCTAGTTACTTGTGTTCTTTTAGCTCCTGTGATATCCTGTACAAGTGTATGTGATTTACGAACAGTCATTTTGGCATATCTTCAAAATGTTTTGTAGAAATTGATCTGGCTTAACACTTCATCAAGAACGTTTTGCATAAATTGCTCGCAGCAGCATCAAAGTTTCTAAGCTCTTTTCTATATTGACAAGATTAAGTCTTTGGCTAGCCTAAGATCACAGAGGATTTAGTCTTTGGCTAGTTCTTGGCTCATTAAATCTTATAAAATGAGGCACAAATCAACAACAAGAACTAGTTTTCAAATATCTTTGGCCAATGTATAAGAATAAACTGCTTAGCTCTGTTGTTATTCAATTTGTTCTCGAGTTCTTTTAGTTTCTAAATAACTTTCGAATAGTTTGCATATGTTTCTTTTCGAGTACCTAAAAAGTTAACATAAAGTACTCAGAAAACAATTGAATATGATAAAGATATGAAAATATGAAAGAAGAATGATATAGTTGTTTTTCTTGCATTTTCATTAAGTACTCACACTTTGGTTTAGTTCTCTTTTACTATTAATTGAGTGTGATTAATTTGGGTCTGAAATCTTCCTTTCGTTCCATTGAAATATTGTTTTTGCCTGGATTCTTTCATCATACCTTTGTTCTGCCAGTCGCTTTAGTTAAATTACGGCCAACATTTTCAAAGTTCCTTGAATTCCAACAATAGTGACAATCATATTTTATGCTTTGTGCGTAACATTTCGACAGTTTTCTATTAACAATTTTGCATATGTTCCTGAAGTTCTTACCAATTCCAGCAGTTCCGCAAAACAAAAAAAAAAAAACAAAACAAAGAAGACCAACAATCAGTGTTGGTAAGCAAATGTAATGAGCACATTTTGAGGGTTGTTAGGAAGTTGTCTGTCGTCTGTTGTCTGTTGTCTGCTGTTTATGCTGGGTCTTAGCTAAATTCTAGATGGAATAAATAGAAATTGGTTAGTTAGAATAGTTAGCGTACTTTTTCTGTGTATGCCTCAATGTTGCGTCGCTTGTACGAGAAGTTGCGGGGGAGGGGCTGCCCTTAGCGTTTGTTGCTGTTGTTTACGACATTGAAGCGGTATCGCATTGGTTCATCCGTCGTATCGTTTCGGCTTTCATAGTGTTTCCTTTCTGCTGTTGTTGTTGTTGTTGGTATTGTTGTTTTGGTTTTTATTTATTTATTTTCTTTGTATTTTAATTGTTCTGCTTACGCCTTTTGCTAATTTCTATTTGAATTGAACGTATTACGAATCGAAAATTAATTTGTGCTTTTCATTTTATTTATTTTTATATGATTTTTTTTTCATTTCTGCTCATATAGCTTGGCACACACACACATGCACACACACACACACACACACACACAAACACACACAACGAGCAGACACAAACACACTCACGCACACACACGCCACGCACAACACACACCGCACACAAACACGCGCACTCGAAAAAAAATTTGAAAAGAAAACAGCTGAAATTGAGTATTTGTTATTTTTGGTGTTTTTTTTTTTTTTTTTTTGTTAGTTTTTTTGTTGGTTTTTTTTTTTTTTTTTGTTGTTTATATTATTTTTGGTATTATTAAATGTTATTCAGAAGCTTTACAGCATTATAGTTGTTGTTCGGTTTGTGAAGTCTCCTCTTGGATTTATGTTGTTTTATTGTAAGTACATATTAAGTAAGTTTATATTTAAATGGAGCTCTGCGCTTGGTACATCAGCCATGGGTGTAAACACAATACAGACTGAATCTTAACTGGCGACGACGCTACAACTTTATAGAGGACGCCCAGCGCCAACGACGACGACGACGTCGACGGCGACGCCGACAAACGACGCCGACAAACGACGCCGACGACGAGGATGTGGACGACGATGCCGATGTCGACCAAGTTCGAATTAACTCGACCACAATACGAGCAGCGCGAAGTGAGACGAGACTCTGCACACACACATTCACACTCACACTCACACACACACACACACACACACACACACACAGACACAGGACGATACCAATCGAGTTGGATATTGCGACAGGGCAGCCGGAATAGCGGGCCGCTCATTTGACGAACGTCCTGTTTAAATGAAAGTGAGCGCGGCTATTTTTTTTGGCTATTTTTTTGGCTGTTTTTTTTTGTTTTTTTTGTTTTGCCTTCGTTTTTGTTTTGCTTTTAAGGAGAATGCCAAGAATTGTTTTAGGGGCGAGGTCGAACGACTCTCGACTCTTGACTGTCGACTGTCGACTCTCGATGCCGCTGACAGCTCAGCTGATTCAGCATTCGGCTCTGCCCACAATATCAGCTGGCCAGCGAGTTGCTGTTGCAGTTTTTCACTTGATTTGTGCGGCCGTACGCTAAGCTCGCCTTTTTTGGCCGCTGCTTTTTGGCTACAAATTTATTTATTTGGCCATTTTTTTTTTTTTATTTGTTGGCATGCCATTTTTTTGGCTTTGTTATCCGTGGCATTTTTGACAATTATGAATTGGCATTGTCATGTGTGTGTGTGTGCGTGCGTGTGTGCGTGTGTGTGTGTGTGTGTATGTGTGCTCGCTGCTCTCACATGCCTATGCACGTACATGCTTAGCGTGTGCTCTCTGCGCGTGTCTCTCTCGTTGTGCGGCCTGCGCTCGCACTCGCTCTGGCGCCTGGCTGTTCGCTATAGCTGTCTCTGTTGCTCGCAGCGACCATACAGAATTGTGCTTTTTTTTTTTCTTGTGGACAAATGGCAACGGGCAACTGGCAACTGGCAACTGGCGGCTGGGTACATGTACACTCACAACAACAAAAGCAGAGCAATGGCAACAACAACAACAACAACTGCGCTCACACCAGAAGCGCAGTTAGAATGCCGCCTGATAGCGCTTTGGCGTGCCAGCTGCTATTGTTGCTGCTGCTGCTGCTTCTGCTTCTGCTGCTGCTGCTGCTGTTGCTGTTGTTGTTTGTGTTGTTCCCACTATCTGTATAGCTCGCTCTTGCTCTCTCTTCGACGCGCTTTTTGTTGCTCTTCCGCTTGTTGTTGGTTTTGTTCAGAGGCTTCTTGAAGAAACTGAACTTTGAGCTTTTGAGCTTGATCTAAACATAATTCGCACCTGGCACGCAATACGTAAATCAAAATTGAACTTTACATCTTAATCCTTTACGAATTTAAATCCCGCGTATACTATCAGTGGAAGAGAGCGAGAGAGTGAGCGAGAGGGAGCGAGTATGCTGGGCTTATGTATTTATTTGCCATTCGATTGCCATTTTGAAAATCAAATTCAAAAAGTAAAACAAGGAAATCAACTTTTGCTGCTGCTGTTGTTGTTGTTGTTGTTGTTGTTGTTGTTGTTGCTGTGTGTGAGAGTGTTCTTTTTGCATTTGAGCGCTGCCCTGTTACCCGTGTCCTTCGGTTGGTCCTGCGCATTGGCAAGCGCCGATTTGCGTAAGGTGCCAGGCTCCGGCCAACGACTAAGGCTCCAGCTTTGGCTCCTTGCTGGCTGCCGGGCCAAGTGCCCGCACACCCACCCACCCAATCACCCAATCACCCAACCACCCAACCACACACACACACATACATGCACGACCGCCCTGTTTGCCACCTTCACACTGATTCTCAATCCAAAAGTTTAGCTGCTGCGCGTTGCTTTGTCATCGGCAATTGTCGTTGTCGTAGTCACGTTGTTCAGCAATATTTTTTAGCTGTGCGCACATGTGTGCGTGCACGCGTGTGGGTGTGGGTGGGTGCAGGTGGGTGGGTGCGCGTGTAACTCGTTTGGAATGCATCCTTGGTGCTGCTGCTGCTGATGATGAACTTGCAAATGGATTTGCCTAGCAACAACTGCTGATGGATGTGCACAAAACCATCAACTCAAAGGACTCAAGGACGCTACCGACACGCCAACCGAGCCAACCGAGCCAACCGAGCCAACCGCCCAATCCACACCATGCCCACCAATGGCGCTCTCCTTAACCGTCACAACTCCCACTTGGCATATCCTTTAATTTGCTACCCATCATTAAGCAACTGTCGTTGAGCCTTTGAGCAACATTCAATTGTCCCGCAAATTGACAACAGGACATGCCATACAGGACATTATCTAACTAGAAGGCAACGCACATGTTTTGGCCAAATGCCAGGCCCAGCCCCAACCCCAGCACCAGCCCAGCGGGATAATGGATGCGTCAACGACACACGACAGTTACTCAAAACGCTGTCATGCCAGATTTTGAATAAATCATGGATATGCAAACTTTATGCATTTGTCAGCCATTCGCAACCACCACCACCCCCCCACCCTTATCCGAAGCCCATGTGATTCCCGTTCATATAATTCCGGCAACTCCTGTCGCTAACCCCATATCAACAGTTGACAACTGACAGCTGCATACTTTGTTCCCGTGAACGTCTGTGTAGGACGTCTTGACTGCGTCAAATGCCTATTTTGGTAGGAGAATTTCTCTACTGCGCACCTATTCCAAGTAAAACTGTTGCGATTCGAAACGTCGTAACCTTTTATATAAAAAAAAACGGATGACTTGACAAAAATTGGTGCTCGATATAATGTCTTATGGCGTAAAACAATATAAAAAACGCATTCAAGCTAAATATGAATATATTCGACTGCGAAATACCCTGTATACCTAAGTAGATATAATACTTTTGCTTATTTCAAAATGCTTGAAATTTTACGAATCATAATATAAAACCTGATAGTAATACAGAAATTCCTCTCCAGTTACTTGTAGATCTCGTTGGGCAGAACACATAAGAACACATAAACTCTTGTGCTGCTTCTTCTTCTGCCTAAAAAAAAGTTAAGGTATTTACCTAGTGTAAAGTTCATAGGCTGTGTAAACTACACGAAAGCCTATACAATGAATTTTCTGTATCTAGCTCCTACATTTTTTGGGGCTTACATGTCTAGTTCTGTATGATTCATGCATTTGCAGAAAAACAATATACCCTTTATACACAATTTTCAATGGAAACAGGGTATAACATCCCGCTGCGAACCATCAGAAAGACATATACATAACTCTCAGTTGGTTTGTTATGGAATCAATCCAGTAATAAAAAAATGAAAGCCTGCCAGAAGATAAAGCACCAACAACGAACTAGTTCAAAATGGAACTGTTGCGTTTGCAGCTCTGAAAACAAATTGCGAACTCAAACTTTTCGAACCTTCAGGTAAATATATGTCTATATGCGCACTGGATCATTTACCAATGTTCCGGATTGCAATTATATTTAGGCGGAGACGGCTTGGAACCACTTGTGTGAACAAACATAAGTTCCAGCGTTTGCGACAGATTCATTTAAGCTGGCAAAATAAGATAACTGAACCGGTGCGAAGGGGAACCGTTTCGGTTTGAGGCATGTCAAAACCGAACCAAAAACGAACAACTTTTATAAAGCTATATTTATATTCAAAACGATTGAATAACACTTCAGAACAGAATAAACAGCTCAAGAGAGAAGATTAAAAAATCAGGGTACATTAGAAGCTCAAATGGAGAGACAATTGCGAACTAGTTCAGTGTAAAGTGAACCATTTACAAATTGTCGAATGCAAGGGAATAAAATACAATGCATTAGTTCAAGAAGAAACTAAAGCCCTTAAATTAAAAAACTCAAAGAAAGCTCACTTGTTCAAATGGGCAACAAAACTTCGATCCAGTTCAGAAAACCCAAATAGGAGCTTTTAAAGAATCAAGCGTTGCCACATTAATGACAAATGTTTTGCTTAGTGAGGTGGCAACACTTTGAAATTAATTCAATTGAACTAGTTCGCCGGATAAGTTAATATTATGTGAGCGAATGACTCACGAATGATTGAAGCAAAGCGCTGAAAGACGACACCGAACAAAATCCGAGGGAAAAAAGAAGTAAAAATAAAGAATTTAATGGGCGGAACCACTTTGTCAATTCGAAATCGCTTAAATGCGCTTGTCATAATTTATTGATAGGCACCCTGGATGGATAATGGATATATATGTACATATATAACGATATAGACTATATTGTGTATATACGGCTACTTAAATGTGCACTCGATGGAATCGTGCTCGAGCAGCGGCAGTCGCGAACCATTATCATTAAATTTTCAAAAGTTCTTTGACTATTTTCTGGCATTATGCCGCTGCCGCTGCCTCGGACCCGGACTCTCACCCGGACACGGAACCGGACGTTAACGCGGTACCGGACACAAGGCACGAACCCGTACACGGACCAGCGCCCAATAAGTTATTGGCCATTGAGGCCACCTGCCCGTTAGACTATGTGTTACCCACTTAAATAACGCAGTCAGGGTCAGCCAGCGGCTGGCAGACTTCGATATGCATGGGGCACTACGGACAGCATTGACGCCACGGGCACTACGGCGGACAGTACAAAAAGTACGGGCATATGGGCAAATATGGGGATTGTTGTAGCTGTTGCTGCTGCTGCTGCTGCAATTGGGCAGGCGTCGCGTTAACGCAAACGCATTTAATATTTCAGAAAGCGACAGAGACAGACAACGAGAAATAGAGGCAAGTGGACAAGTGTTACTGGCCATGGGGCTCCGGGGGAACAACAGTTGAAGGCACACTCTGGCGGTCGTCTGTCGTCCACCGCAGTCGCATATAAAATTTATCATCGGCTAAATATGGCATGCCCAGCGATTGAAGGTGTTTGCTTATAACGCACACATGTCGCTCACATTTACTTGCATCGATAATTTATGCCCGCCAAAAAACTTATACCTGGTCTCAAAATGCAGCCACAGTCGTTAATAATGCTTTAGTCGGCAGTGACCGGCGGCCAGATGCCCTACAGCTAGCAACAGTCGAACCTCACATTACTTCTACCTTCAGATTTACTTTCTGGCAAATGCACTCCCACGGAACTTCGGTGCTTATAGTCCGATCTTAGTGAAATTTGCACAGCTCAGTAATCTAGCCTAACAAAAGAGACATATTGAATTAATCCTAGTAATAGTAGTAGAAGGAATCTAAAGAGGGAAATATTTGTAATACGTGAATTTACAACCCAAAGGGCGATTTACAAGTTAAAGATAACATCATTATGCAAAAATTAAAGTCCCTATCCCCAAAAGTTTTTGAGATGCATAGATGAACATCGAGGGATTCAGCTCGGTCTACTGATCCGGAATATATGAATATGTGTGCAATATCATGATACCCCTTCAATGGGTGCAGGGCATTAGCACAGAAAGCTGGACACTCAACAAAGAACGTTGAATCTTTGAACTCGTAAGCCATTAATTAAAGCTGCTAAATTGCTCTTCAATCGGCTATCTAGCATCTGTTATATATCACGGCTTATGTAGCACACAATTACCGCAGCTCAAAAGTTGAATGTTCAGTGAAAAAAATGTATACATATATATTTGCAAGAGGTCCTTCAACAGCGCAGATATCAAATTATTTATGACTTTCAAAAGCTTTGTTGATGCTCCATTGAAACCTAGCTTGATTTATCTTCATGTTGATATGCGGTCATATTTTTAAAACTATTGACGTTGCCAGACTTGACTTATTTCTATGGCTGGCTAAAGAGCTTCGTTAGGAATTCACTTAACATGTGATACTATTATGTTAACATATGGCTTAACATGAGTCTTGACATAAGTGCAAACAAAACAAATGTTACCACGAAAATGTGTCATTTATGTTAAGGCGTTGACATCGACTGCCGGTGAAAACACAATTTACTGCTGCCCGATGTCAACTGTCTGGCAAGGTGGCAACGCTGCAACGCTGGCTTAATGCTTATCTGCATGATTAACTGCCTGCTAAGACACGGCAATTTGTTAAAGGCTCAACAGCTCACTTAACTGCCAGCTGAAATTTAACTACAGCAATTATGCAAACATAAGCTACGATTCTGATAAGGTGGCAGCACAAAATTTGTAATTTGAAAGATTTGACTGCCAACACAACACTATGGGATTAGTGCAAGAATGAGTGGTGTAATTATGCAGCCAGATGTGTACTGTCAGTCAAAATAGCAACTCTGCACATTTAACTATCAGTAAACGGTTAAGCAACTAAATAGACTACATGACATAGGAAATACACTAGTGTAAGGTAAACCTAATTGGAACTATGCTGTAATATATAAGTATCGGGCAAAGTGGCAACGCTGGCTGTTTTAGCTATCAACTAACAACTTAACAGCAGGATAAGCACCTTGAGGCAGCAACTACGTGGTAAGACATCATTTAACTGAAATAATGCAATAGTGCCCAACGCTCGTCAGTTTATCTATCGGTTAACATCTTGACAGAAAGTTGACACGGTTGAATGCTTAATTGCTGGTTAAATCGCCTGCCAAGACCTCAAGTAACTAGAACTATGCAATAATTCGACACGGATCGGTAAAGATGCCTGGCACAGGTGGCAATGCTGCACTCTTAGGCTTCTCGGCTGATTAAGCTGCCGGCACTTGACGTTATGCAAAATTGAAAGGCACGTCATTCGTGCGAGTTGCTGCTAAGCATTTGACAAGTGGATTTCGGGTTTTGGGCAAATGCCAAAGTGCGCCAAGCGAGCGGAATAGAATGCCAAGCGTAATGCAATTTATTATAACAACAATAAAATGGCCGCGGGGGTCCGTTTGCGGTCCGTTTAACACACAGTTTTTGGAGTTTTAACTGCCATCACTTTATTTGGCCAGCGAATCGATTTTCAAGCATGTGCCTGCCACAAGGTGACAAGAACTTGTTTGCTTTCGCTTGCCCCCAGGAAATGTTGAAGGTAATTGACGAGCTCTAGACCTTAACTGACCCTGACCTGAAAATTGTTTCAAAACCCAGAAAGTAGGCAACACTAACGATTGGCTTTCATTAGTCAAGTTAAGTAAGCCGAGGGATTTGTCAAAGCCCAGACGAAGCCCTCCCCTACACAACACAGGTGCCTTCTCAGCACTTGTTATGTTCTTCCTGCCAATTTAATGAGAAGCCCATAACATGAATCGCCCGGGCCAATTACAAATAGAGATGCCTTCGCGGCAAATCGATTAGGTCATATGCCAGCAGCACTCTAAACAATATATCAAAGACAAAGAACGTTCCCATTCAGAGTGTGCGACGCTGGCGGGGGGGGGGAATTGGGAGAGGAATTGAGAGGCATACGTTTCCGTATATTATAGGCAAATCGAGTATTTATGGGCATTTGTTTTCGATAGCAATTCAGATACAAATACTACTAGATACAATAATCTCGATGCTAGCGTTCGACTAGCTCGCCTTCTGATATACGCGCGCCACAGTGTGTGCCTGTGTCTATTTGAATTGAACACATTTTCTATACCCTTTTAGATGAGGTATCTCTAAAGTGTCAATCAATCTGTATTAGAATCTCACATGTTATTTGAATCAACCTATTCGAGGTCAAAGATCGATTTTCCTATTGCGAACGAATTCATGGCACATAAGAGGGCTAAATGAATTGGATAATTGGATCGATTTAAGAAGCGCCCTTAACACTGTTAAAGCAGCGCTGTAAAGGTGGCACTGTTAACCTGGGCTGTTAGCGTAACAGTTGCGAAGACATAGTGTCAAGGAAGCGCTGTTAAAGTGGCGCTGTTAAAGGGCCCTGTGAAAGGCTCTGTTAAAAATGATCTGCTTAAGTGGCGCTGTTAAGAAGGAACCGTCTAAAAGACGCTGTAAATGAGACACAAATTAAGAGGTGCTTTTTACACAAGCGCTTTACAGACGCTGTTAAGAAGCGCTGTTAAAGAGCCTCTATTTTAATGTCGCCTTTTAAAGGCGCTATTAAAACGCCCTGAGCAAAAGGCGCTGTTAAGGAAACAAATTAAAGGAGGCGCTGTCTAAGCGGAGTTGCCTAAAAGGCGCTGCTAATGAGAGACAGTTTAAGTGGCGGTTTTAAAAGGATTTATTAAGAGGCGCTCATTACAGACAGAGAAATTGAGCAAGCCAGCCTAAGCAGCAGCAGCAACTAGCTTCACGTTTCGCTATTTAAGATAGTAAATGTTATAGAAACGCTGTTAAAAAAGCAAACAATCACGAACGCTGTTAAATAACTCATATTAAAGAAGCTCTCCTATGGATACGCTGCTAAAGTCCATAAGGTAAATACGTTGGGGAAACTTTGTGAATCCCACGCAATTAACGTACTGTAAAATGCAAATTCTTGCATAAGTGTACGAGAAACAAAACACTTGCTAATTGGACAGAGCTTGAGATATAAACGGCGTTTTCCAATTGAACTTACGGCACTGCGACAATATTGTTTTGCATTTATAAAGCAAAACGAGCCAAAGTACTAGCAATTTTCATAAGAAAATCACCTGATAAATGTTATTTTTCTGCAGTATGCAATTATTTGTAATTTAAAATGCATACTAGGATCGATGCATACACGGAAATCAATATAATGTTATGCATATTACGGCCTTGGGCACTTATATCGTTGTCTAAGATGTTATTATTTTGATTATATAGTTCTTCATATATAAATTGTAGACGATAGCTGTAACAGTTGGATAGCTTCTGATGATGGGATTTTGCTGTTTATAAATGATTTAATATCCCAGCATGTTATTTGCGCAATGCTCATTAAGATGGCCTTTAATTGACAAAAAGTGTGAAATACAGCTCAAGTACGATTTCCGGGAACAAGCTGGTCCTCCCATTTCGGCCAAGAGCAATTGGATTCTCCGAATAGTGTGGAACACTTTCCAAATTAACTTTCACAGGAATATTTTCTAAATGAGTCTTTGGCCAATTAGATGATGTACAAAATAAGTTGTAGATAATTATTTTCCGCTATTTTTCCACAATTGTGGGTGCAACCTTACGAAACCCATCAGATACATTCAGAATTTTACCAAGATGCGTTTCGAACAATCAAAGCTGCATCTTAATGTCAATCGTTTCGATAAGAAAAACTGGCGTAAGTTATCGGAAGCAAAATTATTGAGTTTCGGAATATCTAGATAGGAAATCTATATTGATTAGCAGATACACATTAAATAAGTAGGTCGAAACTTTGTAAGCTTAAATTAAATACTCCAAATTTGTAATATATTTAAACTAAATATTTAATGCAGTATTCGGAAATTTGCATTTTTTAAATAGTTATTTGATTGCTCAAATCGAATTGAGACTTAGAATACTCAAAATCTTAAAAATTTGAATTGATTTAATTGATCTAAATATTCAAATTCTATCGAAACTTTTTGACTTCCAATTGCAATTACACGCAAAAGGAATTTATCGAGTTTTTTGTTTAAATATTTTGGCATATTCAGAAAATTGTCTATCTATTAAGAAGTAAGGGCATGCAAACGTCGCTATGCCTATTCAAAGTAAACAATTTTTTATGGTTGTTTTGATTTCCTGTGTGCGTGAGCGTGTGCGTGAGTGTGTGTGCGTGAGTGTGTATGTGTGTGTGTGTGTGTGTGTGTGTGTTGTGTTTGCGTCTGCAGATGCTTTGGATGAAAATAACTTGGTAGAGCCCCAGTTTGAGTTGAGAAGCAATGCGTTATTTATTTTTATAGTTGGACCAATGGGCAGCCAACGTGCTCGATGGAAATGGACCTAAAACCTGCTCGCATATATGTCATACGTGTACATGCGTCAGAGTTACAGTTATTGTTAGCTCTCTGTGTGGGTGTGTGTAGGTGTGAGCGTGTGTGTTAGGGGGTTAAGTTTCTGGCAATTGGCATTGAATCTGTTTGGGGGAGTTAGCCGCGAACTTACCAGCATTGGGCGCTCGTTGGCATAGGAAAGCTTGCGGGTCTGACGCAGCGTCTCCAGCCAAAGGGAGGTGCGGCGTGACGCATTTGCGGCGCCACCAGCAAACCCGCCACCACCGCCGCCAACGCTGGCGGTGCGCGTCATCATAACTGGCGGCAGCTGCGCTGACGTTGGCATTGCAATGTTCACGGCTGGGCACGTGCCTGGAAGCGTGTCCACGGCAACGGCAGCTGGCTGCACCGGGCCAGGACACGGGCACTTCTTGTAAAGGTTGCCCTTGCATTGGTTCTCCATGCAAGAGGCAGGCGACATGCCACACGGCACAACGCGCAGCAACTGTCAACTCGATTAACAATAACAAAAATACTATAAAAAAAAAAATTAAAAAAAAAAAATATATATATATATATATATATATATATATATATATATATATATGTGTATTGGTTTGCTCCGATGATTTTTTTTCGCTTTCAGTGGCAATTTTCGCTAACACTTTTCATTTTCACTTAATTGCTTGTGGCAAATGCATTTTGTGTTTTCCTATTTTTATTTTTCTATACGGTTTCGTTTTGGATTTTTCCTCGAACCGTTTCCACACAGTTTGAATGTTGATTTGTTTTTGATTTGCCCGAACGAATCGGCTGTTGATTTTCGTAAATTTTCAATTCGATTTTGCCGACATTCGGCTGCGTAATTGTCCAAAATGTAAACAAAACACGACCAAAACAGCAATAAGAACAACAACAACAACAGCTACAACGGCCTTTCAATTTGGCTCAAATACGTTTCTTTGACTTTCTGGCCATCTGTGTGGCTGGCTACGACCTGTGCCCGTCGGTCGCGCTCAATGCTCTTGCCCAGCCGAATATTGTTTTATTTATAATTAGTTTCTTCTTTTTCTCTGTTGTTTTTTTTTGTGTTTTTTTTTTCAATTTTCCGTCTAATTTTGCCGCAAAAGAAACGTTTTTGTCAGCACGCGTCGCGGATCGCGATTGTGGATTAGCCCATTCTCGATAACCGATTACCGATTATCGCCGATTGCTGATTTGCTGGCAATTGAATGGAAACAGCTGGCATCGCGGCCGCTGAGAGAGACATCCGCATTGAACGCTAAACCGCCCACTGCCCCGCCCCCCGTCAACAACGGACAGGAACAGAGCACTTTGCAGTCGAATGGTACCGACTGCGTAATGCCCGTTCACAGTCAATGCATAATATAAATATTTCTAGACTACTCAGTTCGGTATACAACTTTCCTACTCAGTTCCACAGTGTCAGGTGGAATTTCCAAAAGCGAAACACATGAAAAGGGTATTCGAAGTGTTCGGAGTATTTATACTGAACTAATAAATAAGTTTCAAGCCGTTTGGGCCACACCAAACAAATGTGGAACACCTTTTGAATGACATTCACACCAGAATCAAATTAACTTATGGTCGATTGGATGGTTGCATGCAATCGATTTTCACGTTTTTTTCCGCACTTGCGGGTGGAAACCCGTGTTACCAGCTCTTTCGATTTGAATTCTAACGATCAGTCAGTCAATCAAACAGTCAGAAGACAATTTTAAGCATACAAAATATTGATTCTTTCGATATATATGTTATGAATTGATTTGAAGAAGCGAAGTTCAGTCTGACTGTAGCTTGGGAAAGTAAAGAGATTGACTGCAGATGTCAGCTTTGCAGCTCTGCCCGCTTGACGTCAATCAGTCAATCAATCAGTCATCAGGCAGAACAGTGTTAAATGTAAAGAAATACCTATTTTACCGACATATATTTGTATAATTTATCTGAAGAAGAAACTCTAACAGACTTGGGCAAACTATAGATGCTTGTGGTTAGCTCGCCTCCAAAATTGTACAAAACCTATATACTCTATTCACATTACGAACGATTATTAGAATCGACTGCCTACGTCATGAAACGCTTCCTGCCTGCGCTCGCTCTCGCCGGCTCTCAGCTACCGTCCCGCCGACAGCCTTCACCCAACTCTACCCCCTCCGCGGACTCTCAGCCGTATGATGCTCTGACTGGCAGTGGACCCGGGCCAAAATCTTAATGGCCATTTGTCTGCTGACAGGTTTGTATGAACTTGAAGATGCCCTGCGCCGATGCAGCCATGACTCACAGCATTTACCCCTTTGCCCGCCCTGACCGCTCGACAAAGAATTACGAGAAAAAAAAACCTTGTCCCACATGGCATTATTCCCAATAAAAATTACGAGTACCTCTGTACATGCATCAAAAAAATAATAATAATAAAAAAAAGTAGAAAATACAACCAAAAAAAAAAAATGCTTATTCAACAATTATTGGCGAGAGGCCAACATTTGTTTTACAAAACGCTTTTAGCCAAATTTTAGGGCTATAAATTCCAGAAATTTAGAAATAGTTTTTCTTTTTTGCTTTTCTTTTTTGTATATTAAGAGACACACAACTTAATTTGACCGCAAACATTAATTGCGGAAAGTTTACGACAAAACTTAAAAATGTCAGCTTGTATAAGACCCAAAATTTGTGCACACGCGAATTTAAAGCACTTTTTATGGCCCAAATTCAAAACTAAGTAAACAATAAAGAAAACAACAACTACAACAAAATACCAAAAGATTTCGAGCACAACATTTTGAGTATTTAGTTTGGGTTTTTTCAAATTGAATGCAAACAATTTATGTGCTGCAATTGCAACAGTTTCTGCAAACTAATTTTACAATATCTTTCACCTTGCCTAGATATTATTTTGGGCTTTCTTTAACGCAGTGGATCCTAGGCAGTAATATTAGGATTTGTCCAGACTGAGAGACTAACTGACAGACGTTGTAGCACAATTTGTAATCAAACTACATTAATGAAGAAGAACAATAATATCGTAGCTATAAACGGCAGGTCGCTGGTTCAAATTGAATGCCGTAGATCCCCATAAATAGGGATATGTTGCGACACAGACTGGCAACAAAGTGTACTCAAGCTTCCTTCGTGAAGAACTACAATAATAACCCAACTTCAACTTCACGTGATAACAAGCGGCAGGTCGCTGGTTCAAATTTATCCCCATGTATTTCAAGAGTTTGTCCCGTTTGACTAACTCTCAGACTGGGCGCCATGCAGGGGTCAATTTGTACTCAAGCTTTTTTTATGGTGTACATAAATCAAAACGCAGCTATAAACGCGCTAACGAACAGCAGGATGCTGGTTCAAATTCAACACATTATATCCCCATGTATATAAGTATAGATTTGTTGTTGTACAAAGTTTCTGCGAAGAACATTGAAAGATATAATATTTTTTCACAAAGAAAATACTCGTTATGATTAATTAAAATTGTAATCAATTAAGAACATTTTATATGTTAAATGTTTTATCAACTGATAAGATTTTATTCAATTAATTATTATTATATTTATGCCACACGCTTGGACCGTGGGATTGGTTTCTCAAACAAAATGGATATTTAAGAGAATTCCTTGTTCTTGGAATTGTCAGGCATATTTTCTCAAGAAAGGGCAATTATTTTCGGCAAGCCGAATCGCAACTGCGCTTAAAGGCAGTTAAATTTGATTAAATACTAGTTCAGTTGCTCAAATATTGTATAGATATTGAAAAACAAAAAAAAAGAAAAGATTATTCCAGTTTTTAGCTAATTCCCGAAGTTGCTTAAGTAGAAAATTCTGTATTTTATACGACTGCAATAAACAAATAATACATATGTGTTATATATATATACATATATATATATATATATATTTTTTTTTTTGTTTAAAACAATACAAAACGTATTTGTTCAGGCAATAAATTGGTGCATAAGATATGCATATGCAACAAACATGTGCAGGGGCAACGGCAGGCAAACAAGAACAAATCTACGCTTACCTTGAAGATCTCTTAAATAATAACTAATGCTGTATGTATATATATAATATATAACTATTATCAGCTACAGGCTTAAAGCAATAACGAGCTAAACAGCACATGAATACAAATTCCGTGAATGAATGTGAATGTGAATGAATGTATATAATCAGCATAATCAGAATCAGCTACAAGCGGCATTCAATGAAGCATTGAATTTTGGTTCATTCAATTGAACGAGGCTCAAGCGAGCACTGAATGAGCACGAATACTATGAGTACGAATATGAGTACGACTACGAGTACTCAAAACAAACGAACAGCAACAAAAAAGGAAACAACGCATCCAATTTGCAAATGTATTCGCATTTGTTTATGGATACGCAAAATGGTGCTATTAAATCTAATCGCAATCAAATTTTAACTACAAAACTGTTTCAAATTTAGTATTTTAGTATTGTTTTTGGTATTTTATGCTATAGTTGTTGGTATTTTGTATATATACAATACATAAAAATATTCAACGTCAAAATGCTTATCGAAGTTGGATTTGTTTTTAATTGCCATAAAATTTCTTTAGTTTTTTGGTGATTATTATTTATTTTTTTTTTTTTTGCGGGGGGGAGGGGTGGTAATTTGTAAGAAATTAGAATTAAATACCATTTTGGAGCATTGTAGCGTTTCGTTAGTGGCCTCTGTGAAGGCCCTTCTAAGTCGCAACTTTCGGCTTTCGGACAATGTGCGAGGCATTAGAAGAACGCCCTGAAGGAGGAATTATTGATGCGAATTGTGATTAGTACAGTTAGTTATTTAAATAGTTAGTTAATTTACTTAGATATGCGTAAATATGAGAATGGGGCTAGTATACAAACATAATTCTAAGCATAGCTCGAATCGGCAATTACATAAACGTCATAATAGTACATTTAAATCTACCTAGATATATATTAGATACATATATGGATATGTTAGTGTATATAAATATGCTCAAATTGTAAATACCAAATAACGAAATTACTAAGACTAGGTTGAATACATATAATAATATAAGTAAGGGTAGTTTTTATGAAAGTTTGATGGTTAAGGAGCGCTTACAGAGGGGCTTTGTTTGTACTACCCTTGTCAAGGAATGTGTCAAGCATAAAAGGAGACATCACCAAAAACAGAAAGTATATACATTTTAGATCCGCATCAACAGCCGATATGATATAGGCTTTCCGTCTGCCTGTCTACTTTAACGCGAACTATTCTCTCAGTTTTAAAGCAATCTTCTTAAAACTTTGCATAGCTCTATCTTTCGGTTACGGATAGCTGCACAAAGGTAGAATCGGTAAAAAGTAGGTTCATGTATGAAGCATTTTTTGTTATTCAAGTTATCTGGACCAAACTGTCATTAGTTTCACAATGCTCAATCTTATCAACTGTATGTATCTTCTCTTATATCTGATGGATGGATAAGCTAATCCTGAATGCAGACCCGACATTCCAAAGAAGTTGGAAAATTATTGGCTGCATAAAGCATAAACTGATACGAATGGCTACTCACGGCACGCCGAAGATGAAATACCCTTGCAGATCTTTGACTAAGAAGTGGTTATATGATATCGCAGACAGATGTTTATAAAATTGTGCGCACATGGAAGCAGCGCAGAGAAACTCGATTGTTTTGATAAGATATAGAAGTCTGATACGGCTAATATATCGTCCGGATATCCCCAAAACTGGGAGACTAGACTAGACTAGACTACACATATTTTATTAAACTACAACCATCACGAGACAGACAGACATGGCAATAACGACACGTCTCCCGATGCTGATCAAGAAATTATATGCTTAACGTCTGCCTCTATGCGTTGCATATCTCATGACAAAATCCTAATACTCTCTAGAAGCATACATATATGCTTTTTATGAACAAATGCAATTTTGAACAAATGAGTATGCGCGTAAGGGTATTAAGTCTTCGTCAACTGCTGTTAGGCTTAAGGCACGCCCAAAAGTAGGCAACGCCACAATGCGAATTAGAAAGAACACATAATAAATCGATAATGGATAATTATACAAAAAAAAAAAAAATAAAAAATAAACTAAAGGGAAGAAACATATGCGCAGCGCCGGCTAATTAAAATGGCAAATTTGAAAATAATTACAAAATAATTAGCATGAGCCACAAAGTTAAATGCAAATGTATATCATTAACATATTAGCAAAATGTGTGAACGCTTACAACTGACTAAATCCGTTAGCTTTTCCCACGCTAGCTGCCAAATTGAAAACTTTTAACAGCAAAGCGCCAACACGCACTCGCCCGTGTGTGTGCGTGTGTGTGCGAGTATGTGTGCGTGTGTGTGCGAGTATGTGTGCGTGTGTGCACAGTGAATGAAAAGTTTGGTGGCGTGTTGCATAATTAAGTGGAAAAAAAAAGCTTTGAAATGCTGAAACTACTAAATGTAAACTTGCAAGCGGTGCGCAAGCTTTCGCGCCAAAGCTTTTAACTCGCGGCCGCGCAAAATGTCAAAGCTTTTTGTTTGTTTGCCACGCGCGCACACACACACACACACACACACACAAACAGCAAGACACGCAAACACATGCATAGTTAAGCATATTGACAAACATTTATTTATGGCTTGGCAGTACTTTAAATTGCATACAAAATTTGTATGCGGTCGTTCGGGTGCTCAAGCAGGACTTGAGCTGAAAGCTTAAAGCTTTTTAACAATGAATATATGCATAAGTCGGTACTTGATTCTTTTATTGGTGTAGGTTCAAGCAATTGATATCGCGCCAAAATTGCCAAAGGGCAAGCTATTATCATGCCCAAGACATCATTTCTCTCAGAGGCCATTAGCTTTGGCAAGTTTTTCAATGTGACAAAGCTTTTTGTCACACACAACTCACTCACACACGCACATACACACACACAGGGAAAGAGAAATTGGTCATAAGCTGCTTTCCTGTTTAACGGCAATGCCAAACTTCCCGCAAAGCCCCTACAACACCCCACACCTCCCGCGCGTACAACGAACGGGACGAAGTGACAATTATCTACAGCCGTTGCCGTTCTTGTTGTTGCCGCAGTGTCAACAAGGGTGAAAAAAATACCAAAAAAAAGAGGGTGGGAGGGGGGGGGGGGCTTGGGTGGCAAGAATAAACTAAATAAAAATACGAAAATAAAACCGAAAATGATAAAAACGCGAGACCAAATGTCAAAGAGTGAAAACATTCATCAATCATTTTAAGGTCACACACAGCCAGCGTGAAGAAAGCCGCTCGAGATATATAAAATCTATTGAAAGTTCAGACATTGTCAAATTTATTGATATTGATTACAATACCAATTAGAATTCTATATTTAGTGCCGTTAACATTTCTTATTGGCCTCAGGCCAATGCTGGCTCAGAGTAAGGGTTTTGTGGGTATCTTTATAAGCAGCAGCACTGGCACAGCATTCATATTTAATGGCTGCGCTACGTGACAAGCAAGAGTCGGGTATAAGCGACTAGAAGATGCCCAAAAGCATGACAAACACACACACACACACACACACACACACACTAGCATGCACTTTATTAGCTTGCCAGTTAATGCTGCGACCGTGCTTCTTCTTTTCTTGGATCCCGCTCTATAGAAAATACGCCTTAAGTATCTTCGGTGTTCTTTGTCCGATCTTTATGAAATTTACAGGGCATATTTATGGCATCCAATCATGTGTGAAAACCACAGCCCAAGGCTGAGTTGGTGGCAATGCGATCGATCGATACTTATCGATTTCATAAAAACAGCGTAAGCTAACGATAATTTGAAATGAAATTGAGCTGTGCAGGCAATAGACGCGTTTACATACCAAATTATGTATCTCTAGCTCACATAATCTTCGAGATCGACGGGTCCATACAGATGGGATACACGGCTGGACAGCGAGTCGAGCTCGGCTTAATCGACTTTATGCTACCCTGCATACATTTGCACAAAACGAATATACCCAATTCAGACATTTTAATTTGGTTTGGTATAGAAAAGAAAAAAAGATATGAATATAAATTGAAAACTTGAACTAATTTCAAATTCAAGTGAAATATGAATAATCAATTGCGTTGCGGGACGCTTTTCAATTGGGTAACGAACGCTTTTGCATGAGTTTTACCACTCGAATTTGATTTACAGTCTTCTCTAGTTGCCTGGCAAAATAAATAAACCACTCAGCCACCCACGCAGCACACACACAGACAGACACACACCCATCCACACACACACACACACACAAAGTCAGCAACTAAGTGAACTCATGCCCAAGTTGTTGCAGGCGTAAACAAAAAATATTTTAATTATGATCGACAAAAAAGAAAATGAAAACAGAAAATATTATAATTAATATTATTGAGCCAGCGTGGCGTATGAGCAATATTGATTTTCACTAATTGGATTTTAGCGCGTGAAAACTGTGAAGCACACGAAGAAACAAGGCAACAACAACAACAAAAAATTAGCAAAGAAAATCTAAAATATAAATGAAAAGCAAAAACGATGAAAATGCCTGAATGCCTATTATAATACTTAGCTACTTAGTAGGCACGAAAATCAATTTGAGCAAAAATTACACAATAATTTGCTGTCGTTCTCTATTTTTTTTTTTTGTTGTTCTTCTTGTTGTAGGCTTACAAACTAAGACTAGAACTTAGGGGTTGGTAGATATAGCTATATATGTATATGGTATAGTCAGATTTTGAATAGATATCGACACGTGCAAGATAATAGCTACATAACATGAATTGTTTAATCGTCCAATTAAGCACAATTGCGCTCGATGACATATTTATCGATAACATCAAGATGTGACTTTTCAAAATGTTTGTTTATGATCAGCTAAATTATAAACTTTCGCAAATAAATAATAGTATTTACATAATACAAGTTCGCAAAAGTTTTTCTATCGATAGCTTTAGAACGGTCGTGCCTATCGATAATTCATAAATTGGAAAACTTTCATGTGTCTTTTTCGTACAACTTATAAGTATAAACTATTCAAGATGGTTATAGTTAAAGTATATACACAAATATTCGGTTTCAATTAAACTTAAAAGCATTAAATCAGTTGGTTTTAGAGATGGCATAAATATCGATATTTTCAATTAGTTATAGTTGAATGAATGTTACAGTTCAATTCACTATATCCTGATTATGTTACTAGGGAAAAGCTTAAACCACATTCTTGAGCACGCTAGATTTTAGTTCTGCAAAGCTTGAGAATCGATAACTATCGATTGATTCGGTCAATTATTAACCAGACAGGAATTTCAATGCTCTTTAAGAGTTAACCCAACAGAAACGTAATTAATTTCCTCAAGCATAAGTGTGAAATATAAAACTAAATTGTCAAAAATTATAAGGAGCATGGTTGAGCTATATTTAGCTGATAATCCAGTTGATTTTATTAATAGAATCTTAACAAAACGAAGATGGTTTGTCATAAAGTCTTAATTTAAGTGTTGTATTATTTAAAATGACGATGTCTTAAACCAATCGCACAAGCTTAACCTAAGGGGTAGGCAATTATTTGCAACGTAAGCCGAATGGCAGAGCTAATTAGTCTTTGCCACTCTCAAGTGTCAATTTCCAAAGGTAAGAACAAGAGGAACTATTAGTGTAGATTGAATTGATTAAAATTGATTAACAAAGAGCTGCGTTTAACTGGACCTAATGAAGACTGACCCCTACTTGTTTTTCTGCTTATCATTTTCTTTATCAAGTACAATTAAAATTAATTGCATTTGTTATCGTTATGTGGCGATAAGTAACGACTATCGTTAGCTGCCCATCTCTATTTAGCTGGCTAAATGTGGATAACCGAAGTGGACAGGTTTCTTAATCAGGCAATAAAAACAAAAACTTTGCCGGCCAAATGAATAAAATGGAAAAGTTGTCAATGCGGCAAGTTTTCTATTTTGCTTTGCGAGCTGCCAACTTGTTGCAAAGTTGCGCCAGTGAAACAGTGTGACCAATCAATATCACAGAGCATTAAATTTCAACCGAAATCAATTAAAATTAATTGCGCCGCTGAAAGCAACGGTCTAGTCTAGTATATACAACTTTTTTTTTTGCTCCATCCATTTACTTTTTAGTCTGTTTTGGTTTTCTTTTTTTTTTTATGGGGTGGGTTGGCTAAAGGTTGAGGCAAACACATAACATCGAGTGCGCGGGGAGCGGGTGACACTACACGTTTACATTTTCGTAGTATGGGTTTCTATGCAGTACAGTGTACACCAAAGATACAAAGAGATAGAGCGAGATAGAGAGAGAGGGAGAGAGAAAAAGAGACAGTTTATTGAGGCTATGTACACATTTTGAGGTTAAGCTATTTCTAGGCACATTTAGTTGAGGTTATGTACACAGCCAAAATTCCCCTAGACCCCAATATCCCTTTGGGCCAGTTTGCTGGCATTTCCTTTTTTTTTCGGAGGCCGGGTTGAGTTGGAAAATAAACAGATTGTCGCTTACCTGTTTGAATGGACGCATGCCGCCATTGATCCTCAGGGAATCGGCGGCAATGCCCGCAATGCCATCTGTGGTGCTTTCCCGCAGCTGCTTGAGGGACACATTCGGTACCGTGTGGGAGTGGCCGCAGGAGCTGTGCGAGCCACAGCAAATGGCCGTGGTGCTTGACTCCGGCTGTGAGCTCTGCCTGATGATTCGCGAACCGTTTGTCGGCGATGATGTGATTAACACTGGCGGCACCTGTGTCTGTTGATAATGATGCAGCTGCAATTGTTGCTGATGCAGCTGCAATTGTTGCTGATGCAGCTGCTGGTGATGCGGATGCTGATGCTGCTGCAGCAGCTGGTGCTGCAGCTGCTGATGCTGCTGCTGTTGGAGGGCTGAGTTTGATATGCATATGGCCATCGAGCTGGTCAGGTTACCCTGTTGGAAGGCACTTTTCACACTGTCCCGCGAGGCAGATCGATCGATCTGGCCGCCCGTCGAGATCGGCGTCGTCGATGCCCGTCGACTGCAATTGCGGCAGGCTCGACAACGACTGGGCGCACTTGGCGGTATGCTGGATGATAGATTCTGATATGATGATGTGCCCAAATTGGGATGACTCGAGCCGGTGCCCGTTCCCGTTCCCATTCCCGTACCCGTTCCCGATCCCGTGCCGTCGTGCGGTTTCAGGCTTAAATTCATAATTGATATGGTCGGTTTCTGTTGCTGCTGCTGCTGCTGCTGCTGCTGGATCTGCTGTTCCTGCTGGTGCGGCTGTTGCTGCTTGGTCAGAGCACCGCCAGCCAAGCTGGCCGATGCCGATATTGTTGTTGTTGTTGATGTGTTTTGTGTTAGTTCTTGGTCCTCTTCGTGTACTTCAATGTCAGGCACAATGGCGGCACGCAGCCCCTGCTCAATATCCTCATCGTTGTGCCCAACACCAATCCCGCCGCGCATACTCTCCTCGGAGCCCATGCGGATATGCTGCGACTGCTGCGGACTTGTCAGATATGTTGATGTCCGATCCTGACGCATCAGCGTCGGTTTGCCACCGGACGTGGAAGCCATATTGTTCGATGTTGGTCCATTTGCCGAGCTGCTCTTCACCTGCCGCAGCAATGCGGTTCGCCCGCCCTTCGTTGGGTTCGATACAAGCAGCGAGTCCGTCTCCTCGGAGCTAACATAGCCCGAGTTGGCGTTCTCGTTTAGCTTTTGAATTGACATCTGCAATGGAAAATGGGAAAATGGAAAAGCGATTAGCACTTAAGTTCACTTTTCACAGCTATCATCGTAAATTGCATTAAAACAATTCAATTGATTTTTCATTAAATTTCATTTATCCAATTTTAGATTTTAGATTATTTTTTCTGTTTTCTGTAAAAACGATAAAGTGCTGCACTAATATTTTTAGCCATACCAATAAAACAAGTAAGAGACTCTAGCCGGGAGTTACCAACAAGGGGATACACTGCACCCTCTTCTAACAACACAAAATACAGCTTGCGATACAAGCTCGTTTGCTTAAGCAATAATACAAATAAACTAACAACAAATGGATACCTCAATAGAGTCCGAAAAAATAAAAGATATTTTTCTAGAAGCTACATGGTGAATTTGGTGTCTCTAGCTCTTAAAAGCGTAAGAGATTTGCTCACAAAACAGCATTTTGATATCGATTTTTATCGATTGCTTGAAAAAGGGACAAGTTATCGATTATCGGAAACAAACTCGTACTGCGCGGGTCCTTGTAGGACCTTCGCTCGAAATTTCTCTCTAGCTCATATAGGACGGACAGACAGACAGAACTGGCTAGTTCGAGTCGACTGATCAAGAATATATATTCTTTATATGGACGGAGATGCTTCCTACTCTTTTTTTTATGCAAATAATCCTACAATATATGTAGGATACCTGGGATCGAAGAAAAGTCCCTGAGTATCATGTATGTCATTCACTTATAATATAAGAGAAAACCGATACAGATTATTTTAATCAGACTTCAATTTTCCTGTCATGATCCCTTTAGTTGGCACGCAGTTTAAATTTACAATATTTTGGCTTCTTATTCTCCTGTCAATGAAATGTCAGGCTTGTGTAAAATAATTTATCTATCGGACGTAGTTGAACCCCAAATTATAGCTACGGTTCGGTTTCTTAACTTGAGCTTGCTGTTAAGAATAAAGCACAATTGTACAACCTCCTGTCAACCAAATGTTAAGGATTTACAGCCAGCTGTGTGACCAGATGTGCAACATTTGTCAAAGTGTCGGCCTTGATTCAATTCTAACCTCTTTTCGCTTAAGCTTAACTTGGGCAGAGATCGGCTCTCTCATGCTATACAAAAGAGAAGTTTAACCTTCACAAAAGAAGCTGACGTACATGTAGGCAAAAGCTTGTCGAGACCAAGTTCGGCGAGGCAAAAAGCTTTTGTCAACTAAGTATAAACAGAAGAAGAAGTAGTAAGAGATAACGACAGAAAGTTCATAGATACGAGCAGTTAGCAACTGTACGAAAGCAGAGCTATGCATATGCAAAGACAGGTGTGTGTATCTGTGTGTGTGTGTGTGTGTGTGCGTACAAGTGTGTGTAACTGTATGTTTGTTTGTTTGTATTTGCAATGCTAAGCCCGCTGAGGTGGAAAACTTGATGACCGCACACCTACGGGATGGCAAACATTGAAATGCAAACATGAACTCACGCACATGAGCTTAAGCTGTGTGTGGGTGTGTGTGTGTGTGTGTGTGTGTGTGCGGGTGTGCGGGTGTATATGTGTGTGTAAAGTATTTCTATATTTTATATGCAAAGCTATGGCGGGTTGGCTCGACTGGTTGGTCGCTTGGCTGCCTGGATGGCCCTGTGTGTGTGTGTGTGTGTGTGTGTGTGTGTGTGTGTAAGTGTGTATATGTGGCTCGAAACGTGCCGATTGACAGGTGGGCGGCGTCGATGGGTGGTTGGGTGGTTGGGTGGTTTGGTCAGGTTTGGTTGGCTTGGTTCGCTTGGTCTGCGCGCACAGGTGGATGCCACGAAAAACTAATTTGGAAACAACTTTCAAAATCTAACAATGAAAATCAATAATTCAGCTATAAATACAAACGAGCATTGTAAATTATGCAAGAAAGTCGCCTCTCGCACCACCGAACACAACCTACTCAAATATGTTGGAATACCCTGTAGGCTAATGTTAGCCAAATGCTATAGTTAGAATATGCAATGCCCTATATATGACTGCAGTATTCGCTTAGCTACTCAACCATGAATCTTTTAACCGCCCACTAAGCAATGCTTCTCTTATACCTCATCAAATTCGAGAGTATTTCTTTTAAAATAGGCGCATCGTAATTTTAATTTTACTTCCAGGTTTTTTCTATCAATAAATACCAATTTCATTTGAATTTTCATCGATTGCTAACATAATCCATATAACTATCGAAAGCAGACAATATTGTAAATAGCATTGACATTGACAACATATTTATGTATGTATATTTGTCTTATGATCGATTTAACCGATCGTGAATTTCAACATGACACTGAAACAACTATCGACAGTCTTAAAACCGTTATCGATAGTACTATTGATGCTTGTGGGTTATCGGTACTTGCCCAAGTGCATTCAATAACGATATTGATTCATTTATCAATAACACCCTTACGAATAGGGTTATCGATCGCTTGTGTCATTGCTCCTATCGATAATACAATCGATAAGACAAGAGACGCCGCCGTTAACATTATTGGAACTATCGATAGGGTAATCGATAATATTGATTGTTCAATGTTTACTGTTTGAGGTGCAAACGATGTCTGCAATAATTTTGTGACTATCGATAGCAGCATTGCAGCTGTTTACCAGAGCTGTACGTGTATCGATCGTGAATATCGATAGTTCGACACGTATACATTAAATACCGTTAGTCGTGTTATTATTTAAGCTATTTTATAGATTGATAGCTTTGCAGTGAGTATACGAATTCGAGAACATGCTTCTGTTGAGCACTTTCGACCAAAGCCTTCTTATTTGCAATTGTTGTCAATATTGTTGCCTTGAGCAATTGTTCCATTTCGACACGGGACTCGCAGTAGCACAACAACGACAACGACAATAGTAACAATAACAATAACAGTAACACAATTACAATAACACTAACAGAGGACATGAGTCTGGGGACATGAGCGACACGAAATGTAAAAAGTCGAAACACCTGAGCACCACCAAAAGCCCACCAAACCAACATCCAACCACATCGGGCAGCCATTCGCCCAGCCGCTATCCGTTGGCAATTCGAGCGTGCCGCTAATAATAGTCGATGCCCCCGTCCAGTTCCCAGAGACAGAGGCCCAAGCCCAGTCCCCAGTTGCCAGTCCATGGGCCAGACAATCCATTGCCAGCAATTGTGGCAACAAATTGGGTTAAAAATTTTCACAATACACATAAAACAATTTATTTACAAGTACTAGAAAAGCTCAGAGAACTTTCTTGAATTCGTCAGTAATAAAAAGAAGAATATCTTCGTTTTTTTTTTCAATATAAATTGATCAAAAGTGAATTTGGTTACTTTTAGAAAATGTTTAATTTTATAACTTTTTTCTAACATGCTGGGCACCAGGTTTTTTTTTGAGTGCACACCTCTTTCAGGCATTACAGTTCACAGGCCAACACTGGCTGCTACCAGTGTTGTGAATGGGCCACGTTGTGGCATAATGTGCACCTGCATATGGCGACAGCTACGTGAATTTAATTTTCCAAGCTTCAATTTAAAAAGACCCATTAAAAACAGTTGTTGATGGGGTCTGTTTTTTATATATATATATATATATATATATATATATATTGACTGCACTGTCGGGTAATTTATGACAGGCTGGGTCTGGGTCTGGGTCTGTGACGCCCCTTACCCAGAAAATTAAACAATATTATTATGGCATACATAGCACACACACACAGAGAGGTAAATGTCCTTGTAATTCAGTTTACGAAGCGACTTAAGTTTCAGAATTTTAAAATTGGCTCATTATCCATAACAACAAACAGGGTGAACAGAGTTATTTCCTTAGTATATTCAAATTACTAAGTGTTGGATAATAATTGAAGAATTATAATGACAGGCAGAATATTTTATAAACAACTGTCTATTAGAAGACACCATTTGCGACGCAATAAATTCTATATGTATATTCTTGATGGGAACGAAACCAGGAACTTATTTGTATATTAATACAACATTTTAGTAATATCTTCATTTTCATTCACATCAATCAGGCGTCTAAATTTGGTTGAAATTAAGAAGCAATATATACCTAAATATAAGATTCCAGCGATATATATATCAATATCGAAACAAGCGTTGATGATCAATCGATAACACAAAAAATACAAATTTCAAGAAATATGCCAGATATAGCTTTGTCCTTGGATATATACAGACGTTATTAAGATCGGACAGTAAAGACCGAAGTTATTTGAGAGCGTATTTCCCTTAATGTGTGGAGGGAGGGGTGCTAAGGAAACACAGATATGGCTTTTGCCTTAGATTTAGACAGATTTCTGTATAACTGATTAAAGCCGTGCTGTATTCCGCGGGAAGCGACATGAAGCTCCATGTGTGTGTGTGTGTGTGTGTGTGTGTGTGTGTGTATGCATGTAAAGAAAGTACGCGAAGCATTCTCAGATTTTTTTTTGTCTTTTTGGTTGTAAAATTTCGTTTGATTGCTCAAAAATCGAAAAGAAAAATAATTTTGCTAGATATAACCTTGTCCTTGGGTATACAACGACTTTGTATGGCATATTTAAGCTCTAGAAATTTCATAGAGATTGGACAATGAACAACGAAGTTATTTGAGAATCTGGTGTCCTTAGTGTGGGGCCAATAGAAGAAGAAGAAGAAGAAGAAGAAGCAAATCAAGCGGCCCCATGCTTGTGTGTGTGCGTGTAAGGAAAGGAGGACAGAGCAATCTCAAGTTGTTTTTTTACAAGTTTGTCCAATTTCTCAGTGAAATTGAATGAGATTTATGGAGATTGGGGCGATGGGTTCTTTGCCCGTTTGAAGTGCGTCATGCATAGCATTGATAGAGTCTCTATTAATTGTTTTTAGAAACGGGACAAATTCGAACAATGGACATATTGTGCGGCGAACAGTGATTGACCTGAGAGCGTGTGTGAATATCCAGCGAGATGCGGGAACGGAAGTTGCACACTGCTGGCGCTCACTGTGCCGGGGGCATAAGTTATGTGCCAGTTGGCCAGGTGACCCAGATGTCATTCAGCAGTCGGCGTTAAAACATGCCACACAGCCCGGCCAATAACAATAAAACAACGGCGACAACGGCGACAACAGCGGCTGCAGGACACGGACTCGTGTCCGAAACAGAGCAACTGGCTTCAGTACAAAAACAAAGCCAACAAAAAGGAAAACACAAATAAAAGAAAAAAGCCGGAAAAAAAGCAACAACAAAAATCTATTGTGTAATGGCCGCTTCAGGTTTGCCCATTCAAACCTGATAGCCTTGTTTAATGGCCTGGCCACAATTCCGGACAACGCCTCCCGTGCCAGTCACCCGTTCACGCCCCCCCCCCCCCCCCCCCCTTCTCGACGAGCCGCTTGATTCCACGTGCGCCAATCCCCAATACGCGTTGCCTCGTAACCGACAGGTTCCAGGTTTCCCCCCCCCCCTACACCACCACCCCCCTTCTCCTTTGGGCTCTACTCGAATTCGACGTTCGCATGTAGAGATAAAAATTTATTGCACAACTCAAAATCAGAGGCCGAGCTGCGTCCTGGCGCTGAGCTTTGTGCAATTATTGTTGTTGTTGCCGTTCGTCAGTTCCAAGGACTGACCCCTCACATATACTTGTATATATATATATATATATATATATATATATATATATATATATACGTATATATAAATTCATTATGGTACTAAGGAAACAAGCAAATCGTTAACTCGGCCCAAGCCGGGCACATTTTTATTTGCAGCTTAGAAGAGAAGAGTCTGCCGACCTCGTTGCATTCGTCAAGCACATTTGAAAGGACGGCCATAACGAATGGATAAGTTACGGCCAAATGCCTTTTATAAGGCAGTTACCTAACGCCAATGGTAGGTGCCCATTTGGATGCGGCCGCTGACGTCAGTGGGGCCACAAGGAGCAGCTGGAAACAGCTGGACAAAAGCTAACTGTGGCCAGCACAACAATAAGGAAGAAGCGTAGCGAGAAGTGCCTTAAATGATTCCATACCTCATTTATGCATTTACAGGTGAAGGGAAGTTGAAGGCGAGGCGAGAAGCAGAGTGAGAAGCAGATAGAAAAGCGCTGACAAACAAGTTAAGCGAGAAGCGATGCATGAAGTGATGCGAGAAGTTATGTAAATGCCAACGGTAAGTGGCCATTTGGACACGGCCGCTGACGTCAGTGGGTCCACATGGAGCAGCTGAAAACGATGAAATAAGTGAACTGTGGGCAGCGCAATAATAAGGAAGAAGCGTAGCGAGAATTGCCTTAATCGGTTCCATACCTCATTTATGCATTTACAGGTGAAGGGAAGTTGAAGGCGAGACAAGAAGCAGAGTGAAAAGCATGCGTGCATTCAAATAGAGAAGCGTTGACAAACAAGTTAAGCAAGAAGTTAAGTAAACGCCAACAGCAGAAGCCCATTTGGACACGGCCGCTGACGTCAGTGGGGCCACAAGGAGCAGCTGTAAACAATGACAAAAGCGAAGGAAGAAGCGTAGCGAGAAGTGCTTAAAACGTTTTCATGCGGTATTTCATGCACTTAAAATTGTCGGGCAGTAGAAGGCGAGGTAAGCAGCAGAGTGAGAAGTAATACATGAAGTCAGTATTCGGCAAGCGTTGACACACGCGTTAAGTGAGAAGCGATGCGAGAAGTGAGCCAAGTGTCCTGTAATGCTTATCGCGCTATAGGTGTCAGCGTGAAAATGAAAAGAAAAGCTAGTTCATCAATAAAGCAACAAATTATGTTTTTACCAGAGCGGAAATAAAAGCGAGAAGCGTAGTAAAGAGACAACTGGTATTAAGGCAGAAAGCCAAAATTAAAATCAAACAAGAAGTAAAACAATTAACAAGGCAAAAATAACGAGAAGCTAAATGGACAGAGAAATATGAACCGAGCTCCCAGCAAGTTAAAAGGAGAGCAAAAAAAAAAGAAGACGGACAATTCAAAATGAAGCGAAGTGAAAGAGCAAAGCAAAAAGCGCAGTCATAAGTGAAGCTAGAAATGAATCTAAATATTTGATAACTGAAGTGAGAAGCAAATCTAAGGAAAATCAAAGTAATGAAGAGCGAAACGGAGGGCAAGAAGCAAAACGGGAAGCATAGTAAGCAAAAGCAAATTTAAACAATTAAAATCAAGAAAAGTGGCAAGGAACAAAGCGAGAAGCGTAGTCAGCTGTGAAGCTAGGAATTAAGTTTAAAGCCAATCGCTAAGAAGCAAAGCGAGAAGCGTAGTCAGCTGTGTAGCTAGACTGAAAAGCCATTTTAAAAAAGACAACCAAGAAAAGAATTAAAAGTAAAATAAAAATCCATAAACTTAATCAGAGACATTTAAAGCTTCTCTCTTCTTTACAGATTGCTGTGCTCAATCTAAGGCGAGCGAACTTATCATTTCACTGCGCTTCTTTCGAAACGAGTTATTAAAAGCACAAATTTATCAGACTTTATTTATACAGTAAAATACAAATTTATCTATAAGCGAAAACTTAAATTTTATAGTTTTCAATATAACTTCAAAGTTATTTCAGCTTTCGCCACATTGCGCTGGGGTTGTCGTTATCTAAGGGTTCAGATCTGAGTGTCGAAATGTTGTGGATACCCGAACCGAATGCTAGATATATGTATATTAAGAGAGAATGTTGAGCGCGTTGTCAGCGGGTTACATTTTCACTTTGGCTGTAAGACAAGTAAATGGGATGATGAAGGTAACGGGTTTTTTTTTTTTTTAGCAGCATTTGATTGACCTTTTCTCAAGTTGAGCAACTAAATGAAAATGTTAGCAAGTTTCAAACATCTCCTTAGCTACAATGTCTGATATTGTAAATGTGCCTGGCACTGCCAAACCACCCAAACCAACACACAATGCCAAGAGCTGACATTTTCGATGTGGGTCGGCCACGCCCCCGCCCCCGCCCCCGCCGCCGCCGCCGCATCATGCCCAGCACACCGCAATCCTGGTACAAAGCACACAAAGGACTTTTAGACGGATCGGCTGATTGCTTGGCACGGTGGTGCGGGGCGGCGCGGGGCGTGACGGTGCGACGGGGCAATTGATGCCAAGTTAATGAAAGCATCAACGGGAATGCTACTTAGAACTGCCCTTCAGACAAGAGTCGCGCATTCATCTACATATAATACTTTTATAATATAGTACTATACAAACACACCCACACACGCACAGACAACACACAAAAGGTTGTGCCAAAGTAATTTACTTGTTCCCATTCCCAGAAATTTGAACGGAAAATTGAAATGACACACGTAATAGAAGAACAAGAAGAAGAAGAGAGGAACACAGCCAACAAAAAAAAAAGAAAGAGAAGCAGATTTAGACAGACATTTTGACGTTGTCTAGTCGTGACAAGCGTCGAGCTAGATCTATAACTAAGTACACACACACACACACACACACACACACACACACACACACACACACACACACACACACACACACACACACACACACACACACACACACACACACACACACACACACACACACACACACACACACACACACACACACACACACACACACACACACACACACACACACACACACACACACACACACACATATCAGACAAATGCCAAGACTGTTAAAGATGTCAAATATATATATATATATATATATATGTATATATCTACATATTTGTATATCTATCTGTGTAGTAAACAATAACACATGCCCATTATAAAGATATTTTCTTTGAAATGTGTTTAGGAAAAATGCTTTGGAGGCTCGCTCGCCGGGAGAGTGGGGGAGGGGGTCAGTACTTATGTGCGAGTGCCTGCACTGAGTCATAAACGATTTGGCCATTTTAGCCCATTTATTTTCTAATTGAATGCGTATGTACTTAGCATACACAAAATGTCTTAAATATACCCTGTAGCCATAAACATACTGCAATAGGGTATGCTCATGTTGTTGAGACAGTAGAGTGTGTATGCAAATATCTAATGCTTTGCTCTGTAATTGATGATGAGTATTGACTTCGCATATACAGAATATCCTATAGATACCCTGTAATCATAGGCACGCTCAAATAGGATATGCCCAGATCATATTGAAACTAACTAACTAACGCTTTTCGATACTAACTTTCCAATTCAATGACTATTCACGTATCATAAGATATCCTATCTACACCCTGCAAACATAAACATGCTCAAATGAGGATTGTCTAGACTGTATCATGATACATTATATGCATGTATCCAATGTAGGGTATACTGTATAGAGTGCATACATATATTTAATGTCAGTCGATATTAACTTTCTAATTGAACTTGCTCAAATAGAGTATGCCCAATTCGTTTCGAAAGTTTTAATTGAATGAGTATTTACTAAGTATTTACAAATATCTAAAATATCATGCATATACCCTGTAATTATTTGAGGTATAACCAACTTCTATAGACTGTAGATATGTATACCCAGCTATTATGTCATTCGATATTTATTTACTAATTAAGTGCGTATTTATTTTAGCATACACAAAATATCCTAAATATACCCTGTAACCATAAACACTCTCAAATAGAGCATGCCCTAATAGACTCTATAGTCTGTATACATATATGCAATGCTCTTCGATATCAACAAAGTTGTTCTAGTTATCATTCCGATTTTCCCGAAATTTGTCCCTCCCAACGGTCCATATTACCTCTAGAAATATTAGACTATAGATAGACTATTAATGCTCAAAGCTTAAAAATTGGTTTGTAAACTTCGAATGCTTCAAGCAGCTAAAATTTATATTCTATTCTTTAAAATTATCTTATAAATCCCACAAAAAGTTGAAATCAAGGTGAGCTCTGTTTACAGGATAGCTGCCAGTCGAGCAGCATCAACATTTCAACTTGGTTTCTTACGTATTTCTACAATTCTTTGTGCTAACAAAGAGCAACAATGACAGCAAGACGAATCTATCATACACTTACCCCGCACACACACTCACACACACATGCCTGGCATGAAAAGGGTATCACACCCATGCATACACACACACGCACACACACACACAGTGACAGAGACACGCCCATTTGGTGGGCGCATAAATTGAATATGTTCTGCAGGCTGGCAATAAAGATTTGGGTTCATTGGCTTGACATTGATGAGACAACGCTGATGGACTCGGATGTAAATTGACTACACGAACTATATAAATATTTTATGTGCCCAGAGGCACACAGATACATACACACGCACCGCAAATGTAAGTAAATATATATGTTTGTATATGGAAATATATTTTTAAGTAGATGCAGCCACACGGAAAATCAATCAATGGCAATGGAAGCGCCAAAAATCAGCAGATGTTACATATATCCATATATATATATATATATACGACACGTCAAGTGGAGCTAAAATGTTTGTTACGACTCACACACACACACACACACACACACGCACAGCTCTCACACCGCAGGAACTCAGCCAAATTACCTTATGAAAAGTTAACGGAAAGTTTATTTATTTTATTTTTTCGATTGTTTTTGTGCTCATGCAATAAAAATGGGCAAATCAATTAACGCGCCGCATACGTAAACCTCCAGTAATTTAACATTATTAATAAACTGTTTGCCTAATCGATGGCTAAACGTTGCGCATTTGCATTTACGTTCACAGTCACATTAACATTAACATTCACATTAACATTAACATTCGCAATTAACATGTGCCCCAACGAGCCAAATTTCGTTTATACGCGTTTTTATTGGCAAAGAACTTGCCAGACCTGATAAAAAGCAGAGCCCAAATCATCCAAGAAACTAGCATGTTCCTTATACAGTGCATAGATGTGGTTAAGGCATAACATTGTCGTTGACTATAATCGAGCTATATAGTGCCACAAGTACCTGACTCTGGATAATGCTGCTAACGGTATATACTTTAGACTGCATTGAAGTTCCTGGAGAAATATAAGAATTTCCTACGTCGAGGATTCAATCAGATTTTGCACTGTTTTGAACTATTTAAATATTTATACCCTTGTGGAGGATGCATTAATTTAGTTATGAAATGTGTAACGCATAGAACGAGATGTCTCCGAACCCATAAAGTAAATACCCATCCATATTCTTGCTTAGCATTTGCCTGTCTCCTTTCCTTTTTTTATATACATAATGATTTTCGTATTCGTAGTAAGAACAAACAGACGGACACGACTTTTGATGCTGGCCAAGTATATAGACTTTATGGGTTCCGAGATGCTGGCCTTATATATATTTAGCAAATTTACGAGCTCGAGTATGCTTCCTTCTGCCGGGTACATGCATTTGCAACCATTTTCATCATGTTAAATGGATTTGAAATTTTGGTCTTTGGCAAATTTAGTTTAATAGCATAAAATCCACGAATCAAAAGCATTTCAATTAATTCAGCAATCAAAACTTTGCGCTTTTGTTTCGTTTTAATTAAATCAAAGTGCGCAGGATTAGAGGCATTTGAAATAAACCGACTAATTCGAAAGGCATTAAAACAGGATTTGCATTGATTTTGTGCGGGCAAATACTTTGCCAAGCACTTTGTCAATATGCCCCACCAAAGCGTAGAGTATCATAATGATTTTTGAAATCCATACCAGAATGTGCAATTGGTCGACGCATTGGTCAAAAAGGATGGCATATGGTACATAACATTAAACAAGAAAGAGACACAGAGACAAAGAGCAAGGGGGAAAAGAGTGGGGGGAGGGTGGCAAGGCGCGAAGAGACAAGATGTTTGGGGCTAATTGGAGCGAATGATTGATTACAGTTTGCATTAATTGCGCTTTTCTGCCCATTAACCAAAAGCCCATTAAAAATTCAAAGATGACTTCTATGTAAATAAAATACAATTCAATTTACACGATGAGCAACTTTACAGCCTGAAGTAAAACATAAAAAAATAAAAAAAAATACAAACTAGAGATGCTCGACCAAGAGATGCCCTGTCTGACTGTGCTTCTGCATTGCTGCCAGGTTGAGCTTATCTAGCTCTAATAATTTCTGGAGTTAACCCGAAAAAAAAACATGATTCAAAGTCGCTTTTTATCGAAATTGTGAAAATGCGAACAGATATGCAGACAAATCGACTCGCTTCGACTTGGAGTTGCACTCAAAAGGGTATAATACCCTTTTCACCCACTTCCAATGCGTTGAGGGTATTAAAATGATTTCCAAATGAGACAACATAAATATGCTATTGAATCAGCGCCTTGTTGTTGCATCAAAAATAAATAAAGCGCAATCCATAAAACAAAAAAAAAACTACTTAAAATGCCCAAAGAGACCATTAAAATGAACTTCTCTGTTAATTGAGGCATACAGATGGGTTATATCTGTTTAGCTGGGAGACATTTCCGAAAATGCAGTCTCCGTAAATATATATATATATATATATATATATAGAGCTATGGCCCGAGCACCGGGAGACTGGGAGAAACTTTGGCTGCACATTAAAAAACAGCTCGCCGGGTGCTATTTATGGCAAATTCCTGAACCGCAGACATATATTTCGGATACAACGCGCATACAAGTGCATTCCGATGAGAGCGTCAATATATAGTAAATGCATATATATATTTAGATATATATCTATATATATATATATATATATATATATATACATTTATATATCTGCGACTGGGACTCCAAATGGGCGCACACACAGCACGGGGCTGGCGCATCGAATCGGAAATAAGATCGAGTACATTCTGCTGCATTGCATGCGCCGAAATTGAAAGCGAATTTGCACGAATTTGACGGGCCCGAAATTTTTGCAAACATTTATTACAGATGCCATAAAAACCTAATGTACTTTCGTTTTTCGACGGGGTCCGCTAAGTAGGGAAAAGTAGTTCATGCTCAGCAGTGCCAAAAGCTGTTAGCCAAATGCGGTTACTGTTAATAACATTTGCACGCATGTTAGCGAAATGTAATGCCTGTTTTAGTTAAAAAGGAACATTGGCTGTTAATTAACAGTAGCTCGTTGCTCCCAAGATAACATTTTAAGATCGAATTGAAACTTTTTGAAAATATTGAAAATACTGTTAACCCAATGCCGTTACTGTCAATAACATTTGTACGCATGTTAGACTGTTTAGTAATGCCTGTTTAAAAGAGGAACATTGGCTGTTAACTAACAGCAGCTCGTTGCTCCAAGGATAACATATTGAGGACAAAATGCAACTTATTGGCTCCAAGTTTAGCCTCATTATCTAATTTATCTACTACTATATCACATATACACAAGACATTCATTTTATTCATTCTTTTTGTTTTGAGCAAATAAACTCGTTTCTGTTGCCGTTAACTCATCAGGCTAACAATTTATTTCAATATCGCATAGTTTGAAAAATTATTTTCGAATTTTGATAAATGATATAAACAAAAATGTTCAGCCCAAAAACGATGAATATGATTGATTTATCCAAAATTAGAAAAGTCAGCAAAGCCTCATAAAAACGTAACAAAAAATCAAACATAAGACTTTGTTTACACCGAAATTGTTCTATTAACTCAACAAAATGATGGAAAAAAATTTGTTGTTTTGATGTGTTTGATATATGAATTGAAATATTTATACTTCGTATCGGGCTCTCAGGTTTTTAATATGTTTTCATCCGAAAATTGAAAACAAATTTATTTTGAACAGTTGTGGAAAGATAAAAGATCATGAGCAATTCTAATAAAAATTGCTTGAAAAAGTCAATTCATAAATTTGCGCTGCCATATGTTCAAAACATATCAAGGTG